>NW_024044831.1:1601318-1903262 GCF_015852505.1 Tachyglossus aculeatus | reverse complement strand
CGACTTTGATTCACAAACACGTCCCTGATCTTCTCCTCTCTTTTACCCTGATTCCCAAACCTTTTCCTGATTTTCTCTTCTCTCAGATCCTGATTCCCAGATCTTTACCTGATCTTTTCCTCTCACAGACCCTGATTCACGGTCCTATCCCTAATCTTTTCCTGTCTTGGACCCTGATTCACAGACGAGTTCTTGATCTTCTCTCTCGGACCCCGACTGCCAGACCTGTCCCTGATCTTCTCCTCTCTTGGACCCCGTCTTTTCTGAAAGGTCACATCTCCTCCAAGAGGCCTTCCCTGATTAAGCCTTATGTACATAAGGTTTCCCACAGCACTCATGTGCTTATCCGGAATTAATTTATTTATATTAATGTCCCTCTCCCCTTCTAGATGTAAGCTCATTGAGAACAGGGAATGTGTCTACCAACTGTGTTATATTGCTCTGTTGAACTCTTCCAAGCACTTAGTATAGTGCTCTGCACACAGTAAGTGCTCAATAAATAGAACTGATTGACTGATTAATCCCTGTCCACAATGAATTTACAGTCTAAAGGGGGAGACAGACATTAATATAAATAAAGAAATTACAGATTCATTCATTCATTCATTCAATCATATTTATTGAGCGCTTACTGTGTGCAGAGCACTGTACTAAGCACTTGGGAAGTACAAGTTGGCAACATATAGAGACGGTCCCTACCCAACAGCGGGCTCACTGTCTAGAAGGGAGATATGGACATGGACTCTGCGACTGAGGGTGGGGTGAATAAGCAGCGTAGCTTAGTGGAAAGAGTCCGAGCTTGAGATTCAGAGGTCATGGGTTCTAATCCCAGCTCCGCCACTTATCAGCTGTGTGACCTTTGGGCAAGTCTCTTTACTTCTCTGTGCCTCGGTTACCTCATCTGTAAAATGGGGAGTAAAACTTTCAGCCCCACATGGGACAACCTGATTACTTTGTATCTATCCCAGCACTCAAAACAGTGCTTAGCACATAGTAAGTGCTTAACAAATACCATCATCATAAAGGGTGCAAATGCAAGGGCAAGGGTGATGCAGAAAGGAGTGGGAGAAGTGGAAATGAGGGCTTAGTCAGGGAAGATTTCTAGGAGGAGATGTGCCTTCAATAAGACAGAGAGGGAGTAGGTCAGATGGGAAGGGAGAGGGAGTTGCTGGTAAGGGAGAGGGCTTGGTTCATTCACTAACTCATTCAATCGTTCATTCAATAGTATTTATTGAATACTTACTGATTGCAAAGCAATGAACTAAACGCTTCGGAAAGTACACTATAACAATAAACAGGCACATTTCCTGACCACAACAAGATGACGGTCTAGAGGGGGAGACAGACATTAATACCGATAAATAAAATTACACGGATGTACATAAGTGCTATGGAGCTGGGATGGGGATGAATAAAGGGAGCGAGTCAGGGCGACGCAGAAGGGATCGGGAGAAGAGGAAATGGGGAATTATTAAGGGAAGGCCTCTTGGAGGAGATGGGCCTTCAATAAGGCTTTGAAGGGGGGAGTAATGGCTGAGAAAGGTAAGCTTCCTTTCTTTGCCCTGCAAATCCTCCACCTTGTGACTTTGGGGGGCCCACGTGGACTGGGAAAGGGGAAGGGAAATGGTGCTGTGGATGTCACACCTCAGTAAACACAGGAAAAATAAGATTTTTTATAACGCTTTTACATTTCCAAAGGACGTCAGTGATCTCATTTCAGCCTCACAAGAGATGGGAGTCAGAAGGACCTCGGTTCTAATCCCAACTCTGCCTCTTGTCTCCTGTGTGATCTTGGGAAAGCCACTTCACTTCTCAATGCCTCAATTAGCACATATGTAAAAATGAGGATTAAGATTGTGAGCCCCACGTGGGACAGGGACTGGTTCCAACCCGATAATCTTGTAGCTAACCAAGCAGTTAGTACAGTGCTTGACACATAGTGAGCAGTTAACAAGTACCATCATCATCATTATCATTTGGAAAATGGAGATTAAGACTGTGAGCTCATGTGGGACATGGATTGTGTCTAACCTGATTGGCTTGTGTCTACCCTAGCATTTAGAACATTGGCTGGCAACTTAGTAAGTGCTTAACAATACCATAAAAAAAGAAAAGAATGGCCACTGTGGTCAAGGAAGCGTGTGGAAGCTGGTAGATCAGTGAAGAGTGAAGACACAATAGATAAAAAAACACTACCGATAAAAGGGGGAAAGAACTGATCCCTCTTGGGCCACAGAGGCTGAAAATCTTGGCAGAGAATAAAAGATTAAAGTTGGTGGACACGTTTCCTCCCCACAAGAAGCTTACAGTCTATGGGGGAGACAGACATTAAAAGAAAGTGCAGATCAATCAATTGTATTTAATGAGCACTTACTGTGTGCAGGGCACTGTAGTAAGCGCTTGGGAAAGGACAGTATAACAGAGCTTGTAGATATGTTCACTGCCCTCGACGAGCTTACAGTTTAGAGGATGAGGAAGACATTAGTAGAAATAAATCACGGAAATGGACATAGGTGCTGTGGGGCTGAGGGAGGGGTGATAAAGGGAGAAAATTCAAGTGCAAGGGCGAAGCAGAAGGGCACAGAAGAAGAAGAAATGAGTGCTTAGTCAGGGAGAAGTACCATCAAAAAAGGTTTGGGGAGAGAAATGCTGTGTCTGATATAAAGGGGGAGAGAGTGATGATGTGTGGAATGATTGCAATATTCTCCTCCCACTCAGGTAAATCCAGAGAAATGGAAGTATTAATCTCACAAGTGCACACAGCTCTCCAGGGGCAAAGCCGGAACTTGAATCCAGACCACCAGATAACATTTCTGGACTCTTCCTACTAGGCCACACTACCTCCCCTCCCCTATCATCTCATTTGCTTTTCCTGAAACCCAAGATTCGAGTGACTGTCGGCATGAGAACTTGCTTTCACATCCGCTCTAGAACCCACAGGTTCTAGATTCAATACCTAATGAAGAGGATGTTATGGGCAGAGGTGGTTGAGTATTAATAATAGTAATAATAATTACTAGGTGCCAAGCACTATTCCAAGCGCTGGATGGATCCTAGTTTTTCAGGATGAGCACAGTTGTTGTCCCACATGGGGTTCCTAGTCTAAACAGGATTTAATCCCCATGAATCAAAGAGGAAATTCTCATGCAGGGCTGAGATCCCCTCATTCACAAAGTCAAGTTGTACTCTCCTAACCTCTTAGGCATCCACCTGAGAGAAGAGGACTCAGATTCCCATCAGAGAGGTCTCAGCCGGGAAACCAGTCTGGAAAGGATTAGGAACCGGGAGTCAGGATATTTGGGTTGCAGTTCCACAATTGGCAGGTCTTTGGCAGGTCCCTTCAACCAAACAATCAATCAGGGATATATAATGAGCACTTACTGTGTGCCCAGAACTGTTGTAAGCACTTGAGAGGGCCCAGTACAACAAAGTTAGTAGAGGCGGTTCTTCCCCAGTGCTTAGAACAGTGCTTGGCACATACTAGGTGCTTAACGAATACAATCATCAGTATTATTATTACCCTCACAGTCACCAGTGTGGGCTAGTGAGCAGCAGCGTGATCTAGTGGAAAGAAGCCAGACCTGGGAGTCAGAGCACTTGGGTTCTACTCCCAGTTCTACAGCCTTGTCTGCTGTGTGATCTTGGGCAAGTCACTTCACTTCTCTGGATCTCAGTTACTTCATCTGTAAAATGAGGTAAAATAGTCTTAATAGACTATGAACCCCATGTGGGACAGAGACTGATTACTTTAGTGGTTAGAACAGTGCTTGGCACATAGGAAGCGCTTAACAAATACCATACCTTGTATGACACTTACGGTGTCCAACTCGATATGCTTGCACCTACCCCAGAGCTCAGTACAGCGCCTGGTACATAGTGCTCGGCATATAGTAAGCGCTTAATAAATACCACAATTATAATAATTATTATTAAATACCACAGTTATTAATACTACTATTACAATGAGCTGCACAAGGAACCTGGCAAGAGGTGTTTTCTCGATGCGGTCACCACCTTCAGCCCACCACAGCTCCCCAGATTAAATGATAATGATGGAATTTGTTAAGCGCTTACTGTGTGCAAAGCACTGTTCTAAGCGCTGGGGGAATATAAAGTGATCAGGTTGTCCCATGTGGGGCTTAAAGTCTTAATCCCCATTTTACAGATGAGGTACCTGAGGCTCAGAGAAGTTAAGTGACTTGCCCAAGGTCACACAGCAGATATGTGGCGGAGCCTGGATTAGAATCCATGACCTCTGACTCCCAAGCCCCGGATCTTTCCACTGAGCCACGCTGTTTCTCACACTTTCCCATCCTAAACACACTTTCACACCGACGCAGGGGTAAAGCCAATTCCCCTGTATCAAACAAGATGTTAATTTCTGCCCACCATCATGGTTTTGTTCTCTGTCTCCCCCTTCTAGACTGTGAGCCCACTGTTGGGTAGGGACCATCTCTATATGTTGCCAACCTGTATTTCCCAAGCGCTTAGTACAGTGCTCTGCACACAGTAAGCGCTAAATAAATACGATCGATTGATCGATTGACAAAACTCACCAGAGCCGCCCAATATCGGAGACGGCCACTGCAGACAGGTTCTGGACGCTCACTCTATGACCTCATCCCCTTTTGCGCATTTGTGGCAGTGACAGGAAAGACTGTGAAGTAACCGGGCCTCAATTGTCCCCTGCTGGCTTCAGGGTCCCCTCGGAGAAGGCATCCACTGTTTCGGAATGATGGCTGGGGGGATGGAGTCCAGGAAGGACAAGCCCTGGGCTTGGCCCGAGAGACCTCTTTACCTAGGAGACCCCGGACCCCATCAGTGGCCCCATCCCCGAGGTTCAGCAGGGCTCAAACTGGGCAACTAATAATAACTGTAGTATTTGTTGGGCTCTTACAGTGTGCCGGGCAGTGTACTAAGCGCTGGGGTAGATACAATAATAATAATAATGGCATTTGTTAAGCGCTTACTATGTACCAGGCACTTTACTAAGCACTCGGACATAGTCCTTGTCCCACATGGGACTCACAGACTCAATCCCTAATTTATAAATTTTACAAGTTCTCTAGGGGATAGGGCCTTCTTAACTGCACTTTTCCAAGATGACTGCAAGACCAGTGCATTTCCCTCTCCACTCCCCGGGAACATGATACCACTTGGGGAGCAGGAGAACGGGAAAAGAGGACATGAAACAAAGGAAATTTGTGCATTCAAACTAACGATACACGACATAAAGGCACTGGGGGCCGAGTTTGTACCGGACAGGGCATAGGCCAGCTGAAAATATCGCAGCTTAGCGGTCAGAATGCAACCTTGCAAGCCTAAGGACCTGGGTTCCAACCCCCACTTCGCCCCTTGTCTGCTGCTTGACTTTGGGCAAGTCTACACACAGTAAGCGATCAATAAATACGATTGAATGAATGAATGAAGTCACTTATCCTCTCTGTGTCTCTGTTTGCTCATCCGTAAAATGGGAATGAAATACTATTCCCTCCTACTTATTATAATAATAATTATAGTAGTTGTTAAACATTTACTATGTGTCAAGCAATGTTGTAAACCATGGGGTAGACAACTAGGTGATCAGGTCAGAAAAGATCTCTGTCCCATTTGTTGTTCAGCGCCTAAGAAGGAGTGAGAACAGGTACTGAGTCCCCATTTTACAGTTCAAGAAACAGAGGCACAGAGAAATGAAGTCACTTGCCCAAGGTCACATACGAAGCAAGTAGCAGAAGTGGGATTTGAACCCAGGTCCTCTGACTTTCCAGGGCTATGCATTTTCCACGAGGCTATTTGGACTCTGAGCCTTGTGTGGGACAGGGACTGTGTCCAACCTGATAATTTTCACCTACTCCAGTGTCTACTAAAATGCTTGGCACACAGTGAGCACTTAATAAATATTGTTTGTAGTAGTAGTAATAGTAGTGGTGGTAGTAGTAGTAGTAGTAGTAGTAGTAGTAGTAGTAGTAGTAGTAGCAGTAGTGGTAGTAGTAGTAGTAGTAGTATTGAAACGGGACTGTCCAGTATGAAACCACTGCTGACCACCCGAGTCAGAGAGAAGGTTGGAATCCAGTAGTGGCGTTGAGTCAGTATATGGGAGGGAAACGTGGTCATAAGGGAAGGTAGAAAATAAGTGAGTCTGGAGAATTGATCTCAGAAATTCTCGATTAATCTGCTGCTGGCAAAGACCCGGGGCGGGGGGCCTAGGAGACATCCTTGGGGACGGATGTCCGGGCAAAGAGAGGGGACTTTTACTCTGGAGAAACGGACGCACCCCAGAACACTCCCATGTGCGACCTTCATGTCCGGTTCCTCAGGCTGTAGAAGAGAAGGTTCAGAGTTGGGGGCATCACGGCGTAGATCATGGACACTAGCAGGCCAAGGACTGAGAGGGAGCCAGACACGGGCTTGAGGTAGGAGTTCATGGCCGTACAGAGGAAGATGGTGACGACAACGAGGTGGGGTAGGCAGGCGGAGAAGACTTTGGCCAGGACCTCGGAGGCCGGCATTCTCAGCACGGCCCGGAAGGTGCGTGCATACAGGACCACGATGTGGACGAAAGAGATGAAACCAAAATTGGAACCAACGGCGAAACTGGTATCAGTGACTACGTGCGCCCCAGACCCAGAGGCCTTCAGTAGGGAGCTGACATCACAGAAAAACTGCTGGACCTCGTGGCGTCCTCAGAAGCTTAAGGAGGATGTTCCGACTGTGTATATCCCTCCTAATAGTCCCCCAAAGAACAAGGAAACAGCTGCCATCTTCCACAGGCACCTCGGTCCATGATGACCTCATAGCGCAGGGGGCGGTAGATGGCCTCATAGCGGTCGTAGGACATCGCCATGAGAAGAAACAGCTCTGAGGTAGGCACCAAAAAGGACCACAAAAATACTTGAGCCACACAATAATAGATGGACGTTCTTCGGTCAGGGAGTCGTGGATGGATTTGGGAACGGTGACAGAGATGAGGCAGAGATAGAGGACAGACAGGTGTCTGAGAAAGAAGTATATGGAGGTGTGGAGGCGCTGGTCGAGGACGGTGACGAAGACGATGAGGAGACTCCCCATCCGGGCCGCCAGGTAGACCAGGAGGAACAGCGTAGCATGGACCAGCTGCAGCTTCTGGACTTCTGAAAATCACAACAGGAAGAATTCTGTCACCTTGGTGAGGTTGGCCATGATCTAAGAAATGTGAACCAGACATAGAGAATAGTTACATTTCCAACAGGAAAGTGGGACATGTGATGAGACAGGAGCCATACGTTCCAACCCCTTACCTCGGTCAATCAATCAGTAGTATGTACAAAGCAATTACTCTGCAGAGCACTGTTCTAAGAGCTTGGAAAAATATGGTGTGATAGAGTTGGTAGACTTATTCAATTATATTAATGTTTGTTTCCCCATCTAGACTGTAAGCTCATGCGAGGAGGGAGCGTGTCTATCAACTCTGTTCTATACATTCAATCGTACCTATTGAGCACTTACCGTGTGCAAAGCACTGTACCAAGCACTTGGGAGAGCACAATATAGCAGTAACGAGCTAAAGCACTTACTACAGTCGTCTACCTAGAGTAAACTCTTAATAAATACCATTGATGATTATGATTATACTCTACCATGCACCTAGTATAATGTTCTGCACACAGTAAGTGCTCAATACATACCATTGATGATGATGATTGTACTCTACCAAGCTCTTACTGCTCAAGAAGTTGCATTAATTGATTGATAGATACAATCTCTGACCACAAGGAGAGTTATCTTTTTAAACCATCTCACATCTCAAAGTTTCTCTTACCCTCATTCACCAACTACTTTGTTATGGACATTAAAATCATCCAGAGGGGGCCTCCCCTAAACTCCACCCCATCCCCTTTCTACCTCAGTTCCCTCCCTTCCCTAGAGCAGCCTTCCCAGGCATTTCTTAGGTGCGGATTATTTAATGGTATATGTAAAGCACACACTAAGTGCCAGGATCTGTACTAGACGCTGGGGTAAGTATAAGCTAATCAGGTTGGACATAACCCATATTCCACTTTGGGTTCCCAGTTTTAATCCCCATTTGACAGATGAAGTAACTGAGGCCCAGAGAAGTGAAGCGACTTGCCCAGGGTCACACAACACACAAGTGACGGGGCTGGAATTGGAACCCAGGTCCTCCTGACTTCCAGGCCTGGGCTCCTTCCACTTAATGTCCCACCTGCTCTCCAAATCTTCACCCTACTTGTAATGAGAAAGCATAGTAGTCGAGAGCTTGCATTTGCCCCATTCTCTCCAAACCAATTCAGCTGTAGTCTTGCTTGCTCGCCTCTGGTTACCAAGGCAATCCAGTTCGCAACGCATCTTCACTTTGTTCTCTAGGGTTTGTGAAAGGAATAGCTGAAAACAATATGAAGCTGATCATTTAGTGAGGTTGAGTGGGGTTTAATCACCTTGAGAACACCGTAGAAAACCCCATTCCAAGTGACGTTCCTGCCCATCCTGATGTATCTTTCCTGTATTGTACTTTGATTAAATTAGATGCTGTACTGTATAAAAGAACCTCTGGTTTACTCAGAACCGAGCTGACCTTGAGTAGCAGGGGAATCTCTGCCGCTCAACTGCCTCTACCTACTAGTGCTGGAAGAAGAACCAATAGTAAATTATTATTATTATGCTATTTATTAAGCGCTTACTTGTGCCAAGCAATCTTCCAAGCGCTGGGGTAGATACCAGTAATAGGGTTATCCCACCGGGGGCTCACAGTCTTAATCCCGGCTTTACATATGAGATAGCTGAGGTACAGAGAAGTGAAATGACTTGCCCAAGGTCACACAGCAGACAAGTGGCGGGGTGGGATTAGAACCCACGTCCTCTGACTCCCTAGCCCGGGCTCTTGCCACTAGTACAGTGCTCTGCACACAGTAAGCACTTAATAAATACAACTGAATGAATAAATTAGGCCACGCTGCTTGTCGTCTCTAACATATCCACTCAAACACAACGCAGCGTCTGTGAAGTTTTTCTTCGACAGCATCCAATTTCTCATTTTCTCATTTTCTGAGTACACATTCTCCCAATCTTTCTTCCCTCCCTAATTGCCATCGTTAACTCCTCACTCCTTTATATTTTTTAAATGGAATTTGTTAAGTGTTTACTATGTGCCAGTCACTGTACTAAGGATTCCTTCAAATGCTGCTACTAGCTTTGCTACAGTGCTATTTCATCTAATAATAATTAACACATTTGTTAAGTGCTAACTCTGTGCAAAGCACTATCCTAAACACTGGGGGGAGGCCTGGTAATCACGTCATATCCGTCCCCTGTCCAGCACAGGACTCATGGGGAGAACAGGTATCGAATCCTCATTGGTACAATGAGGAAACTGAGTACAGTGATTTGCCCAAGGTCGCACAGCAGACAAGTGGCCAAAATGGGATTAGAACACAGGTCCTCTGTCTTCCATTCCGTGCTCTTTCCACAAGGCCACGCTGTTCAGAAAAGTTGAGCCACACAGCAGGTGGAGCTAACAATAATAGTTGTGGTATTTGTGAAGCACTTACTATGTGCCAAGCACTGTTCTTCATACAGTGTTCTGCACATAGTGAGTGTTCAATGCATAATATTAATGATGTGACAAGATCATCACATCCTACATGGGGCTCCGAGTATAAGTAAGAGGGAGAACAGGGGTTGAATTCCCACTGTGCAGGTGAAGGAACTGAGGAACAGAGAGGTGAGGTGACTTGATGATGATGGTATTTGTTAAGCACTTACTATGTACCAAGTACTGTTCTAAGCGCTGGGGAAGATACAAGGTAATCAGGTTGTCTCACGTGGGGCTCACAGTCTTCATCTCCATTTTACAGATGAGGTAACTGAGGCACAAAGAAATTAAGTGACTTGTCCAGAGTTACACAGCTGATATGTGGCGAAGCTGGGATTAGAACCCACGACCTTTGCTTCCCAAGCCCGTGCTCGTTCTACTACGTTTTTGTTGAAAGAAACAGTAAGTGCTCAATAAATACACTGGTTAATGAGTTGATCCCCAGAACTATCAGCTACCACACACACACACAGACACTCACACTCCAAACTATGCCCCTTTTTTTCCTCTCCTTCCCTCCTGAATCGAAACTTACCTCCTAGGTCCCAAGGCTGGTATTAGGCCTTCTCTTGTCCCAGATCACTGGGAAAGATAAAGGCTCAAAAGCATTCCGGTCCCCTCTGAGACTGTTCGGGAAATACCCCCTGCAAATAGTTCCCCTCAGGAAAAGCAGCTGCTACCCCCTGGGGCCTTGAGCAGGACACTCATTCGGAGTGCTGGGAGAAACTAAGCTCCCTCTAACTGGGTCCTGCGCAGCAATGACCCAAACTCCCCGTGGATTAATTGGGAGTTTCCCCTAGGGAGACAGGAGGGCCTGGGGCTCTGCGAAGCAGCATCCGACTACTGTGTAAGCTTAGGCAAGTGGCTCATTGTGGACAGAGAATGTGTCTATTTTTATACGGTACACTCCCAAGTGCTTAGTACAATTCTCTGCACATAAAAAATGCTCCATAAATAATAATAATAATAATAATAATAATATTTGTAAAGGGCTTACTATGTGCCAAGCAAGGGTCTAAACGCTGGGGGAGATACAAGGTTATCAGGTTGTCCCCTGTGGGGCTCACAGTCATAATCCCCATTATCCAGATGAGGTAACCGAGGCACAGAGAAGTTAAGTGATTTGTCCTAAGTAATGCAGCTAAAAAGTGGTGGAGCAGGGATTAGAACTCACGACCTCTGACATCCAAGCCCATGCTCTTTCCACTAAGCAAAGCTGCTTTTCTGCAAGTGAATGAATGGGCCTCAGTTTCCTTAGCTATCGAATGAGGATGAAATGCCTGTCTTTCTTCCCTTTTAGGCCGTGAACCCTAAGTGACACATGGACTGAGTCTGATCTGATTGTATTGCGTTTGGCACACAGTAAGTGCTCAACAGATATTATAATTATTATCATTATCACTATTGTTATTATTTTATTATTAATCGGTACCACAACGTGGAGTATTTCAGTACAAGACAGCATCCACTTCCGTTCATGAAACACAACACGATGCCTCGCTGAGCCTGTCAATTACCTCCCTAGCTAGGAAAAGATTCCTCAAAACTGTTATTCCCCTGAAGCCAAATGGGAAGGGGTGGACTCTTTTTTCTCCAAGCGCAGTGAGAGTCACAGGATCCTGCTGATTTTTCCCAAGCTGGAAAAACTCCATTGTGAGATCCCCCATCCCATCCACGGAGTCAGGCTCTCCTCGTACACAGCCCGGTCTCAGTGACTCTAGGAAGATGGGTAAGTGTGGGCTCCACTTCCCCGATTTTGAGGGTCGGATTTTGAGGGTGGTTCAGTCATGGATCCAGTCTTCTAGATATGCCGTAAACATAGACAGTGTCTCAGGACCATGAAAGCCCAGTATGAAACCTAGAACTGACTCAAATCAATCAATCAATCGGATTTATGGAATACCTGTGTGTAGAGCACTATTCTAAGTGCTAAGTACAATAACACTGCAGTTCTAGTTCAAATGTGTCCAGTCCTAATCCAGAGACCTTGAGGCTGAAATGGAATTTTTCAGGATTTTTGGTGGATGGGTAAGATTCAGAAATTCAGGACAGAAGTTCAGCAGTTTCAGTCGCAGGATCCAGCTGCTATTTGGCTTCCACGTAGTCCGCTTACTAAGCAGTTAGACCCTGAACCAGAAATCCCCTTAGAGTCTAGAGGGAATCGAACACTGCTGGCTTCCTCTCTCCTCCTCAACTCCCCTCATCTCCGGGATCTCCTCCAGTCTGCTCCTCTTCCTCCTCCTTCTACACCTCATTGTCCTTCCTCCTTCTCTTCCTCCTCCTTCTCCTTCCCCTCCTCGACCTCCTACTCCTTCACCTCATCCTCTTCCTCCTCCTCCTCCACCTCCCCTCTTCCCCTTCTCCTCCACCTCATTCTCTTGCATCTCCTCTTCCTTCTCCACCTTGTCGTCTTTCTTCTCCTCCTTCTCCTCCTCTCTTCTCTTAGTCCTTCTCCTCCTCCTGCTCTTCCATCTCGACCTCTTCCTTCTCCCCTCCCCCTCTTCTTGCTTCTTCTCCTTTTCTTCCCCCTTTTCTTTCTTTCTTTCTTTTCTTTCATCTTTTCTTCCTACTCCTCCTCCTCCTGCTCCTTCATCTCGTCCTCTTCCTTCTTCTCTTTCTCCTCCTCCTCTTCCTTCTCCTTCTCCTTTTCCTTTTCCTTCCTCCCTTCCTCTTACGTGCACATCATCTAGGCCGTGCTGATGATGCCATCCGCCGAGGGCCAGGCCTAAGCCTTCTCTACCGGCCTGCCTCACCTCGTCGTGGTGACTCTTTCTGTCTCAACTGTAATCGTTGCCCACTTCAAGCCGCTCTAGGATTCCCCCTCAACCCTGGACCTCCTGGTGTACGTATTCTATCCCCCCCACCCCGAACGTGGTGCTCCCCCACCCCGAACCCCCTCTTATACAGCCTGAGGAACAGGGGCATGAAGGCCAACCTGGGGGAGATAGTAGGGGGGACATTTTCTCCCAGGGGATAAAAGGATCCTCTGTTTCTCCTGAAACAGTGTTTGCCCCATCTCAGCGAGACCTTCTCGGTTGCTCCTTCCTACAACACACGTGGTCTCTGCCCTGGATACTCTAATGGGGGACCCACCATACATCAATCAGTGGAACAATGGTATTTATCAAGCATTTACTGTGTGCAGAACACTGTACTAAGCGCTTGAGAGTGAATGATATGATATTCCATATTAAACACAGGGGTAGATACATGATAATCAGGTCGGACACATTGCCTGTCCATCATGGGACTCACAAGGTAAGGGGAAGGGAGAACAGGGATTGAATCTCAATTTTACAGATGAGAAAACTGAGGTACTGATATGTTAAGTGACTTGCCTGGGGTGGGGCCAGGATTAGAACTCAGGTCTCTGGACTCCCAGTTTCTCATTCCCTGTTGCTCAACTTTCTCACCTGTTAAATGGGGATTCAGTATCTGTTCTCCCTCCTGCTTAGACTGTGAACTACTCGTGGGAGAGGTCAGTGTGACCTGATTATCTTGTATGTATTCTAGCTCTTAATAATCATAATAGTAATAAATAATAAGTATGGTATTTGTTAAGCGCTTACTAAGTGCCTAGTACTGTTCGATACCAATACCAAGTTGCTCTTTTTGTCTCAACTGTGATCGTCACCCACATCAAACCGCTCTCGGACTCCCCCTCGACACTGGACCTTCTGTCTACACCAAGGTGCTCCTCGCCCTGAATCCCCTCCTCTACAGAGTGAGGAACAAGGACATGATACCACAGTACACAATACCAAGTGGTGATAGTTGGTGTACATTATGTATTTGCAGAGATGGGAGGAGGGAAATAGGTCAATAGTGCAGCGAGATGCTGGAAAGGTTTGTCTCTTAATTCCCAACTCTCTAAATAGGATCAACCTTATAGCCACCTCTATTCTCTATTTATAGGCATCATATTACTCCATGTTCACCTCTTGCTGTTACATATCTGTTTATACCCATTCTGAACATTTGTGTATGTACGTATCTTCGACTGAAAGCTCAGTTGTTTAATCAATAAATGAATCAGTGGGATTTACAGAGTTCTTAGTCCTTCCCTGCCAAAAAGAGCTTACAGGGTAAATGATTTAATCAATCAGTGACATTTATTGAGCGCTTACTGTAAAGCAGTGTGGCTTGGTGGAAAGAGCAAAGATTGGGAGTCAGAGGTCGTAGGTTCTAATCCCTGCTCCACCACTTGTAAACTGTGTGACTTTGGGCAAGTCACTTTACTTCTCTTCACTTCACTTATCAGGCAGAAACTCCTCACCCTCGGCTTCAAGGCTCTCCATCACCTCGCCCCATCTTACCTCACCTCCCTTCTCTCCTTCTACAGCCCAGCCCGCACCCTCCGCTCCTCTGCCGCTAATCTCCTCACCATGTCTCGTTCTCGTCTGTCCCGCCGTCGACCCCCGGCCCACGTCATCCCACTGGCCTGGAATGCCCTCCTTCCCAACATCCGCCAAGCTAGCTCTCTTCCTCCCTTCAAGGCCCTACTGAGAGCTCACCTCCTCCAGGAGGCCTTCCCAGACTGAGCCCCCTCCTTACTCTCCCCCTCGCCTCCCTCTCCATCCCCTCCCGGTTTACCTCCTTCCCTTCCTCACAGCACCTGAATATATGTATATATGTTTATGCATATTTAGTACTCTATTTATTTATTTATTTACTTTACTTGTACATATCGACTCTATTTATTTTATTTTGTTAATATGTTTTGTTTTGTTCTCTGTCTCCCCCTCCTAGACTGTGAGCCCACTGTTGGGTAGGGACTGTCTCTATATGTTGCCAACTTGTACTTCCCAAGCGCTTAGTACAGTGCTCTGCACACAGTAAGCGCTCAATAAATACGATTAATTGATTTATTGATTGATTCTTTGTGCCTCAGTTACCTCATCTGTTAAATGGGGATGAAGACTGTGAGCTCCATGTGTGACAACCCGATAACCTTGTATTAACTCCAGCGCTAAGAACAGTGCTTGGCCGTAATAACAATAATTATTATTATTATTATTATTACTAAGCACTTTGGAGGGGACAATGTAATGGAATTGGTAATGTTCTCTGCCTACAACGAGTTTACAATCCAGAGGTCGAGAGAATCATACGGTGAAAAAGAGAACCTCTTAAAAATAAGGACATTTTCCTCTAGGTTCACAATTTTCCAACCAGAATTTCCCACAAAGCAGACTTCGTGTCCTTGTTCCTCAGGCTGTAGATTAGGGCGTTCAGGGTTGGAGGCACCACGGCATAGAACACCGACAGAAGCAGGTCAAGGACGGGAGAAGCTTTCAGATTGAGGTAGGCGAAACCACCAGTGGAGACAACGAAAGTCACGACAGTGAGGTGGGGCAGGTAGGTGGAGAAGGCCCTCAGTAGCCAGCATCCTCAACACGGCCCGGAAGATATACACGTACGATACGACGATGGAGGCCAAAAAGAGGCAGGCGAGGCTAACAATGGAGATTGTGAACCCGACTTCTTGGATGATCACACTGGGATCAGAGAGAGCCTGGAGCTGGGAGGAGTCGCAGAAGAACTGGCGGATCGCATTGGATCCGCAGAAGGGCCCGGGGATGATGGCTGCTGTGTGCATGAGGCCAGAGAGGCCTCCACCTAACCAGGAGGCAGCCACCATCTTCCCAAAGTCCCCTCTGCTCATGATGACCTCGTAGCACAGGGGGATGCAGATGGCCACATAGCAGTCGTAGGACATCGCCGTGAGGAAGGCCAGCTCAGAAGATGCCAAAGACACAAAGAAAAACACTTGGAGGACACAGCCCACGAAAGAGATACAACGGAGTTGGGGACGGTGATGGAGATGAAGCGGAAGTCGAGGGTGGACAAGTTCCTGAGGAAGAAGTACATGGGAGTGTGGAGACGCCGGTCGAGGGCGGTGATGACGACGTCGAGGAGATTTCCCGTCAGCGCCGCCAGGTAGACCAGGAGGAACAGCGCGGTCTGGGCCAGCTGCAGCTCCCGGACCTCCGAGAATCCCAGCAGGAACAATTCCTTCACCGCTGTGCAATTGCTCATTGCCGTCGAATCAGTGCCCTGAAAGAAAAATGGGATGGATCGGCACGGTTGAACGGTCTCGTCGGTAGCTAGCACAATACAAACGTGATCAACTGCCAAATCAGTTGATCAGAGGCATCAATCAATTACTAGCATTTATGGAGCGCTTACTGCATGCAGAGCAGTGTACTACGTGCTTGAGAGAATACACTAAAACAGGAAAACGGACACATTTCCTGCTCCCAACGAGTTTACAGTCTAGCATATCCTAACCACTGCCAGAGGGAGTCTAGGAACTTGCCTGCACTGTTTATCATAACAACACAGAGGCTACACAAATCCGGTTTTCCTCATTGGATATGGTTTTCCCCAAACTGTGCCCAGGGAATATGACTTCCTTAATTGAGCGTGGAATGTATCACAGACTAAGGTCAATCAACAAATAGCATTTGAGCGTGAAGCAGTGTGGCCTATTGGAAAGAGGCCGGGCATGAGAGTTAAAGGATCGGGATTCTACTCCTGGCTCTGCCACCTGACATCCATTCATTCAGTTGTATTTATTGAGCTCTTATTATGTGCAGAGCACTGTACTAAACGCTTGGGGAAGTACAATGCAGCAATAATGTCACATTCCCTGCCCGCAGTGAGCTTAATGTCTGGAGTGGGGGAGACACCTATTAATACAAATAAATAAAATTACAGATAATTTCTGTCAGCTGGGCTACCTTGAGCAAATCACAACTCCTGTGCCTCAGTGAGCTCATCTGCAAAATGGAGATTAAGACTGTGAGCCCCATGAAAGACAGGGACCGTGTCCAACCTGACGAACTTGTATCTATCCCAGCGTTTAGAATAGTGCTTGACTCATAGTAAGCACTTCACAAATATAATAATAATAATAATAATAATAATAATAATAATTTATAATAAGCCCAATGAGACTTGGACAAATTCTTGCTGGGTTTCCGAAGAGAAAATGGGTGATGGCTTGGTAAATGCTATACTTTCCACCACCACCATCAATGTTATGCATATTTATCATTTTAATGGTATGTGTTAAGGACCATGTGTGCTAAGCACTGGGGCAAATGCAAGCTAACCAGGGTGAACACAGTTCCTGTTCCACGTGGGGCTCGCAGTCTTAATTCCCATTTCACAGATGGGATAACCGAGGTTCGGAGGGTTTAATTAGTGCAGGGCACTGTACCTGGACACTGGGAGGAATCTGGGAGAAACAGAAATCACCCTTACCCTTAAAAGTTCATAAGCTAGTAAAGGAGGCAGATACAACTTGAATTTGCACCATAGAAACAGGTGTCAAAGCATACAAAAAGCCCATCTGAAACGTAAGAATGAGTGAGTTAGAAATGCGCTATATGGATGAATATACGAGTGCTAAATTGGCTGATGGGATGACATGGGAATTGTTCTTCGAGACCTCAGTCTAGTCGAGGTCACCACTGAGATGTCCCCCGCGTCCTGCCTCGGGTGTGGAACACCCTCCCTCTTCATAGACGACAGACGAACGCTCTCCCCACGTTCAAAGCCTTTTTGAAGGCACCTCTCCTCCAAGAGACCTTCCCCAGCTAAGCCCTCATCTCCTCTTTTTCCACTTCCTTGCACTTAGATTTGCTCCCATTATTCACCGCTCCCTCAGCCCCACAGCACTTATGTCCGTATCCATAATTCATTTTCTGGACATTCATGAACATTCATTCATGTCCATCTCCCTCTATAGACTGTAAGCTCCTTGTGGGCTCCTACTGTATTGTATTCTCTCAAATGCTTAGTACAGTGCTCTGCCCAGAGTAAGCTCTCAATAAATATTGAATGATTGATTCATTGCGAAGGGGGTTAAAAAATGTATGATCACATGCTCCTTCTAAGCAGCTTGTTGCTACTGTTTCTAGACTGTGAGCCCAATGTTGGGTAGGGACCGTCTCTATATGTTCCCACCTTGTACTTCCTAAGCATTTAGTACAGTGCTCTGCACACAGTAGGCGCTCAATAAATACGATTGAATGAATAAATGAATGAATGTCGGAGAAAGAGTACTGAGATGGACAGGTGGTTGACGTGATTCAGTCATGGCACTTCTTATAGTGCCATGTCTGTTTAATAATAATAATGAAGGCATTAGTTAAGCGCTTACCGTGTGCCAAACACTGTTCTAATCCTCCATCCTTGGATCTGAAAAGCTCTCACTGGGCCTTGCCATATCAGGACAAGTGGGCAGAAAGGGTCGTTTTGCCTCCTCACTCGTGGTCTCATGAAGAAGAGCAGAACAGGAAGAAGTTACCTCATGGCACGGGCTGCGGCGAAACACGGGAGAATCGTCGAACTGACTTTCCTGAATCCTCCCGTTATTCCCCCATGACCTCACCGGGTACCAAGACCTATAATTCACAGATCTCCTCCTCTCCGTTTTGCTTAGCGACCTTATCTGTAGAAAAGGGGATCACGGATATGGACACCGGAAGAGAGATTTATGACTCTTAGTTGAGGGGGAATGAAAACCCACGGGAATGAAGACCAACTGCCTTCCAGTCTCTCGCTAGACTGGAACAGGTCGGAGTGCTGTGCGGTTAGCTTGGGTCGGAGTTGAAAGACTGGGAGAAGGGGATGATGGGTAATAAGTCTCAAGATTTTGTTGAGGGGATGAGGATCAGGTACTTTGCTTTTCTAGTGTTCAGGGTTCTGGGAACCCTGGGATGAGGGGAAATACTGAGGGATGGAATGGGGAATTAAGACTTTAATCCCCTGTACAGTAAAACGGAATAAGTCCTTCTGGGGCCCAGATTCGAGGAGGATGGAGATGTGGGTTTGGGGCTGTGGAACCAAGCTTGGTGCGCAGAAGCCCAGAGGTTCAATTAAACAGCAGAGCTAGGGAACACCGACCCAGAGACTGAAGTAATTGATCGGAATTTTGTAAGATCAGTGATTCCAGAACACAAATGTCCCCTCTCTGGTAAATTGTGGTGGATGGTATGCTCATCTCTTTGCGGTTAGTGGGTATGTGGTTACCTTGAGACATCACCCAGGTGGTAATCATTCATATCCTCCTCTTTTGTGTGACATTAGATAAGCATTTACAGGGTGCTGAGAACTGTTCTAAGCGCTGCAGTGGATACAAGATAATCTGTCCCCACAGGGCTCACATTCTAAGTAAGAGGGAGAACAGGGATTGAATCCCCATTTTGCAGTTGAGGAAACTGAAACACAGAGAAGTTAAGCGAGCTGTGCAAGGTCCCACAGCAGAGAAGTGGCAGAGCCAGGATCAGAACCCAGGTCTCGCACCTCTCGGGCCCATATTGTATCCTTTAGGCCACGCTGATTTTGGTTTTACCCACTCAATCCTCCTATTTAGAACTCCCTCTTCCCACAAATCCACCAGATGACCACGTTCATCTTCAAAGTCCTCCAAAAAGCACTTCTCTTTCCAGACCCAGAAGCTCTTAGGTCTCTCCCCCTTATCCACATGATGGACAAGCCATCCAACAGTTGAGATCATTCCTCCTGTACGTTGAGTGTCAGTCTCGATTCGGATTGGCGGGAATTATAAACAACCCGTCAATTGAAACAGACAAGCAGTGGGGTCTAGTGAATAGAGAAGCACCGTGGCTTAGTGGAAAGATCTGGGCGTGGGAGTCAAAGGACGTGGGTTCTAATCCCGCCTCCACCACTTGTCTGCCGTGTGACCTTGGGCAAGCCACTTCACTGCTCTGTGTCGCAGTTCCCTCATCTGTAAAATGGGATGAAGGCTGTCAGCCCCACATGGGACAACCTGATGACCTTTTATCAATCCCACGCTTAGAACAATGCTTGGCACATAGTACACGCTTAAAAAAAACTATTATTATTATTATTATTATTATACAGCACAGGCCTGGAATTCAGAGGACCTGGTTTCTAATTCCAGGACCACCCTTGGTATGGTGTGTGACCTTGTCCAAGTCACTTGAATTCTCTGTGTTTCAGTTACCTTATCTGTAAGGATAGGGATTATGACTATGAATTCCATGTGGGACAGGGACCATGACCAACCTGATTACCTTATAGTTACCCTAGGGCCTAGAATAGTGCCTAGCATATAGTAAGCACTGAACAACTATCATTTAAAAACAAAAATAGTCGGAGAAGCTGGGTCCTAATGCCCTTTCTCTGTGTTATTAAAAATAATGATTATAATTATTCATTCATTCAATAATATTTATTGAGCACTTACTGTGTGCAGAACACTGTACTAAGCACTTGGGAAGTACAAATTGGCAACATATAGAGACGGTCCTTACCCAACAACAGGCTCACAGTCTAGAAGGGGTATTTGTTATGGCATTTGTTCAGCGCTTAACTATGTGACAGGCACTGTACTAAGCATCTCGTTTCTGCTGTGTTACCTTGGCCAAGTCACTTAACTTCTCCCTGTCTCAGTTCCCTCATCTGCAAAATGGGGATCACGACTGTGAGTCCCAAGTGGGGCAGAGACTTTGTCCAACCTTCTATCTACCCCAGCGCTTACTACAGTGCCTAGCACAAAGTAAACGCTTAACAAATACCACTATTATTATCAATAATAGTAATAGTAGTGCTTTTTAAGCACTTACTAGGTACCAGGTCTCTAGAATGTAAGCTCGTTGTGGGCAGGGAACGAGTCAACCAGCTGTTGTATCGTGCTTTCCCAAGTACCTAGGACAGTGCTCCGCACATAGTGGGCGCTCGATAAATACCAATGATGACGGACTCCTTTGTTTTTCTCTTTCAATTCACTTCACTCTCTTTCTCCCTCACTGTGTTTCTTCCCTGACCCCTCCTCCAACCCTGATAATAACAACAACAACAACAACAACAACAATAATAATAATAATAATAATAATAATAATAATAATGGTATTGTTAAGTGCTTAACTATGTGCCAGACACCGTACTAAGGTCTGGGTGCAGCACCATCCCCAGCTCCTCAACTTCCTGCCGGTCTGAGGGGGGCGAGGGGGGAAGAGGTGGGAACCAACTGAGGAGATCCTATGACCTTTCAGGGGTAGCTGACGTACGAGGAACTGGCCGTGACCTAAAGCTCCGAAGAGTGGGAGTGCCTGGGTCCCGCCGAGAGCCGCCTGTACTGGGAAGTGACTCTGGAGAACTACTGGAACCTCCTCTCCCTTGGTGAGCACTTTACTCTTGGCCGGCGATCTTGGCGTTTTCTTTTCGACAAAGAAGCAGTGTGGCCTTTCGTTCATTCATTCATTCAATTGTATGTATTAAACACTTTCTGTGTGCAAAAAACTGTACTGAGTGCTTGGGATAGGACAATATAACAATAAGGCAACACATTCCCTCAATGAGCCGGCAATCTAGGGGGAAGACAGACATCAGTAACAGTAAATAAATGACAGATGTGGACATAAGTGGTGTGGGGCTGAGGGAGAGGGGGCGAATGAAGGGAGGAAATCAGGGTGACATAGAAGGGAGTTGGAGAAGAGGAAAGGGAACGCTTAGTCAGGTAAGGCCTCTTGGAGGAGGTGGGCCATCAATACGGCCTTTGAAGGGAAGGGAGAGGTTGCCTTTCAGATTTGAGAAGGGAGGGCATTCCAGGCCGGGGGCAGGACGTGGGCCAGAGGTTGGCGGTGAAATAGATGAGATCGCGGTACAGTGAGTAGGTTGGCTTTCCAGTGGCCCAGTGGTCACACAGGAGCTGGATGACTTCGGTTCTAATCCTGTCTCCCCACTCGTCTGCTGGGTGACCGTGGACACTGTTCACTCATCTGTAAAATGGGGATCGAGGCTGTGAGCCCCACGTGGGACAGAGACTGTGTCCAACCTGATTAGCTTGTAGAGTGCCTGGCGCATTACTATGAATGGCACTTAATGAATGTCATACAAAAAAAGGTTATAGGTGTCCAAGACAGATTGGTTTGATGTATGAAGCAGAGCTAAATTGTTTGTTATGGTGAGAGGTGCTGTCTTAATTAATACAGGTAAAGTAAGGGAATTGCCAAGTGGCCTGTATTCAGATGGTAACCGCTGCTTTCTACAGCAGGAGAAGCAGAGTGGCTTAGTGGAAGGAGCCCGGGCTTGAGAGTCAGAAGACGTGAGTTTTAATCCCTGCTCCGCCACATATCTGCCGTGTGACCTTGGGCAAACCACTTTACTTCTCTGTGCCTCAGTTCCCTCCTCTGTAAAATGGGAACTAAGACTGCAAACCCCATGTGGGGTAGACACTGTGTCCAACTTCATTAGTTCGTATTTGCTTAGAACAGTACTTGACGCATAGTATGCTCTTAACAAATACCATACTTATTATTATTTATTTATTATTACTCCTGAGCACAGGGGACTCCTGATGGGGTGGTGGGTAACAGTACAGTTCTCTATCTGGATCTCTGAGCGTAGGACATTACCGGCTTAAATCCTCCTGTTTTTGGCCTTATGCTAAGCAGAACACACCTCTGTTTCATTTTTTAATGGTATTTGTTAATCAATCAATCAATCATACGTGTGTAGATGATATATATGTATGTGTGTATATTGTAAAGGTATTTGTCAGAGAAGCAGTGTGGCTTAATGGAAAGATCAGGGGCTTGGGAGTCAGAGGTCGTGGGTTCTAATCCCGCTCTGCCACCTATCAGCTGTGTGACTTTGGGCAAGTCACTTAGCTTCTCTGTGCCTCAGTTACCTCACCTGTAAAAATGGGGATCAAGACTTTGAGCCCCAAGTGGGACAATCTGATAACCTTGTATCTATCCCAGTGTTTAGAACAGTGCTTGCCACATAGTAAATGCTTAACAAATACTATTATTATTGTTATAATTATTATAAATTAATCATATATATTTTAGTGGTATGTTAATCAATCAATTATATATTTTAATGGTATGTATCAATAAATTATATATTTTAATGCTATTTATCAATCATGTATATATTAATGGTATTTGTTCATCAATCAGTCAATTACATGGTTGTGTATACATGAGTGTGTGTAATTTTATATACATATATATCAACCAATCAATCAATCATTTATTGAGCACGTACTGTTTGCAGAGCACTGTACCAAGCGCTTGGGAAGTACAAGTTGGCAACATATAGAGACGGTCCCTACCCAACAGTGGGCTCACAGTCTAGAAGGGGGAGACAGAGAACAAAACAAAACATATTAACAAAATAAATAGAATATATATGTACAAGTAAAATAAATAAATAAATACAGTAATAAATACGAACAATCATATATACATCTATACAAGTGCTGTGGGGAAGGGAAGGAGGCAACACGGGGGAATGGAGAGGGGGACGAGGGGGAGAGGAAGGAGGGGGCACAGTCTGGGAAGGCCTCCTGGAGGAGGTGAGCTCTCAGTAGGGCCTTTAAGGGAGGAAGAGAGCTAGCTTGGCGGATGTTGTGAGGGAGGGCATTCTAGGCCAGGGGGATGACGTGGGCCGGGGGTTGACGGCGGGACAGGCGAGAACGAGGCACGGTGAGGAGATTAGCGGCAGAGGAGTGGAGGGTGCGGTCTGGGCTGTAGAAGGAGAGAAGGGAGGTGAGTTAGGAGGGGGCGAGGTGATGGAGAGCCTTGAAGCCGAGGGTGAGGAGTTTCTGCCTGCCGTATATAACACATATATAATATATATATTATACATATATCAATGGTATTTGTTAAGTGTTTACCATATAACAAGCACTATTCTAAGTGCTGTGGTAGATACACTAATTCGGTTGCCCCACGTAAGGCTCACACTTTTAATCCACATTTTAAAGATGAGGTAACTGAGGCACAGAAAGGTTAAGTGACTATATGTATTTATATATATATGTATATACATATATACATATATATATATATATATATATATGATATTTGTTCAGCACCTACTATGTGTCAGGAACTGTACTAAGCACTGGGGTAGCTACAAATTAATCTCTGTCCCAGTCTCTGTCTCTGTCTCTGTCAGTCTCTGTCCTGCATGGGGCTCACAGCGTTAATCCTCATTTTATAATTGAGGGAACTGAGGCACAGAGAAGTTAAGTGGCTTGCCCAATGTTATCTATTGAGCACTTATTGTTTGCAGAGTACTGTACTGAGCATTTGGTAAAGCACAGTATAACATACTTAGTAGAGACATTCCCTGTCCACTTGCTTTCTTTTACTAAGTACTAAGTTCTGAGGTAGATAATCAGGTTGGATACAACCTCTGTCCTACATGGGGCTCACAGGCTAAGTAGGAGGGAGTAGGATTAAATCCGCAATCTATCAGTGGCATTTATTGAGCGCTTAATCTCTCAAAATCTTAGTAGAGTTTTAAACCCTGTAATCTGTGTTGGTAGACATGTTCCTTTCCCCGAAAGTACTTTCATAGTCTAGAGAGGGAGGGAAACATTAATATAAATATGGATATGGACATTAGCGTTGTGGGGCCGGGATTAGAGCCTTGGTTCTTCTGACTTCGAGGCAGGTGCTCTACCCACTAGGCTATACTGCTTCTCAGCGCTTAGTACAGTGCGCTGCCTCTCCCCTTTTGTCTGTAAACCCCTTATTGGCAGGGAGTGTGTTTACCAACTCTGTTGCATTGGATTCTCTGTTATATTGTGTCTGTGGTATTGTTATATTGTTATGGTGTATTCTCCCAAGGGCTTAGTACTGTACTCTGCACACAGTAAGCACTCAAGAAATGCAATTTACTAACTGAATGGCTCTCTGAAGTGCTTAGTACAGTGCTCAGCATACTTTGTCCTCAATGAATACCATCGGTTGATTATTGACTGGTTATTTTCTTTCCCCTTCTCTAGGCTGTAAGTCCCTTGTGTGCAGAGAGCGTGTCAACCAACTGTGCTATACTGTAGTCTCTGAAGCACTCAGTACTGTGCTCTGAACACAGTAAGGGCTCAAGAAATACCATTGTTGATTGATTAATGTCTGTAAGGTCCTTCTGTACAGGGAACATGTCTACCAATTCTGTTACATTGAACTCTCCGAAGTGCTTAGTACAGAGTTCTGCACATCATAAGTGCTCAATAAATACCGTTGATTGATTAATTAATTTTATAGGCGCTTGGTCAAGTCACTGTAGCTTCACCGTGCCTCAATTTCTTTATCTGGAAAAGGGGGTTTAAAGATCAGCTCATCCTCTTTCACCATGAGCCCTACGTAGGAAAGAGACTGTGCCTGACCTTATTAACTTGAATAATAATAACTGTGGTATTTATTAAGAGTTTACTATGGGTCAAGCACTGTACTAAACGCAGGAGCTCTGACTCCCAGGCCCATGGTCTTCTCACTAGGCCTTGTTGCTTCTCTGTATCTACCCCAGTACTTAGAACAGTGCTTCACACCTTTGTTTGTGCCTCAAGGATCATCATCATCATCATCAATCGTATTTATTGAGCGCTTACTATGTGCAGAGCACTGTACTAAGCGCTTGGGAAGTGCAAATTGGCAACATATAGATACAGTCCCTACCCAACAGTGGGCTCACAGTCTAAAAGGGGGAGACAGAGAACAAAACCAAACATACTAACAAAATAAAATAAATAGAATAGATATGTACAAATAAAATAAATAAATAAATAAATAGAGTAAAAAAAGTATGTACAAACATATATACATATATATAGGTGCTGTGGGGAAGGGAAGGAGGTAAGATGGGGGGGATGGAGAGGGGGACGAGGGAGAGAGGAAGGAAGGGGCTCAGTCTGGGAAGGCCTCCTGGAGGAGGTGAGCTCTCAGCAGGGCCTTGAAGGGAGGAAGAGAGCTACCTTGGCGGATGGGCAGAGGGAGGGCATTCCAGGCCCGGGGGATGACGTGGGCCGGGGGTCGATGGCGGGACAGGCGAGAGCGAGGTACGGTGAGGAGATCAGCGGTGGAGGAGCGGAGTGTGCGGACTGGGCTGTAGAAGGAGAGAAGGGAGGTGAGGTAGGAGGGGGCGAGGTGATGGAGAGCCTTGAAGCCCAGGGTGAGGAGCTTCTGCCTGAGGCACAGATTGATTGGTAGCCACTGGAGATTTTTGAGGAGGGGAGTGATATGCCCAGAGCGTTTCTGGACAAAGATAATCCGGGCAGCAGCATGAAGTATGGATTGGAGTGGAGAGAGACACGAGGATGGGAGATCAGAGAGAAGGCTGATGCAGTAGTCCAGACGGGATAGGATGAGAGCTTGAATGAGCAGGGTAGCGGTATGGATGGAGAGGAAAGGGCGGATCTTGGCAATGTTGTGGAGCTGAGACCGGCAGGTTTTGGTGACGGCTTGGATGTGAGGGGTGAATGAGAGAGCAGAGTCGAGGATGACACCAAGGTTGCGGGCTTGTGAGACGGGAAGGATGGTAGTGCCGTCAACAGAGATGGGAAAGTCAGGGAGAGGGCAAGGTTTGGGAGGGAAAACAAGGAGTTCAGTCTTCGACATGTTGAGCTTTAGGTGGCGGGCAGACATCCAAATGGAGATGTCCTGAAGGCAGGAGGAGATGCGAGCCTGGAGAGAGGGGGAGAGAGCAGGGGCAGAGATGTAGATCTGGGTGTCATCAGCGTAGAGATGATAGTTGAAGCCGTGGGAGCGAATGAGGTCACCAAGGGATCTCCCCTCCCTCCTCTTCCGGCTGTGTCTCTGGGATAATCAGTCGGTCAGTCGGTCAGTTGTACTTATTGAGCGCTTACTGTGTGCAGAGCACTGTACTAAACGCTTGGGAGAGTACAAAATAACAGACACATTCCCTGCCCACAACGAGCTTACAGTCTAGAGGGGGTGATAGACATCAATATAAATAAATGACCGATTCATTCATTCAGTCGTATTTTTTGAGCACTTACTTTGTGCAGAGCATTGTGCTAAGCACCTGGGAAGTACAATTCTGCAATGAATAGAGACAATCCCTGCCACAGCGGGTTTTCAGTCTAGAAGATATGGACGAAAGTGCTGCCGGGCTGGGAGGGCGGATTCATTCAGTCATTCAATAGTATTTTGAATAATGGGAGCAAGTCAAGGTGATTCTGAGGGAACAGAAGAAGAGGAAAGGAGGGCTTAGTCAGGAAAGGCCTCATGGAGGAGATGCGCTTTCAATAAGGCTCTGAAGGAAGGGAGAGCCATTACCTGTCAGATACGAGGAAGCAGGGCGTTCCGGGCCAGAGGCAGGTTGTGGGCGAGAGGTCGGCGGCGACAGATATAAGATCGAGTTACAGTGAGTAGCTTGGCATTAGAAGAGCAAGGTGTGCTGGCTGGATTCAATTAAGGTGACACAACAGACGAGTGGCAGAGCTGGGATTAGAACACAGGTCCTTCTGACTTCCAGACCCGTACTCTATCCACTAGGTCACACTGTCTCTCAATCATCGGTATTTATTGAGTGCTTATTCTGTTCAGAGCACTGTGATGCGTCCTATAAGGAGCACAGAGACATACCGTTGGGAAAGTGCAGTGCTTTCCCTCTCTCTTCTTGTGTCTCTGTTGCTCTGCTTCCTTCCATCCCTCTTCTCCTGCCCAGATCGCCCTCCAGAAAGAACCATCTGATCCCAGCCGGAAGCTCCATAGCATGAACGCCACCGAAATGGCTTTCAGGATCGCCAATGTCCTCCAACTCTTCGCCGGCCTCTCGGTGAATGGATCCCTCTTCGTGTTCTATACCCGTGTGGTCTCCATTAATCCCAAGCTCAGCCCCCACAGCCTCATCCTTGCCCAGTTGACGCTGGTCAACGCCATCACGCTCCTGACAAACGGGGTCCCAGAGAACCTGTCAGCGTGAGGGCGGAGGAATTCCCTGGGCGACCTGGGATGTCGAATCTTCTTGTACCTGTACCCGGTGGCCCGGGGCCTGTCCATTTGTGTCACCTGCCTCCTGAGCGTCTTCCAGGCCGCCCGGAACCCCCCGATTGGCCTGGATCAAAGTCAGGTTACCCGGGTGCGTCCTTCCCTCCTGTCTTCTGTCCTGGGGCCTCAATACGATGGTAGATTTCGATACAGTGATGAACATGAGAGGCCCCGAAAACAGCAGCAGCGCTAGACTCATGCTGAACCGCAAATAGTGCACTAAAGTCAGCGACAGCGCGGAAACCGCCCAGCTCATCGCCATCACGTTCTCCCTCCTTCGTAAGGCTCGTGAGTGTGGCCAGACACCACCGGCGGGTCTGGCACCTCCGCGCGCCTGGACGGCCCCCGGGGTGATGCCCGAGGTCATGGAGGGCAGGAGTGTCGTGGCCCTGGTCATCCCTACGTCATCCTCTACAGACGACATTCAATCATGCTAAGCATCTTACTGAACATGAGAAAGAAGTCCTCCTTGTCGTTGAGTAGCCACATATTGTTGGCTTTCACCTTCTCGGCTGTGAGCCCCTTCCTGATCATCCACAGTGACTGGAGGATGGGCACTCTCTGGAAAAGGCAATCTCCTGCTTCCCTCATGGACGCCTCCTAGGATCAATCGATCCGTGGTATTCATTGAGCGCTTACTGTGAGCAGAACATTCATTCATTCACTCATTCTATCGTATTAATTGGGAGCTTACTGTGTGTGGAGCACTGGACTGATCCCTTGGGAGAGTATGATATAACAATATAACACAGTTGGTAGGCAGATTTCCAGCCCACAGCGAGCTACAGGGAGAGATAGGCATTAATACAAATAAATACATTTGCTTATTTATGTTTATAATACTCATGAATAAATACATTCATTCATACCTAGGCCTCCCACTTGGGTTAGTTGGACATATCCCGTCCTGAGCTAGGTGATTCTGTCCCTCTCTCTGTCGCATTGTATATGGCTCTGCCTACAGTAAGCGCTCAATTAATACCACTGATTGATTGATTCCTAACGTGCCTCATGGAAAAGAACTTGGGTCTGGGAGCCAGGAGTCCCGGCTCTGCCACTGTCACTGGCCCGCTGTGTGACCTTGGACAAGTCACTTAGCCTCTATGTGCCGGGAAAATGGGGGTTAAGATCCTCACTCTCCTTTTTTTGTTTGAGGTTTTTTTTTTTAATAATCATCGTTAGAGGCCTGCTTTCTTCTAGACTGGGCAGGGAATGTGTTTACCAGTTCTTATATTTCTACGTTGTACTCTCCCAAACTCTTTGTACAGTGCTCTGCACACCGTAATGGCTCGATAATTGATTGATGTGCCAGGGATGATACTAAATGCTGTGATATATCCAAGCTTATTAAGTCGGACACAGTCCCTGTCCCACGTGGGGTTTTCAGCTTTAATCCCTATTTTATGGATGAGGGAACTGAGTCACACAGAAGTTAGTGACTTGCCCAAGGTCACTAATCAATGGTATTTATTGAAGACGTACCGTATGTGCAGCACTGTTCTAACTCTTCAGAGAGTACAACACAAAGTAGTTGGTAGGCACAGCTTGGCTTAGTGAGTATGGCAAGGGCCTGGAGGTCAGAAGAAACTCTGTCTAATCCCCCCCCCACCACCACCACATGTCTACTGTGTGACCTTGGGCAAGTCACTTCACTTCTCTGTGCCTCAGTTGCTCACCTGAGAGTGCTCATCTGAGATCACCTGAGAGTGGATATTTCAGTACCAGTTCTCCCTCCCCTTTAAACTCAGAACCCCAGTTGGAACAGGAACTGTGTCCGACGTTATTGTCTGATACCTTCCCCATCTTTTGGCACAGTGTTGTGCACAGAGTAAGTGTTTAATAAATGCTACAGTGATTACTAGAGACTCTGTTACAGGAGAAATCCCTCCAAGAGTTCAGTTTATTTAGCACCAGGCAATCTATAATGAAAAGGAAGATGGTCATTTGTTCATGAGTAACAGTAGCAGCAGCAGCATTTCTCGAGAGTGTACTGAGTGTGGTTCACTGTACTGAGCGCATGGAAGCACAAAATGAACAAGTGACACTTTCCCGCCCAACATGGAACTTTCAGTCTAGTGGAGGAGAGACGCATAAAATAATTCACAAATTTGGGGCTAAAACTAAATAATCGAGTAAATATGAATCTATAACCGGCGGGGATACATTTCACAACTGCGTGAACGCAGGTTATGGTTGATGGGTTTAAATGACATTCGACCCTATAGCTCGTTGTGAGCTCGTTGCGGGCAGAGATTGTCACCCTTTATTGTTGTATTGTCCTTTCCCAAGAGCTTAGAACAGTGCTCTGCACACAGTAAGCACTCAATAAACATTATTGAATGAATGAATGATCCTGGAGTTAATTAACACCTGTGAACATCAGGTGGCTGTTTGTATATTTGTCATGGAATGAGAACAAGAACGAATAAAACAAAACACCATTAGTGAATCAGTCAATCGATGGTATTGAGCGCTTACAGTGTGCAGAGCACTGCACTAAAAGCTTGGGAGAATCCAATAAACCAGACACATTCTCTTGCCCACAACGAGCTTACAGTCTAGGGGGGGAGAACAACCCTCCAGCAAGGTAAGGGGCCAGGCAGAAGTGGATTGTAATAATAATAATAATTATTATTAACTGCATTTGTTAAGTGCTTACCATGAGCCAGACACTGTACTAACAGGGATGTTAACTTGAATGATGATGATTATGGTATTTGTTAAGTACTTACTATATATGCCAAGCACTGTTCTAAGCGCTGTGGTAGATACAAGGTTATCAGGTTGTTCCACATGGGGCTCACAATCTTAATCCCCATTTAACAGATGAGGGAACTGAGACACAGAGAAATTAAGTGACTGCTCAAAATCACACAGCTGATAAGTGGCAGAGTCAAAATTAGTTGGATTTTTTTCAAAGCCCTTGTGAGTGGTCTCCAATGGAGTTGGCTGTGTGAATGACTATGTCCATGTGGATTGTTCTTGGTCAGTCCTTGTACTTATATGCATGACAAGATAGATTGTGTTGATTCCTTGAAGACCCCAAACCTGGACAGGAATACACAGGAAAATCCCTTTTGCCTGTAAGATTCTTGAGGCTAGGGATTGTGTCTACCAACTTTTTTGTTTTGTTTTCCCCAAATGCTTAGTACAGTGCTCTGCAAACAGTAAACCAATAAATATCATTGAATGATTGATTATGTTTGAGGAGGAGCGTGTTCTAGTGGAAAGAGCATGGGCTTCAGACTCAGAAGATCTGGGTTCTAATCCTGACTCTCACACTTGTCTACTGTGTGTGACCCTGTGCAAGTCACTTAACTTCTCTGTGCCTCAATTGCCTCATCTGTAAAAAGGCGATTAAGACTGTGAGCTCTCTACGGGACAGGGACTGTGTCCAATCCAGTTAGTTTGAAACTACGCCAGCGTTTAGTACAGTGCCTGGCACATAGTAAGTGCTTAACAATACCCATATCATCATTATTAGTAGTAGTAGTCATAGTTAACAAATACCATTAAAAAGGATTGATTGAAAATACTGATTGATAATATCAATCATATTTATTGAGTACTTGTGTGCAGAACACTGTACAGAGCTCTTGGTGGGCAGGGAATATTTCTGTTTATTGTTATATTGTAATGATGATGATGATGGTGTTTGCTAAGCACTTACTAAGTGCCAGGCAGTGTTCTAAGAGCTGGGGTAGAGACAAGGTCATCAGGTTGTCCCACGTGGGGCTCACAGTCTTAATCCTCATTTTACAGATGAGATAAATGAGGCACAGAGAAGTTAAGGACTTGCCTAAAGTCACACAGCTGATAAGCGGCAGAGCTGGGTTTAGAACCCACGACCAAATCCGTGCTCTTTCCACTAGGTCACAGTGAGTAGTAGTCATACTTAACGAATACCATTAAAAAGAATTAATGGATTGAAAATACTGATTGATAGTATCAATCAATCATATTTGTTAAGTGCTTACTGTGTGCAGAGCACTGTACTAAGCTCGTTGTGAGCAGGGAATATGTCTGCTTATTGTTAGATTGTAATGATGATGATAACGGTATTTGTTAAGCTGTTACTATGTGTCAGGCAGTGTTCTAAGTGCTTGGTTAGATACAAGGTCATATTATACTCTCTTAAGCCCTTGTACAGTGCTCTGCACACAGTAAGCACTCAATAAATAGGATTGAATGAAATGAATGAAAGCACAATATAACAGAGTTGGTAGGCCCAGTGAGTTTACAACTTAGTATCTGGGGAAGACTTTTGAGGCCAGTCCTAAATCTTGGGAGAGGTCCCACCTGAGAGTCTGGAGGAAGCTAGTGACTAAAGTCATTTCTTGAAGACCCTGGTTTAGAGCCTCTCCCTTCAAGACTCTGGCCTGAGAAGTGGTCCCGGACCACGGAGATCCAAGGTAGGAAAGATCTGGTTTGTGGTACCTAAGGAATTAACAAGGGCAACAAAGTGCCCAGAGCCCAACTCCTTCCAGCCCACAGGAAAAAAGGACTGTCATCACATTTTGGATGCCTACTTGCCCCTCCATTTTCTCTACTCCTGCTAATGGATGCCCATTTGCCCGCCCATTTTCTCTGCTTGCTGCTTTTTGGATGTCCACTTGCCCATCCATTTCCTCTGCTTGCTGCTGTTTTGATACCTATTTACCCCTCCATTTCTGCTGCTTGCTGCTGTTTGGATACCTGTTTGCCCCCTCCATTTCCTCCGCTTGCTGCTGTTTGGATGCCTGTTTGCCCCTCTATTTCCTCTGCTTGGATGCCTGTTTAAGAAGACAGACTCTCCCCACCTTCAAAGCCTTATTGAAGGTACATCTCCTCCAAGAGGCCTTCCCTGAGTAGCCCCCTATTTCCTTTCCTCCCTCTCCCTTCTGTGTCACCCTTGTGCATGGAATTGCTCCTTGTATTCACCCCCTACCTCAGCCACTCAGCACATATGCCCATATCCAAAACGTATTTATATCAATGTTATTCTCCTCCCAGACTGTAACCTCGGCTATATTGTACTGTTCCAAGTGCTTACTACAGTGTTCTGCACACATCAAGTACTCAATAAACACAATTGATTGGTTGAGATGCTCAATGCAGTACCCTTGCCTTTTCCTAACCATGAAGCTCACTGGTTGGCAAGTAAAGCTTGCTGAAATTTATCTGGGTCAACAACCATGTATCCAATCTGCGTGGTTGGAGGTCCTTCAGCCCATGTAAAATACCTCTTCTAGGAGGTATTTCCAGACTGGTCCTCCCCTCTTCCACATCACACCATCCCATCAGCCTTTCAATCAATTAACCACTGGTATTTATTGAGTGCTTACTGTGTTAAGGTCACTGTGCTAAGAGCTAAGAGCTACAACGGAGGTGGTAGACCCGTACCCTGCCCACCACGAGCTTACAGTCTAAAGGTCATGGATTCATCGATTTGTTCATTTCTGGATTCAGTCACTAATGTCTATTTAGTTGACCATCTATGGATGATCAGATGAGCGGGAGAGTATGTGTTTGACAGAGTTTCCTGCACTCTTGTCTACTCTGCCCTTGAAAATACAGTAGTGCCCCTTGTATGTAGGGCGATCCTTGCTTAGACACCAATTGTTATGAGTGTAAATGCATAGCGTTCTCTAGTGGGAAGATTCCGGGCCTGGGAGACAGAGGACTTTAGTTGTAATTCCAGCTAGGCCACTTGTCTGCTGTGTAATTTGGGCAAGTCATTTCACTTCTCTGAACCTCTATTTTCTCATCTGTCAAATGGGAATTCAATACCTGTTCTCTCTCCTACTTAGACTATGAACTTTATATGAGACCTGATGATCTTGTATCTAACCCAGCACTTAGTAATAATAACAATAATTGTAGTTTATGTTAAGTGCTAACTATATGTCAAGAAAGTGAATCATGCTAGATACAGTCCCTGTCCCTCATCGGGTTCACAGTCTAAATAGAAGCGAAAACATGTGTGAATCCCCATTTTACTGAGGAGGAAACTGAAACACAGAGAAGTTAAGTGACTCCACCATTAAGGGTGTCTTCTTCAAATGCGAAGGATTTATATATTGGGATCATGCTTTCTACCTCTACTGTAATGTCCTAAACTGTCAGATGTACACATTAGATGTTCAATAAATACCACTGATTGATTAATTGAATGATTGATTGACTGAAAGTGGATTGGGTGGTCCCTTCATTTCTTTCTTCTTTTCTTCTTTTCAAGTTTTATAGTACTTGTTAAGTGCTTACCACGTGCCCATCATTGTACTAAGCACCCGGATAGATGCATGATAATCAGGTTGGACACAGTCTCTGTCCCAAATAATGCTCAAAGACTAAGTAGAAGGAAGTTGGATTTAATCCCCATTTTACATATGAGGTAACTGAGAGAAGCGAAATGACTTCCCCCAGGTCACGCAGCAGGTAAATGGCAGAGCCGGCATTAGAACCCAGATCCTCTGACACTCAGGGCTGTGCTCTTTCCATTAGGCCGCACTGCTTTCCATTAGGCCACACTGGCACAACGGTACCACATTTCCAGGTTTTGGGGAATGTAATTAAACTCCCGAGCTTCAGGACACCTGGGGATTTAAGCCAGCAGGTACCAGCAAGCTAAAACCTGAGGTAGGCGCAAGCAAATTAAGTTGTACACAGTCCCTGTCCCACGTGGGACTCATCATCTTAATCTTTCTTTTACAGGTGAGGTAACTGAGGCAAGGAGAATTGAAGTGACAACCAAGGTCACACAGGAGGCAAGTAGCGAGGGCAAGATTAGAACCCAAGACTGTTAAATTCTGTTGTTCTCTCCCAAGCATTGCATACAGTGCTCTGTACATAGTAAGCACTCAATAGATAACATTGATTATTTGGAAAGAGTTCCTGTGAGTCAGAGGACCTGGGTTCTAATCCCAGCTCTGTACTTGTCTGCTGGGTGACGTTGGGCAAGTAACATAACTTCCCTGTGCCTCTGTTTCTTCATCTACAAAATGGGGATTCAATACCCATTCTCCCTCGACCGTGAACCCGACATGGGAAAGGGACCTTGTCTGACCTGATTATAATTAGTATCTACCCAGCACTTAGAACAGTGCTTGACACATAGTAAGTGCTTAATAAATACCAGAAAAGAAATGATGAAACATTTCTGGGAAAGTAATAATAATGATACATATGGTTCTTGTTAAACTCTTACTTTGTGTCACACACTGTTCTAAGTCATGAGGTAGATATAAGTTAATTAGGCTGGACACAGTTCCTGTCCCTCATGAGACTCACACTCTTATCACCATTTTACAGGTGAGGTAATTGAAGCACAGAGAAGCGAAGTGGCATGCCCAAGGTCACACAACAGACATGTGGTGGAGCATGTGCGCATCAGACAGAAACTCCTCACCCTCGGCTTCAAGGCTCTCCATCACCTCGCCCCCTCGTACCTCACCTCCCTTCTCTCCTTCTACAGCCCAACCCTCACCCTCCGCTCCTCTGCCGCTAATCTCCTCACCGTGCTTCGTTCTCGCCTGTCCCGCCGTCGACCCCCGGCCCACGTCATCCCCCTGGCCTGGAATGCCCTCCTTCCCAACATCTGCCAAGCTAGCTCTCTTCCTCCCTTCAAGGCCCTACTGAGAGTTCACCTCCTCCAGGAGGCCTTCCCAGACTGAGTCCCCTCCTTCCTCTCCCCCTCGTCCCCCTCTCTATCCCCTCCCGGTTTACCTCCTTCCCTTCCCCACAGCACCTGTATATATGTATATATGTTTGTACGTATTTATTACTCTATTTATTTTACTTGTACCTATCTATTCTATTTATTTTATTTTGTTAATATGTTTTGTTTTGTTCTCTGTCTCCTCTTTCTAGACTGTGAGCCCACTGTTGGGTAGGGACCGTCTCTATATGTTGCCAACTTGTACTTTCCAAGCGCTTAGTGCAGTGCTCTGCACACAGTAAGCGCTCAATAAATACGATTGATTGATTGATTTACAGTCTACAGAGGGAGAACCCGTTGTTGGGTAGGAATTGCCTCTACCTGTTGCCGAACTGTACTTTCCAAGCGGTTAGTACTGTGCTCTGCACACAATAAGCACTCAATAAATATGATTGAATGAATGGAGACAGGAATTAATCGACTAACCCATCAATAAATGGTATTTATTGAGCACTTACTGTGTGCGGAACACTGTACTGTAGTAAGTAAGTTGGACTGTGTCCAACCTGATTACCTTGTATCTACCCCGGCGCTTAGAACAGTGTTTGGAACATAGTAAGTGCTTACCAAATGCCATGATTATTATTATTATTAATTACCATAATTATGATAAGAACACAGAAAACTCATCAGGCTATGCAAAATTAAAATCCAGTCTGCTGGATCTGATTAACTGATTAAATGAGAAACAGCTTGGCCTAGTGGAAGGAGCCCTGGGAGTCAGACGAACCTGGGTTCTGATCCAGCCATTGTGATTTCTTTGTTGTGTGACCTTGGGCAAGTCATTTCATTTCTCTGGGTCTCCGTTACCTCATCTATACAATGGGGATCAATACTGTGAACCCCATGTGGAGCATGGACTTTGCCCAACCTCTTTAGCTTGTATCTACCCAGTGCTTAGTGCAGTGCATGGCATTCAGTAAGTGCTTAATAAATGCAATTGAAATAAAAAATTGCACATTCTCCCTCAATATTTAGGAATGTAACACTACCTTTAACACTATTAGAGTGTAAATTCCTTGAAAACAAGGAAAAGCAGCATGGCTTAGTGGAAAGCACACAGGCTTGGAAGTTCATTCATTCATTCATTCAATCGTATTTACTGAGGGTTTTCTGTGTGCAGAGCACTTTACTAAGTGTTTGGGAGGTACAAATCGGCAACGTATAGAGACGGTCCCTACACAACAACGGGCACACAGTTAGAGGACATGGGTTCTAATCCCAGGTCCGCCACCTGTCCGCTGTTTGACCTCGGGCAAGCCACTTAACTTCTTTGTACCTCAATTCCCTCATCTGTAAAATGGGGATTAAGACGGGATTACCTTGCATCTACACCAGGGTTTAGAACAGTGCTTGGCACATAACAAGTGCTTAACAAATACCAAAGTTATTATAGCTATTATTATTTCAATCACAGCTCTGCCACTTGCCTGCTGTGTAACTTTTGGCATGTCACTTCACGTCTCCATGCCTCGGTTTCCTCATTTTAAGAGCAAAATTCGATATCTATTCTCCCTTCCCCTTAGACTGTGAACCCCATGTGGGACGCGATTATCTTGTATCTGCCCCAGTATGTACTGCAGAATTAGGTACATAGCAAATGCATAACAAATACCACAATTCATTATGATTTGTCCAGTTGCAGTTCACCTAGAGTGATTTCCTTTCTCAGCATGCCCTTCTCAGGTTCACTATCCATTATGCCCATAATGAAGTTCTGTGATCTTCATTCTAATGATCTCGAGTTTGCTATGCAAATAGCCTAGTGGAAGTAGTATGGCCTAGTGAATACAGCACGTGCCTGGGAATCAGAAGACCTGGGTTCTAATCCTGGCTTCCCCACCTGTCTGCTATGTGACCTTGGGCAGCTCGCTTCACTTCTCTGAGCCCCACTTACTTCATCTGTTAATGGGAATTAAGACTGCTAGCCACATGAAGGAAGGGACTGTGTCCAACACGAATAACTTGTATCTACAACAGCACTTAAAGCAGTGCTTGACACATATTAAGCGCTTAACACATACCATTATTATTATTATTATATCAGTGGATGTACTTTGGAACTGCTCAGACGTGAAATCCAGGTAAGACCTCAGTTCAACTACAACTTGGCAGAAAAAAAAATATTTGTCAGTTTCCTAAGTTACACATAAACTCGGAGAGGAAATTTGTCGTAAGCATATGGCCACATGCAATGCTGTTCACAAAATTCCTTCAACTAATGGAATCAATCACGTCATACTTTGGTGTGTGTATCATCATTGTCATCATTCATTCCTTCATCATTCATTCAATCGTATTTATTGAATGCTTACTGTGTGCAAAGCATTATACTAGGCGTCACCATGCATACTGTTTTCAGAGGGTCTGGGGAACACAGCGAATGGTTCCAAGCTCCTGGATTCAAATGCAAACAAGTTGTTGTCAGTTAATGGGAGACAAGTGTGAAATTGATTCGATTTGGGAAGATAAATGGAAGGTGATGGGGCCCAAGATGGAATGTGAAGCAACGTGGCTTAGTGGAAAGAGCCTGGGCTTGGGAGTCAGAGGTCGTGGGTTCTAATCCCGGCTCTGCCACGTGTCAGCTGTGTGACTTTGGGCAAGCCACTTCATTTCTCTGTGCCTCAGTTAACTCATCTGTAAAATGGTGATTAAGACTGTGAGCCCCATGTGGGACAACCTGATAACCTTGTATCTACTTCACCACTTAGAACAATGCTTGGCACACAGTAAGCACTGAACACATACCATTATTGTCATTATTATTATTATTATTATTTATTATGTGAAGGAGGAGAACGGGGACAGAGTGTTGTCAAGCAGAAGGAAGTTTATCAATCAATGAATCATATTTATTGGATGCTTACTGTATACAGAGCCCTGTAATAATAGTTATAATGATGGCATTTGTTAAGTACTCGCTATGTTCCAAAAACTCTTTAATCCCCATTAACACTTAGACAGTACTAAGTGTTTAGCAGAGGACAACATAGCAGAGCTGGCTGATAATGAGCTTATAATTTGGAGGGAGAAACAAACATTAATATAAATGAATAAATATGTTAAAGTCTATAAGATATGAAATACGTAATTTATAGATAACATATATAATTTATTGACCAGAGAGAAGAGAATAAGGTGGCATGATGGTAATAATAATAATAATAATAATAATAATGGCATTTATTAAGCGCTTACTATGTGCAAGGCACTGTTCTAAGCGCTGGGGAGGTTACAAGGTGATCAGATTGTCCCACGAAGGGCTCACAGTCTTCATCCCCATTTTACAGATGAGGTAACTGAGGCACAGAGAAGTGAAGTGACTTGCCCAAAGTCACACAGCTGACAATTGGCGCAGCCGGGATTTGAACCCATGACCTCTGACTCCAAAGCCCGTGCGCTTTTCCACTGAGCCACGGTACGGTACAGTGCAAATAATGGATATATTTGTAGGTGCTCAGTCCACTCTCTTCCCTTATCTATATTCACTCCTCTCCCACTACAAACTGAACGCACCGCTACTCCAACACCCACCGGCTTACTATGCCTGGATCTCACTTCTCATGCAATTGACCCTCTTGCCCACTCCCTCCCCACTGCCTGGAAGTCCCTCCTTCTTCATATCAATCAATCAATGGTATTTACTGACTACGTACTTTGTGCAGAGTTGGTAAACACGTTCCCTGCTCACAACAAGCTTACGGTATAGAAGGGACAGTCTAACAATCTGCTTTTCTCTCCTTCTCTGAAACCCCACTAAGATCACATTTCTTCCAAGAAACCTTCCTAGATGAATCTCTCATCTCCCCAGACTATTTTACCTCCTTTCTGCATCACCTCTACCCTCTAAGAACTTGGGTATTTACCATCTACCCCCTCAGCATTTATGCAAATATTCTTATAGTTGGGTGTTTCTGTGACCTGTAATTTATTTTCCTGCCTGTCCCTCCCATACAGATTGTAAACTCTTTGACAGCAGGTATTTTGTCTACTAACTTTGGTATACTCCTCCTACATTCTCATTACTGTGCTCTGATTCAATCAATCAATCAAAGGTAGTTATTGAGCGCTTGCTTTATACTAATTGCTGAACATAAAAGGTCCCCTACAAATTACCATTGATTGTTAAGAGGCCTTCCCCAACTAAGCCCTCACTTCCTCTCCTCCCACTCCCTTGCTCTGGGATTTGCACCCCTTATTCACCCCTTCCTGAGTCCCATAGCATTTATGGACACATCCATAATATATTCAAAACAAACTCTGTTTCCCCCTTTAGAGTGTAACCTCATTGTGGGCAGGGAACATATCTACCAGCCTTGTTGTATGTACTCTCCGAAGCACTTAGTACAGTGCTCCGCACTCAGGAAGTGCTCAATAAAAAACACCGATTGATTGGTTGATCGGTGGATGGGTTCATTGGGTTTGACCATTACGGTTTCAATTGAGGGCCAACGGGGCCTTTAATTTCTGGGGCAAAAGGACTTTTCGGGCCATGTTTGTGAATGCTTGTTTTAACTGCAGGTTCCTCAGTGTGTAAATGAAGGAATTGAGCATGGGGACCACAAACGTATTGAAAACGGTCATTGTCTGGATCATTGTCACCTCTCTAATGGAAGGATTGATATTGACATTGAAGAAGCATGGCTCAGTGTCAAGAGCCCGCGTTTGGGAGTCAGAGATCATGGGTTCTAATCTTGGCTCCACAACATGTCAGCTGTGTGACTTTGAGCAAGTCATTTAACTTCTCCGTCCCTCAGTTACCTCATCTGGAAAATGGAGATTAAGACTGTGCGCCCCATGCGGGACAACCTGATTACCTTGTATCCCCCCTGCTTTTAGAACAGTACTTGGCACATAGTAAGTGCTTAACAAATGCCATCATCTTTATCAGAGCTTAGAACAGTGACTTGCACATAGTAAGCGCTTAACAAATGTCGTTATTATTATTATTAATACAACTGTCATAGGACGGAAAGATAACCACTATGTGGGAAGAACAGGTGGAAAAGGGCTTTTTCCTCTGCTGGGTGGAGGGAATTTTGAAAATGGTCTTAATGATGCATACGTAGGACAGGATCACTAATGATAGAGTGATAGCAGCCTGATAATGACAGAATAAAATGTCAGTACCTCCAAAGGTCGTGTGTCGAAGCATGAGATCTGCAGCAAGGGGACAGTATCACATCTGAAGTGATTAATGTTATTGGTGGTGCAAAAATCCAGCTGCAGCGAAAAGGTGGGGGGGGCAGAAAGCCTGCCAAGTAGGAGCACAGAATTAGCAGAGTACAAACTCTGGGGTTTATGCTGGTTTTGTATTGTAAAGGTCCGCAGATGGTCATATAACGATTTTAGGACATGCAGGCCAGAACTCTGACACCCCTAGTAGGATTTAGAAGAATATTTGGGTTGCACAACAATTTTAGGAGATGATTTTGTTCCCTGTCAAAATGTCTGCATTCAAACAGAATGCAGACAGAAATGCAGACAGAGATTTCCAGGAAGGAGAAATTACACAGGAAGAAATACATAGGTGTGTGAAGGTGCGGGACCAGGAGGGCAAGGGTGCCGATGGTCAGATTGCCGGTGACCATCACATAGCATGTAGGTAAGGAAAAAAAAAAGGAGAAAACGCAAACCTACAACGAGCGGATATCTGTCAGACCCAGGAGGATAAATTCTGTCACGTAGGTTCAATTTCTCACTGTCGACTTGATTCAGTCTTGAACTGCAAGGGAAGATCATGGGGGAAACACAAGTGAGAAAAAGAAGATACAGTACATGGAATCGCAATGCTCAGGTGGATGGGTATCAGTGCTCCCAAACCTGAGTCAGTCAGTCAGTTAGTCAGTCAATGGTGTTCACTGAGCCCTTACTGCATGCAAAGCACTGTATTCAATGCTTGGGAGAGGAAGATATAATAATATAAAAGACTCATCCCCTGTCCTCAACGAGCTTACAGTCTAGAGGGGGAGACAGACATTAACATAAATAAATAAATTACAGATATGTACATAAATGGTGTGGGGCTGGGAGGTGGATGAATGAAGGGAGCAGGTCAGGTTGATGCAGAAGGGAGTGAGAGAAGAGGAAAGGAGGGCTTAATCAAGGAAGTCCTCTTGGAGGAGACGTGCTTTCAATAAGGCTTTTTCAGGGGGGAGTGTCCTTGTCTGACAGATATGGGGAGGGAGGGAGTTCCAGACCAGAGTCGGGATGTAGATAAGAAGTCGGCAGGGAGACAGACGACACCGAGGTACAATCAGAGAGATAGCGTTAGAGGAAAGAAGTGCGCAGTGTGGGTTGTAGTAGGAGATTACTGATGGGACTTGGAGACCACGCCAAAGGGATGGATTTTCCACCGAAATATGGAAAGAGAGCGGACCTGGGAGTCAGAGGACCTGAGCTCTAATCCTGGCTTCATCACTTGTTTTCTGTATGACTTTGGGCAAGTCACTTAATATGTCGGTTCCTCGGTTGCCTCATCCATAAAATGGGGATTCGATACCTGCTCTCCCACCTACCTAGACTGGGAGACTGTGTTCAACTTGATTAATTTGCATCTATCTACCCCAGAGCTTAGAACAGTGCTTGACACATTGTAACTTAAATACCCTAATTAAAAGAACATAGGTCCTCTGAGTCCCAGGTATGTGCTCTGTCCACTAGGGTACACTCCTTCCCCTTGTTAGTAATACTGTTCCTAGAGAGTGTTAAGCACTTTCTGTGTGCCACGAACAGTGCTAAGATCTGGGGTTGATTGTCTTGTCTTATGCCGTCAAGTCATCTTCAACCCATAGTGATGCTATGGACACATCTCTTCCAGGATGCCCGACCTCCCACTGCAGTCGTTCTGTTAGTGTAGCAATAGAGTTTTCTTGATAAAAATACGAAGGCGGTTTTCCATTGCCTCTTTCTGTGCAGTAGACTTGAGTTTTCACCCTTGATTCTCTCCAATGCTACTGCTGCCCAACACAGGTGAGTTTTGACTTCTAGTAGATTGCCTTCCACTTGCTAGCCTCTGGTCAAGCTAGGAGTGGAATGGATATACCTCTGCTTGACTCTCCCTCCTGCGGTTGAGACTGGTAGAGTACTTTGGAACCCTCCAGGCATGACCCTGAGAGGGGACTGGGGTAGATATGAGACAATAAATGAAGTACATTTCCTGGCCCAGCCAGGGTTCACAGTCTGAAAGTTAGGAGGGACAAATTCCTCTGTGAGCCTCATAAACCACTTTTACCAATACTTTCAAGGATCGAGAGGGAATATGGTCTTCCTATTATTTCCCTGCTCCATGCCAAGCCAAGGACACCTGTTCGTCTCCACCCCCCTCTCAATCACTAGAAGCAGTGTGGTCTAGTGGATAGAGCTCTGGCCTGGGAGTCAGAAGGACCTTGGTTCTAATCCCAGCTCTGCCACTCCTCTGCTGTGTGACCTTGGGCAAATCACTTCACTTCTCTGGGCCTCAGTTCCGTCATCTTTAAAATTAAGATGAAGAATGTGAGACGGTGACTGTGTCCACCCTTGTGTCTAACCCAGCCCTTGGTACAGTGTTTGACACATAGTGAGTGCTTAACAAATACCATAAAAATAATCCCATTAAGCCACCCATTCGTTGGTTATGTGGAATCCTAACTGTTGGATCACTGTGATCTCCTGCAGTTTAGAGAGAATGAATAAAATCTGCTCTCGAAGGCAGCAAATTCTTGGAACTTTCTCTCTACCGAGGAGGGCAGACTTGATTCAGAGGGGCTTCTTTGTGGGTTTCATAATCACAAGAATTGTGTGGTTTTTATATTTCACTCACTGCAGGCCTACGAGGAACTAGAGACAGCACAGATGATGTGCTCCCATATATCTAAGATCAGAAGGCACTAACAAAACCCAAATTCTTTTGAAGATTAGCCTTAAATTGGAAAGCTGAGAGATGGTGTCCATATAGACATTGGGGAAGTACTTCCCAAGCGCTTAGTACAGTGCTCTGCACACAGTAAGCGCTCAATAAATACGATTGATTGATTTATTGAAGCCACAAATCCTTTTATCCCAGCCTTGGTCATAATAAGCGTCAGAGTTAAAAAAAAGCTTTCTCTGACTATTTTATATCGTTATCATTATCATCATTACTATGTTTGCTAAGTGCTGGGAAGCAGTATGGCCTAATGGAGGGAGCACAGGCCTTGGAGTCAGAAGAACCTAGGTTCTAATCCCAGCTGGGTCAGTTTCTTGCTGTGTGACCTTGGCAAGTCACTTAACTTCTCTGTTCTTCAGTTTCCTCAACTGTAAAACGGGATAACAGTTTTCCCTCCTATGTAGACTGTGAGCACCATGTGGGATAGAGACTGTGTCTGACCTAGTTGACTTGTGCCTTCCCCAGAACTCAGAACAGTGTTTGACACATAGTAAGCACTTAATATATACCATACTCCCCTATGAATTTCCAATCAATCTATCAAGCGATAGTATTTACTGAAAATTTACTGTCTGAAAAATACTGTACTCTGTCCATGAGAGAGTAGAACCCTGCTCTCAAGGAGTTTAAAATCTAGTGGGGGAGACAGATAATTAATTACAGATATGGGAAGTTAAAGTATAGAAGTATGTGCATGCACATACCATAACACAAACCATAATATGATAACACATACTATTATCAATCAAAATTCAATCAAGCACTTACTATGTGCCAGCCCTGGGATAGATACACGTTCATCAGGTTGGACACATTCCCTATCTGACATGGGGCTCATAATCTGAGTAGGAGATTATGTCTCATAGTCTGAACCCCCATTTTACTGTTGAGGATACAGAGGTAGAGAAAAGTTAAGTGACTTGCCCAAGGTCACACGACAGGCAAGTGGCAGAACAGGCTGTGATCTTTCTAAAAGCCCATGTGCCTTCTTATGGGTAAATAGGTCATCATGGTCTAATATTGGGAAAGTATGTGTGACCAGCCAAATGTCCTATATTCTGGGGGCTTGTTGGATGTGGGCTTTGAGTCTTCTGGATCTCACCTGCCTTTTGGAGAAGGAGTGTGGCTTAGTGGAAAAAGTCCCAGCCAGGGAGTCAGAGAACCCAGGTTCTAATTCCAGCTCTAACACTCGTCTGCTGTGTGACCTTGGGAAAATCACTTAACTTCTCTGTGTCTCAATTACTTCATCTATAAAATGGAGATTAAGCCTGTGAGATGCATTTGGGACACGGAGTGTGTCCAATCTAACTTGATTGTCTTGTTTCTACTTGTATCTACTTGTATCTTGTATTGTCTTGCATCTCTTGTATTTTAGAGAAGCAGCGTGGCTCAGTGAAAAAAGCCCCGGCTTTGGAGTCCGAGGTCATGGGTTCAAATTCTGGCTCTGCGAATTGCCAGCTGTGTGACTTTGGGCAAGTCACTTCACTTCTCTGGGCCTCAGGTCCCTCATCTGGAAAATGGGGATGAAGACTGGGAGCCCCCCGTGGGACAATCTGCTCACCTTGTAATCTCCCCAGAGCTTAGAACAGTGCTTTGCACACAATAAGCACTTAATAAATGCTATTATTATTATTATTACCCCATGCTTGGTGCAGTGTCTGGCACATTTAAGCACTTAATAAATTCCATTAAAGAAATTCTCATCTCCCCACCCTTTCCTCACTCCCTTCTGCACCCCTTATACATTTGTGCCCTCATCCCATACCAACGACAAAACACTTAATTACATATCTTTATATGCTATTGCTTCCACTAAATAATTAATTTAATGACTGCCTCCCATGCTAAATTGTAGACCTCTTGAGGGCTAGATCATGTCTACCAATTCTGTCGTGCCCTCCCAAATGCTTAGTACTGTACTCTACACACACTAAGCTCTCACTTAATACCATTGAGTGATCAATTGATTGGATTCCTAGTCTCCTCTAGACTGTAAACTCGTTGTGGACAGGGAGCAAGTCTACCAACTCTGTTGCATTGTACTCTCCCAAGTGCTTATTACAGTGCTCTTCACACAGTAAGCAGTGAGAAGTGCTTAGTATGGTGTTCTAAACACAGTAAGCGCTCAGTAATTATGATTGAATGAATAAACACGATTGATTGGAAAAGTAAATTATCAGTAAATTTCAGCAACTGAGGTGCAGAGAAAACTGTCTTCTCTAGATAGACAGGAAAGGTTGACTCGATTTTTGGAAGTACAATTTCCTGATATGTGATGAATGAGAAAGTTCAGATAATTATTTTTTTGGATTTTCACCTTTATGAAAAAAATCAACTCTGAACAGCTGATCGCTATCATTTCCACTTGCATTGGAAGGTTGAGAAACCCAACTAGAAAACAGAAAGAAGCCCAAGTCTTTCTTTCTTGAGGAGGTAGATACTGAAGCAAACGTTCATGACAGAAAATGTTTTATCTTTATACTTTGTAATGGGATGATAAAGGTGTAAAAGAAAGCATGTACGAACTTTATTTACACAATCATTATTCTGATTTGGAAATGGGAGATCCAGAAAGGGAGTCTGTGACTATAATTAAAAGTGGTGTACAGTAAAGTTTTTCTGCAGGCTACTGGAAAGAACATGGCTCTGAGAATCAGAAAACCTGGTTTCAATAGCTCTAACTCTGCCTGCTGGGTTTATGTCATTGGTGGTGAAACTTAAACTACTTCAAAACCGGCGAAGCTCAAGCCAGTTGAGAGACTAAATCAGTGCAACCCTAAGCCTCATAAAAAACACAGATTAGGCACCGTAATTATTCCCAGACAAATAATAATACTAATAATAATGGTATTTGTTAAGTGCTTACTATGTGCCAAGCACTGTTCTAAGTGTTGAGGTAGATACAAGGTAATCAGGTTGTCCCACATGGGGCTTACAATCTTAATCCCCATTTTACAGATGAGGTAACTGAGGCACAGAGAAATTAAGTGACTTGTCCAAAGTCACACAGCTGATAAGTGGTGGAGCTGCTATTAAAACCCACAACCTCTGACTCCCAAGCCCATGCTCTTTCCACTAAACCATGCTGCTTCTCAATAATAATAATAATAATAATAATAATAATAATAATAATAATAACAATAATAATAATAACAATAATAGCATTTGTTAAGCACTTACTATGTGCCAAACACTGTTCTAGGCATTGGGGTAGATCCAAGGTAATCAGTTTGTTCCACGTGGGGCTCACGGTTTTAATCCCCATTTTACAGATGAAGTAACTGAGGCACAGATAATTGAAGTGACTTGCCCAAAGTCACACAGCAGACAAGTGATGGTGCCAGGATTAGAACCCATGTCCTCTTACTCCCTAGCCCGTGCTCTTACCTCTAAGCTAAGTTGCTTCTTTTATGGTATTCGTTAAACACTTACTATGTTTCTAGCACCATTCTAAGGTCTGGGGTAAATACAAGTTAATCACGACGAAAACTGTCTCTGCACAACAATAGGAGGGAGAACAGGTATTTCATATCCATTGTACAGTTGAGGAAACAGGCATAGGGAAGTAACATGACTTGCCCAGGGTCACCCAGCAGACAAGTTGCAGAGCAGGAATTAGAACCCAGGCCTGTGCTCTTTCCACTAGGCCAAGGTGTTGAATTGGAAAACACATAACCTGGGTAAAAGTATCAGGAGAATGAACCCAATTTATCTCTGATGAACTTTAAAACTCTAGAAAAGCCCTAATATTTTCCCTCTTAGGAACTGAGACAGAGATAACTAGATCAAGTTTCACTTAGTAGAGCTTGATCCACCCAGAGGAACCTGAATTGCATAAACTCTTCTGCTTGTTCTACCCACGAGTAAATACTAATTAGGGCTTAGGGCATAAAATATGCGATGAAACGTTCCACAGATACCTGAGGGATCTGTTACATAGAGAAGATTTTCTACTTTCTGGCCCCAGTGATTTAAGTTCCATCTTTCTTAATCACTTCTCCAGCATCACGTTTGTAACCTCTCGAAGTTCATTTCTCATGAGGAAGTAAAATTCCTCTTTAGATTTAGTTGAAATGAAAATTAAATGATTATCTGTCCCTGTGCGGGTTTTCTCATTTCAAAGGATCTGCTTCAGCATTGGAGCACTACTCAGTATCAAGTCCTATGTCAGAAAAGAACCCCCACAATATCCCCTTTCCCTCCTACCTGTCTGATTAGGTTGCATTAAGTTGAAATAACAGTTAATGATTATCTATCCTTGGAAGGGCTTTCCCATTTCAAAGGAACTGCTTCAGCTTTGTGTCATTACTTAGAATTAAATCTGATTTTAGAAAAAAACCAAAATCCCCTTTCCATCCTGACTATCTGTATCGTGGCAGGCATTTCTTTCAACAAAATTGGCCTTAACTTCAGTGGTGCAGATCTCCCCTGTGGAATGGGTCACTATGGAAACTGATGCTCCGTGGTCATTTCTCAATCGATCAATCAATTGCATTTACTGAGCACTTACTGTGTGCAGGGAACTTGACTAAGCACTTTGGAGAGTACCTTATCACAGAGTTGGTAGAGGGGTTCCCTGCCCACAAGGTACTTCCAGTCTAGAGGTTTCTCCTCTAGAAAGCAGGATGGGGCAATGCAAACATGAAAGGAGAAATAGCTGGATGTGGCAAGTTTTCTCCAACCAATAGGACTGCAATTCCTAAATAAAGAGAAGCTGAAGGAAGCTGCTCCAAGAACAGCAACCACAGGATCAATCAATCAATCGTATTTAGTGACTGTGAGCTCGTCGTTGGGTAGGGTCCGTCTCTATATGTTGCCAACTTGTACTTCCCAAGCGCTTAGTACAGTGCTCAACGCACAGTAAGCACTCAATAATTACGATTGAATGAATGAATGAATGAATTGAGTGCTTACTGTGTTCCAAGCATTGTACTAAACACTTGGGAGAGTACGACAGAGTTAGTAGAGACGTTGCCTGCCTGCAACGAGCTTACACTCTCTCTATAGGAGGAGACAGACACACATCAACGAATCAATGGCATTTATTGAGCGCTTACTGGGTGAAAGCCCTGTTCTAAGAACTTGGGAGACAGGTCACCTGCTCACAGTGAGCTTATGGTTTTAAAGAGGAGACAGACAGTCAGTCAGTCACTGGCATTAATGAGCACTTACTGCGTGCAGGAAGTTTACTAAATGCTTGGGAAAGTACGGTACAACGGAATTAGCAGACATGTTCCTTGCTCATAACTAACTTTAGTCTAGAGGGGGAGATGGACATTAATAATAATAATAATAATAATGGTATTTGTTAAGTTCTTACTATGTGCCAAGCACTGTCCTAAATGCTGGAGTCGACCAAGTTAATCAGCTTGTCCCATGTTGGACTCACAGTCTTACTCCCCATTTTACAGATGAGGTAACTGAGGCACAGAGAAGTGAAGTGGACTGTCCAAGATCACAGAGCAAACAGGTGGTGGAGCCGGGATTAGAACACACGTCTTCTGACTCCCAAGCCCGTGATCTTGCCTCTAAAATACGCTGCTTAATCAATCAACCAATAGCACTTGGTGAGTACTAACTGCGTGCCTAGAGCTGTACTAAGCGCTTGGGAGAGTACAGGGCAGTTGGTAGATGAGTTCCCGTCTCACGACAAGTTTACAATCTAGAGGGAATGTACATAAATGCTGTGGGATGAATATCCTAATCCCTGGATTGGGCCCCCACCCTCCATCATCACTAGACTCACACTTCGAAGCCACCTCCACTCTGACCAAGTAGCCAACTGGGATGGTGGGAAATTGTGTCCCGCTGATTCCATTCACTCCCCGCTACCCCATAAGCGACCTTCTCTGAGGAGCCCCCTCACTCCCTCCTACCCGGACCGGACATGACTGATTCCTCCTCGGATCCCCTCCGCTGGGAAAAAGGTCCTTGTTATCACCGACCTACATTAACAAGAAACCCATTCGCACCTAGTCAGCCCACCGATGTTATTTGGCTGTTTACTCCTCTTCCCATGCTTCTCCTCCCCCATGACCCCCTTTAAAAGATCCGCCCTACTCCAGAACTGCTATCCATAGGACTCCATCCTCCAGCACCTCTGAGACAAGAGCCCCTGGACTCTCCTTGCCATTAGCCGTTTTGACTTGATTTGACTTGACTGACCCATGGACAATTCATCCTTCTGCTGTGGGCATCTCACCTTCTTCTTCCCCTCTCCCACCTAGCTCTTTCTCTCCCTTTCCTTCCATAAGATGAGAGGGAATGGGTCCTGAAGTACAGGTGGATAAAGCAGTAATAGTACAGGAGAGAGGAAATCTCATCTGAATATACTGGTGAAAAGGATGGGAGAGTAGCGAAGAGGGTTGGGGGGATGGAGAAGGGGGAGGAGTGACTTTGGGGAGCTCAGACCTGATGGAATTAATTTTACTAATGAAGTAGGAGGCCAAACCGTTGGGAGTGACAGATGGAGAAGGGGGAGAAATAAGGGGCCTGAGTATGAAGTTAAATGTACGGAAGAGATGACGGGGAAGATGGGAATAGGTGTCAATAAGGGAGGAAAAATAGTTTTGCCTGGCAGAGGAGAGGGCAGAGGTAAGGCAGAAAAGGAGAAACATAAAGTGAACAAGGTTGGCTTGGTGTTTAAACTTTCGCCAGCAGCATTCAGCAGCTTGAGCATAAGCGTGAAAGAGGCAGACAGTGGCAGTGATTCAAGGCTGTGTGTTTTTGGTGCGAGAGCGGCGAAGGGAAAGGGGAGCCAGCGAGTTGAGTTGAGTAGAGAGGGTGGAGTTGAGAGCAGTAATCTGGTCACCAGGATTGGGTAGAGAGGATAGGGAGGCAAGGCGGGGTGTGATGCGCTGAGAAAGATGGATGGGTTCGAGAGAGCGGAGGTCTCTGTGGGGTAATAATATAGATTTACGGGGGGGGAGTGTGAGTGAGGAGGCAGGTGAGAAGGTTATAATCAGAGAGAGGTATTTCAGAGTTGATGATGGTGGAGATAGTGCAGCGGTAGGAGATGATGAGGTCGAGGGTGTGACCAAGTTGGTGAGTGGGAGAGGTGGGGTGGAGCAGGAGGTTGGCAGAATCAAGAAGGTCGGCAGAGGAGTCACCAGGGACATCCATGTGGATGTTGAAGTCTCCGAGGATCAGAGTGGGCATGGAAAAGGAAAGAAGGAAGATGAGAAAGGGCTCAGAATCGTTAAATAATTGGAGGTGGGGCAAGGAGGGAGGAAGATGACGGCTACAAGAATCTGGAGGGGGTAGTAGAGGCGAATGATATGGGCTTCAGAGGAGGGGAAGGAAAGGAAAGGGATAGGGAACGAAAACAAAGAGAAGGGGAGGAGGGATAGTGCGAAGGCGTCGTTGGGGTGAGAGAAGGAAACTGACACCTCCTCCTTTTCATGAATCTGGGAGAGTGAGAGAAAAAAAAAAGCCTCCACTGGAGAGAGCAGCAGAAGAGACCGTGTCATCCGGAGTGAACCATGTTTCGGTTAGGGCGAGGAGGCGGAGAGAGCTGGAAAGGAATAGGTCAAGGATGAAAGGGAGTTTACCCATCCCCCCCGCCTTACCTCCTTCCCCTCCCCACAGCACCTATATATATGTATATATGTTTGTACGTACTTATCACTCTATTTATTTATTTTATTTGTACATATTTATTCTATTTATTTTATTTTGTTAATATGTTTTGTTTTGTTGTCTGTCTCCTCCTTCTAGACTGTGAACCCCCCTGTTGGGTAGGGACCGTCTCTATATGTTGCCAACTTGTACTTCCCAAGCGCTTAGTACAGTGCTCTGCACACAGTAAGCGCTCAATAAATACGATTGAATGAATGAATCTAAAACTCAATATGTTCAAGACTGATCTCCGTATCTTCCCTCCCAAACCCTGTCCTCTCCCTGACTTTCCCATCACTGTAGACGGCACTACCATCCTTTCTGTCTCACAAGCCCGCAACCTTGGTGTCATCCTCGACTCCGCTCTTTCATTCACCCACACATCCTCCGTCACCAAAACCCGCCTGTCTCACCTCCACAACGTCTCCAAGATCTGCCCTTTCCTCTCCATGCAAACCGCTACCGTGCTGGTTCAATCTTTCATCCTATCCCGACTGGATTACTGCATCAGCCTCCCTCTGATCTCCCATCCTCCTGTGTTTCTCCAATTCAGTCTATACTTCACTCTGCTGCCCGGATTATCTTTCTACAGAAACGCTCTGGGCATGTTACTCCCCTCATAAAAATTCTCCAGTGGCTGCCTGTCAACCTAAGAATCAAGCAAAAACTCCTCACCTCCTTCCTACCTCACCTCCTTCTCACTGTGCCTCGTTTTCGTCTGTCCGGCCATCGACCCCCGGCTCATGTCCTTCCCCTGGCTTGTAATGCCTTCCCTCCACACATCCGCCAATCAAGCTCTCTTTCTTTCTTCAATGCCCTACTCAGAGCTCACTTCCTCCAGGAGGCCTTCCCAGACTGAGCCCCCCCTTTCCTCTCCTCCTCCCCATCTCCCCCCAACATACCTCTTTCCCCACCCCACAGCACTTGTATATATTTGCACAGATTTATTATTCTATTTATTTTACTTGTACATATTTGCTATTCTATTTATTTTGTTAATGATGTTCAAGCGCTTACTACAGTGCTCTGCACACAGTAGGCGCTCAATAAATACGATTGATTGATTCATATAGCTTTGACACCTGGCTACATGTTTTGTTTCGTTGTCTGCCTCCCTCTTCTAGACTGTGAGCTCGTTGTTGGGTAGGGACCGTCTCTGTATGTTGCCTACTTGTACTTCCCAAGCGCTTAGTACAGTGCTCTGCTGCACACAATAAGCACTCAATAAATTCGATTGAATGAATGAATGAATATCAAACTGGAAGCAACATGGCCTGTTGGCTGGATTCCGAGCCTGGGAGTCAGAAGGACCTGTGTTCTAATCCCAGCTCTGCTACATGTCTGCTATGTCACCTTGGGCAAGTCACTTCACTTCTCTGGGCCTCAGTTCCCTCATTATCTGTAGAATTAGGATTAAGACTGTGAGCCCCGTGTTGGACAGGGATTCTGTCCAAACTGATTGGCTTGCATCTACCCCAGTGCTAGAACAGTGCTTGGCACATAGCACTTTACAGATAGCATTACCATTATTATTATTATTGTTCAGAGGATTTTCCTAGCCAGGATGTATATGACTCCTTCCCCGGTTTTCCATTGGATAGTTACCCAAGAGTAGGTACTGCCCTAAGTGTTCATTCATTCATTCACTCAATCATATTTATTGAGCGCTAACTGTGTGCAGAGAACTGCATTAAGGGCTTGGGAGAGTACAACATAACAATAAATAGACACACTCTCTGCCCCCGGTGAGCATACGGCCTAGAGGGGTAAAGAGATGGGAACAGAGCTGAATCTATTGCCTGGCCTCCATATACACCTGTCCCTGGTATATCCCCTCTCTCCGCCTAAAAACGCAAAGACAAAAATCCATCCATGAGCACGGTTCTGCCACCTCCTTGCCACGAAACATTTTTTATTTTATTCATAGAATTTAAGTGCTTACTATGTAGCAGACACTGAACTAAATGCTACAAATTTATCAGTTTAGACACAGTCCATGTGCCATGAGGGGAATCAGTGTTCAATTCCCATTTTAGAAATGAGGTAACTGAGGCACAGAGAACTGAAGTGACATGCCTAAGTTCACACAGCAGGTATTTGGTGGAATTAGTATTAGACTCCAGGTCCTCTGACTCCCGGGCCCATGCTCTTTCCATTAGGCAACACTGCTTCTCAGCAAAGCTTGACAGCATACAACGAGATGATTTTTGGATGTGCACAATAGAATTGAGATAGTGAGTTTTGCTTTAACCTTTTCAGTCCCTGCTCACCTAAAGGTGAATTTTACTTGTCTGCTGTGTGACCTTGGGCAAATCAATTAACTTCTCTGTGCCTCAGTTGCCTCATCTGTAAAATGGGGATTGAGACTGTGAGCCCCGTGTGAGACAAGAATTTTGTCCAACCCGATTTGCTTGTATACACTCCAGCATTTAGTACAGTGCCTGGCACATAGTAAGTGCTTAACGAATATCATTATTATTATTATTGTTAATATCAGGGTTGCCTTCTTTGAGTTCTTTGTGCCCAAGGCATTTGTCTGTTTCTTGTTACATTGTAGTCAGTCGGTCAGTCGTTCATTATTATTTAGCACTTACTGTGTGCAGAAGATTGCACTAACCGTTAGGGAGAGTACAATAAAACAATGAACTGACATATTCCCTGCCCACAACTAGCTTGCGGTCTAAAGTGGGAAATGCTTAGTACAGGATATGCACACAGTAAGGGCTCAATAAATATGACTGATAGATTCAGTTCCAAAGACAGGCAAATAGGAAACAGAGTACCCTAATGGAAAGAGCACGGGCTTGAGTGTCAGAGGACCTGGGTTCTTGTCTGCTCGGTGACCTTGATCAATCAATTCATTTTTCTGTGCCTCAGTTCCCTCATCTACAAAATGGGAATGTAATAGCTGTTTTTCCTCCAATTTAGACTGTGAGTCTCCTGTGGGAGAGGGAATGTGTCCACCCCGATTAACTTTTATCCACCCCAGCACTGTGAACAGTGCTGGACACATAGTAAATGCTTAGCAAATACAATAAAAAATTATATGCTGTATTAGTGAGTGTGTATATTTGTGTATGTGAACTACAACTACATTTCTCTACAAATTAATGTATAATATATTTGTCACTGTATCTGCTTGTTTTTACCATTAAATTATAGTGTCTCTGATTATATGGATCATGTCTTTTACTTCTACTAAGTGTTCTTAAGCATCTAATCTTGTGTTCTGAATACAGTATGTCCTTAATGAGTGCTCTTGATGATAACAATGATGAAGATGATGTTAATATCAAATTATAATTGCAGTTTTTATTATTAATAATAACAATGATATTTGTTAAGTGCTTACTAAGAGTCAATCAAAAGGTGGATACAAGTTAATCTGGTTGGACCCAGTCCCTGTCCCACTTGGGACTCATAATCAAAGTAGGAGGGTGAACAGGTAATGAATCACTATTTTACAATTGGGGAAACGGAGGCACAGAGCAGTTAAGTGACTTGCCCAGATTCAAACAGCTGACAAATGGCAGAGCCAGGACTAGAACTCAGGTCCTCTTACTCTTAGGCCCGAGCTCTTCTTGCTAGGGCACACAGCTCCTCAGTCAACTAAGTATTTGTTAAACGCTTTCTATGTGCCAAACACAATGAGATCGGACACCATGCCTGCCTCCCATGAGGCTCACAATCTAAGGAGGAGGGAGAAGAGGTATCTTTGCCCCATTTTACAAATGAGAAAACTGAGGCATAGAGAAGTGAAGTAGCATGCCCAATGTCACACAACAGGCCAGTAGCCAGATCTGTGATTAAATACACTGACCAAAAAAGTTGTTCATATCCCCAACTCCCAGACACAGCCCTGAAACACAATTATAAAAATAATAGTGGTATTTGTTTAGTGCTTCCTATACGTCAAGCACTGTTCTAAGAGGTGGAATAGATACAATCTAATCGGGTTGGTTACATGGATCTCACAGTCTAAATCCCCATTTTCCAGATGAGGTAACTGAGGCCCAGAGGAGTGAAGTGACTTGCCCAAGGTCACACAACAGACAAGTGGCAGAGTGAGGATTATAACCCAGGTCCCTCTGACTCCCATGCCCATGATCTATCCGCTAGGCCACTATTGTGAATTAGAGACAGAAAAGCAGAAGGGAGGACTGGATGTAATCTGTTCTGTCCTTTTCACAAATTATTTAATTAATCCGTGTCTTTCCTGAGAATACAAGGACCTATTCCCTGAGGCCATGGAAGACCTCAAAAAGTCCTACTGAGCCCAAACCAGAGCACTTTGAAGAGAAGGTAACACCATTCTTCAGGTGAGGTAGGTGAGAAGGCTATATGGCTGCATTTAATTTTTTCTGCATTTGCTCTGACACCTTCATTCTAGGGAATTTTCTTTAGGGAAAACAAGCCTAGCCCCTAGAAATCCAAAACCTTTTAGCCAGGAGAGTGAAATGTGGATCCAATTCTCTTTGGAAGTGTGCAAGGATAGATTAGCCTCAAACCTGAATGATCTCCTTATTCGCCTACTTTCAGATGGACTATCCATCTATCAATTAATGATATTTAATGAACACTTACTGTGTGCAGAGCAATCAATCAATGGTATTTATTGAGTATTTGCTATGTGCAGAGCACAGTACTAAACACTTGGGAGAGTGTAATACAATGGAGTTGGTAGATACATTCCCTGCCTACATTAAGTTTACATTCTATAGAGGGAGACCCACATTAACACAAATAAATAAATTACGGTTATGTACATAAAAACTGTGGGGCTCCGGGTGAGGTTAATATCAGGTGTTCAAAGGTTACAGATCTAAGTATGCAGGAGATGCAGAAGGGAGAGGAAGTTGGGGGAAAACGTGCTTAATCTGGGAAGGCGTCTTGGAGATGTCAGTTTAAAAAGGATTTGAAGGTGGAAAGAGTGATGAACTGTCAAATATGAAAAGGGGCAGAGTTCCAGGCCAGAGACCGCATTTGGGTGAGAGATCGGCAGTGAGAGAGATGAGATCGAGGTACAGTGAGTAGGTTGGTGTTAGAGGAGCAGGGTGTGTGCGCTGGACTGTAACAGGAGATCAGGGAGGTAAAGTAGGAGGGGATTGAACCTACTGAGTGTTTTAAAGCTGATGGTAAGAATTTTCTGTTTGTCATGGAAGTGGATGGGCAACTACTGGAGGTTCTTGAGGAGCAGTAACACGTGGATAGGATGTTTTAGAAAAAGTGGTACAGACAGCAGGGTGAAATTCGGTCTTGAGTGGGGACAGACAGAAGGCAGGGAGGGCAGTGGGAAGGCTGAAACAGTGATTAAGGTGGGATAAGATAAATGCCTGGGTTTAACGTGATAGCAGTTCGGACGGAGAGGAAAAAGTAGATTTTAGCCATGCTATGAAGGTAGAAACGACATGATTTGGTGACAGATGGAATATGTGGGTTGAAAGACAGAGATGAATCGAGGGTAATATCAAGTTTATGGGTTTGTGAGAAAGGGAGGATGGTGAGAAACAGCGTGGCTTAGGAGAAGCAGCATGGTTTAGTGGAAAAAGCACGGGTTTGAGAGTCAGAGGTCGTGGGTACAAATCTCATCTCCGCCACTTATCAGCTGTGTGACTTTGGGCAAGTCACTTAACTTCTCTGTGCCTCAGTTCCCTCATCTGGAAAAGGAGGATTCAGACCGTGAGCCTCAAGTGGGCCAACCTGATTACCTTGTATCTATTCCAACGCTTAGAACATTGCTTGGAACATAGTAAGCAGTTAAGACACACCGTAATTATCATTATTATTATAATTATTATGGTGCTTTCTACAGTGATGGGAAAGACATGCGGAGGACGGGGTTTAGTTGGGAAGATGTGGAGTTCTGATTTGGACATGCTAGGTTTGGTGTTTTGCCGGGACATACAGGTAAAAATGTCCTGAAGGCAGGAAGAACTGTGAGACTACAAAGAAGGAGAGAGGTCAGGGCTGGAGATGTAAATTTGTGAATCATCTGAGTAACGATGGTAAATGAAGGCATGGGAGTGAATGAATTCTCCAAAGGAGAATTCTGCAAAGGTGCAGACAGAGAATAGAAGGAGACCCAGAAATGAGACTTGAAAGGCCCCCACCATCAGAAGGAGCGAGAGAAGCAGCGTGGCTCAGTGGAAAGAGCACGGGCTCTGGAGTCAGAAGTCATGGGTTCAAATCCCGGCTCTGCCAATTGTCAGCTGTGTGACTCTGGGCAAGTCACTTCACTTCTCTGGGCCTCAGTTACCTCATCTGTAAAATGGGGATGAAGACTGTGAGCCCCCCGTGGGACAACCTGATCACCTTGTAACCTCCCCAGAGCTAGCAACACTACTTTGCACATAGTAAGCGCTTAACGAATGCCATCATTATTATTATTATTATCAGAAGATGGGAGATGAGGGGCCCGTGAAGGAGATTGAAAATGAGCAGACAGAGAGATAGGAGAACTAGGCGGGGAGTGTCAGTGAAGCCGAGGTTAGATAATGTTTCCAGAAGGGGATGGTCGACGGCTGAGAGATCGAGGAGGATTAGGATGGAGTAGAGGCCAGCAGATCTGTCGAGAAGAACTTTATTGTTGACTTTAGGGAGGACTGTTTCTGTGGAGCAAAAGGGGTGGAAATCAGATTGCAGGGGATCAAGGAGAGAATTGTCCCAGGATGTTCACTGTGAATAGGCAATGAAAATCTTCCAAATGGTGAAGTTTGGTTTCAGAAAGCTTGACAAAATATTTGGACACTTCTATTTTTTTAAGGCTTTTGTTAACTGCTTTCCTTGTGCCAGGCCCAGTTCTAAGCACTGGGATAGATACAGGATAATCAGGTAAGACATGATCCCTGTCCCATATAGACCTCACATCCCAAATCGGAGGGAGGAGGATTTAATCCCCATTTTAGAGATAAGGAAACCAAGGCTCAGAGAAGTTACGTGACTTGCCAAGACCACCCAGCCAACAAGGGGCAGATTTGGGATTAGAACCCAGGGTCCCCTGACTTTCCGTCCTTTACTATTTTCACTAGAGGAGGTTCCTTCTGTTCTCCCAACATTTCATTCTACTGGCACACAGAATAATAGGTTTAGTAGCCCATTTCTTCAGGAGATGGTAGTTCTCCTATTCTAATATTAAATCTGTTGAAAGTAAAGGGACAATTATTTTTGATAGTGTAACAAAACATTTGTCCTTCTTGAAAAGACCATTTTCTTCTGTTAGGAAAGTACATTTACTACGGTATTTATTAAGTGTTTACTATGTGTCAATCAGAGAAGCAGTATGGTTTAGTAAATAGAGCATGGGCCTTGGAGTCAAATGACCTGGGATCAAATACTGACTCCATCACTTGTCTGCTTTGTGACTTTCGGGAGTTACTTAACTTCTCTGAGCCTTGGTTACCTTATCTGTAAAATAGGAATTAAGACTGTGAACTACAAGTAGGACATAGACTGTGACCAGTTTGATTATTTTATTCCTTCCGTAACACTTAGTATAGTGCCTGGTACGTAGTAAGTGCTTAAGAAATACCATTAAAGGAAAAAAGCACTGTTCTAAGCATTGGGGTAGGTAGACGTTAATCATATTGGACCTGGTCCCAGTCTAAGTACATTTATCTGGATTTTGTGTTTCTCAAGTATGGTTGACATATTTCCTGTTCACTCTATTGGTCTGGGTTGATTCTTATGCAGACATTATAATTCAGATGATAAAAACCAGGGTTTCTCTGATGCAAAATGGATTCTTTGGAGAGAAGTTGAAAATACTGCCACTCAGTAATTTCCCCGAGATTTAATTGAAATGGTCTGATTATTTTTAGTGGTGAATACGCTCTAGTTTCTACAGAAATTAGAGAAATGGTGAGGCCTGGTGCAAAGAACACAGTCCTGGGAGTCTGGGGACCTGGGTTCTAATCCTATGCCACTAGTCTGCTGTGTAACCTTTGGCAAATCACTACACTTCTTTGTGCCACAGTTGCCTCATCTGTAAAAGGGGATTCAGTACCTGCTCTCCCTCCTACGTAGAGGTGAGACCCATGTGCGACCTGATTATTTTGTATCTACCCTAGCGCTTGGTACAGTGCTTGGCACATAGTAAACACTTAACCAATAACAAAATTAAATACAGAAAATTTTTGTTAAAGTTCCTCCTGGAGGATCTTGCTTTGAATTCGGGGAAGCAACATGAACTCCAACTTAGATTGTAGGACAAGAACTGTGCCCAACCTGATCATCTTGTATTGACCCCAGCGCTCAGTATACAGCTTGAGACATAGTAAGTGCTTAACAAATGCCATTATTATATTATTATATTTTATGGTCTGGCAGATGTGAAGAAGAAGGGAGTCCCAGGAAGTGGGAAGTATGTGAGCAATTGATTTAAGTTGGGGGAGTTGAAAGTGAGGGACAATTAGGAGGAGAAAAGAACATGTGATTAGAGGGAAGGGAGGAATTTAGAATGTGAAATCCAGGTTGTAGACTCACTGTGGGCAGGGAACGTGTCTACCAACTTTAATGAATAATGATAATAATAATGATAATAATAACAATTGTGGCACCGGGTAAGTGCTTACTATGAGCCAAACACTATTCTAAGATTGGGGGTAGATGTAAGTTAAATTGGGCACAGTCCCTGGCCCACATTGGGCTCACACTCTCAATCTTATTTTCTACAGTTGAGGTAACAGAGACCCAGAAAAGTTCCTTCCCATCTCACAAGCCCACAACCTTAGTGTTATCCTTGGCTCTGCTCTCATTCACCCCACACATCCATACCCCACTCTGCACACAGTAAGTGCTCAATAAATATGATTGAATGAATGAATGAATCCAATCCATTATAAAAACCTTCTGGTCTCACCTTCACAAAATCACCAAGATCCGCCCTTTCCTCACCATCCAAACCGCTACCTTGTTGGTACAATCTCTCATCCTGTCAGCCTCCTTTCTGATCTCCCATCCTTCTGTCTCTCCCTGCTTCAGTCTATACTTCACTCTGATGCCCGGATTATCTTCATACAGAAACGCTCTGGGCACATCACTCCCCCCCTTAAAAATCTCCAGTGGTTGCCTGTCAATCTTCGAATCAAACAAAACCTCCTCACTCTCGGCTTCAAGGCTTTCCATCACCTCACGCCTTCCTACTTCACCTCCCTTCTCTCCTTCTACAGCCTAGCCTGTACGCTCCGCTCCTCTGTCGCTAACTTCCGCACTGTGCTTCGTTCTCGCCTGTCCTACCGTCGACCCCTGGCCCACGTCCTCCCTCTGGCCTGGAATGGCCTCCCTCCACACATCTGCCAAACTAGCTCTTTTCCTCCCTTCAAAGCCCTACTGAAAGCTCACCTCATCATCATCATTATCAATCGTATTTATTGAGCGCTTACTATGTGCAGAGCACTGTACTAAGCGCTTGGGAAGTACAAATTGGCAACACATAGAGACAGTCCCTACCCAACAGTGGGCTCACAGTCTAAAAGGGGGAGACAGAGAACAAAATCAAACATACTAACAAAATAAAATAAATAGAATAGATATGTACAAATAAAATAAATAAATAAATAAATAGAGTAAAAAATATGTACAAACATATATACATATATACAGGTGCTGTGGGGAAGGGAAGGAGGTAAGATGGGGGGCATGGAGAGGGGGACGACGGGGAGAGGAAGGAAGGGGCTCAGTCTGGGAAGGCCTCCTGGAGGAGGTGAGCTCTCAGCAGGGCCTTGAAGGGAGGAAGAGAGCTAGCTTGGCGGATGGGCAGAGGGAGGGCATTCCAGGCCCGGGGGATGACGTGGGCCGGGGGTCGATGGCGGGACAGGCGAGAGCGAGGTACGGTGAGGAGATCAGCGGTGGAGGAGCGGAGTGTGCGGACTGGGCTGTAGAAGGAGAGAAGGGAGGTGAGGTAGGAGGGGGCGAGATGATGGAGAGCCTTGAAGCCCAGGGTGAGGAGTTTCTGCCTTCGTAGACTGAGTCCCTCTTTTCCTCTGCTCTTCCTCCCCTCCTCATTGCCCTTACTTCATCCCTCTGCTCTACCCCTTTCCTCTCCCAACACTTCTGTATATTTGTGCATATTTATTACGCTGTTCTATAAATGATGTGTATATATCTATGATTCTATTTATCTATTTTGATGGTATTGATGCCTGTCCACTTGTTTTGTTTTGTTGTCTGGCTCCACCGTCTAGACTGTGAGCCCACTGTTGGGTAGGAATTGTCTCTACCTGCTCCCAAATTGTACTTTCCAAGCACTTAGTACAGTGCTGTGCACACACTAGCCGCTCAATAAATACGATTGAATAAATGAATGAATGAAATAGCTTGCCCAAGGTCACACAGTAGACACGATGTGGAGCTGGGATTAGAACCCAGGTCCTTCTGACTCCCAGGCCTGTGCTCTATCCAATAAGCCACTTGAGAATTTTGCTACTCCACTGACTTTTTAATTCTTCTCCCACTTGGATTCTCGATTTTTCCCTCAATGCCAGCAGGCCTCCACAATGGAAAACCAAACAACGGTGAAAAAAGTCATCCTACTAGGACTGACAAGTGATCTGGAACTCCAAGATGTGTTTTTCCTCTTTCTTTTCCTCACTTACACATTGAGCATCCCCGGCAGTTTGACTATCGTCACCCCACCCTGCTGGATCCCTACCTTTATACCTCCATGCACTTCTTTCTCCGCAACTTCTGTTTCCTGGAGATCTCCTTCACCTCTGTCTTTGTTCCCAAAATGCTGGTCAACATCAGCACCAGGGATAAGACCATATCTTTCTCTGGCTGCTTCACACAGTATTTTTTCTCCATTCTCCTGGGGGTACCTGAGTTCTACCTCTTTATGGCCATGTCCCTGGACCCCTACGTCGCAATCTGCAGGCCCCTGGAATACACAACCATCATGAGCGGAGGATTTGTGTTCTGCACGTCCTCTGCTCTTGGATCTCCGGTTTCCTCGTCGTCTCCGAGCCACACAACATGACCAGCATACTCCCTTTCTGTGGAACCAACGTCATCACTCATTACCGCTGTGACTACACCATCTTGCTTCAACTCGCCTACTCAGACATACACCTCATCGAGGTGATGGAGCTGGTCCTGGCTGTGGTCACAGTGATCTTGACCTTGGCATCAGTGATCCTGTTCTACGCCTATATCCTCTTGAGCATTTTGAGAATTCCCTCCGTCCAGCTGAGGAAGAAGGTCTTTTCCACCTGTTCTTCCCACATAATTGTCATCTCCCTGTCTTACGGTAGTTGTATCTTCATGTATGTCAATCCCTTCGTGAAAGATGCTGCAGCTTTCAATAAGGGGGTGGCTGTTCTGAACACTTCAGTTGCCCCCTTGTTGAATCCCTTTATTTATGCTTTGAGAAACCAGCAGGTGGGACAAACCTTTAAGAATGTGTTCGGAACGATAAGCATTTTCTGAAGGAAGTGAGTCTATTCACTCCCTCGAGAATCATCCATCCATTGATCAAGGAATGATATTTATTGAATGCTTACTGAGTGCAGAGCACAGTACTAAGTGCTTAGGAGAGTGCACTAAAAGAGAGTTGGTAGACACGTTCCCTACCCACAGTGAACGTAAAGTCTGCAGTCTCAAAGTCAAAACGAAGTGGAAAGAGCACATAACCTGGAGTCAAAGGACCTGGGTTCTAATCCTGGCTCCTCCACCTGCCAGCTGGGTAACCCTGAACAAGTATCTTCATTGCTGTGCACCTCATTTTCCTCATCTGTAAAATGATAATAATAATAATTATGGTATTTGTTAAGCACTTACTATGTGCCAGGAATTATACTTATCTCTGGGGTTGTTGCAAGCAAATTGGATTGGACACAGTGTCTGTCCTATGTGGGCTCACTTTCTGGATCCTCATTTTACAGATGAGGTAACTGAGGCACTGAGAAGTTAAGTGACGTGCCCAAGGTCACACAGAAGACAAGTGGCAGAGCGGGGATTGGAACCTTCTGACTCACAGGCCCGTGCTCTATCCACTATACCATGCTGTTTCTAGATTAGAAACTAGACCTCCAGGACAGCTTGAAAAAAATTCCAATTCCTGCACTAAGAAATTGCAATGAAGAAATTCATCATCTCCAACTAGGCCAGTCAAAGACATTCACCTCATGCTCTAACGGGATACCTTTTTGAGCTAAGGTCCTTGATAGTTCATTCCAGTTCTCTAATAAGATTTCAAAGTTTTCCAATCAGGGATGAACAGGTACAAAAATGATATCCTTATGAAGCCTGTCCACTACCGTACTAATTCCTTCGAAAACTTCAGCCCATTCTCCCCACCTCCCACCCGCCCCTCGGACACAACATGAAAAGGTGGTACCTGTGAAAAGTAGAATCAGTTGAGGGGTGATGGGGGAAGGGGAGAGGCGTAGAGGCAACCATATTATCTAAAGACACAAAATTTAATTATACTTTTTTTTCTCAAGGTACATATCACCTCGCGTGAATGTACAGTGATTTAGAGGGGAACATCACAAAAATTTTCCATACTCTCTTCAATACCTCTTCTGCCTCCTACTTAGAGAGTGAACCTCATGTGAGACAGGGACAGTATGTAACCTATCTCGTCTCTACCTCAGCGCTTGATACAGTGCTCGCCACATAGGAAGTGCTTAACAATTATGATAATCATTGTGATTATTATACTCCCAGGTTTAAATAATCGAACCTTAGTGCCATTGTCATTGAAGCTGAAATACATTTTTCACAATTTCAAAGTTTCCACGTTAAATTTCCCTCCCTCCTTCCCTCCTTCCTTCCCTCCTTCCTTCCCTCCTTCCTTCCCTCCTTCCCTCCCTCCTTCCCTCCTTCCTTCCTTCCCTCCTTCCTTCCTTCCCTCCTCCCTTCCCTCCTCCCTTCCTTCCTTCCTTCCTTCCTTCCTTCCTTCCTTCCTTCCTTCCTTCCTTCCTTACTTCCCTCCTTCCTTCCTTCCCTCCTTCCTTCCTTCCCTCCTTCCCTCCTTCCTTCTTTCCTTCCCTCCTTCCGTCCTTCCTTCTTTCCTTCCTTCCTTCCTTCCTTCCTTCCTTCCTTCCTTCCTTCCTTCCTTCCTTCCTTCCTTCCTTCCTTCCTTCCTTCCTTCCTTCCTTCCTTCTTACAGTGCTCTGCACACACCTGCATCTGTATGGCCTCATTATTTCTAGATTCAATCCTGGTTTTCGGTTGGGTCATAACTTCAGTTGACTTGAACCATAACTTGAGTTACTGAAGCAGCGTGGCTCAGTGGAAAGAGCCCGGGCTTTGGAGTCAGGGGTCATGGGTTCGAATCCCGGCTCTGCCAACTGTCAGATGTGTGACTTTGGGCAAGTCACTTAACTTCTCTGGGCCTCAGTTCCCTCATCTGTAAAATGGGGATTAAGACTGTGAGCCCCCCGTGGGACAACCTGATCTCCTTATAATCTCCCCAGCGCTTAGTACAGTGCTTTGCACATAGAAAGCGCTTAATAAATGCCATTATTATTATTATTATTATTATAACCCAGGTCCTCTGACTCCCAGCCCTTGCTCCTCTTTTTCCCTGAGGCCTCAGTTACCTCATCTAATAAAATGAGGATTAAATCCCCCTTCCTCCTACTCAGACTGTGAGCCCCTTGTGGGGCAGAGATTTGTGTCCTAAAACAGTGCTTAGAATGGTGCGTGACACATAGCAAGCATTCAGCAAATACCATTTAAAAATAAACCTGAAAGCAGACTCTTCCAACATCGCAGATATGAGGTTATCCCATCTAATTCAAAGGTACCCCTTCTCCAGAGGTCCTGGGGATGGAAGCAGTGAGAATTGTATCAGAAGGCTGGTTCAGAAATTGCCACTGAGGGTTCCCACTATGCCTCTCCAGTCCAAAGCCCTTAAGTCCCCATTCAAAAGCAACTTGAGATCCATAAATTCTGTGATGGAGAGGATACTCACCCACTTCGGTCGCTCCCACCACCTGGAAGTGCTGAGGGCAATCAGTCAGACTCTGGCAGGAATGGGCCAACTTGGCATTAATCAGCCACTTTCCTTAAACCTCCCCTCCCTCAGAGGCAGATCAGCCCGTGCCTGAATGAGTGGATGACTAAATTTTAATCCACTCCGACACTTCGATGGGGAAACCTCTCTATTTCTCCCCATAATCTCTCCCGAGCTGGAGCAAGATGAGCTCAGAGTCCACCTCCTTTTAGACCCAGTGAGATGCTCCTGTAGGTGCCCAGGATAACGATTCTGAGAGGCCGGCCTTCCATCACACCGCGCGGCCCTGCTGCTCCCGGAAGGATCCTCTCCTCCGGATGCTGCCGCGAGGGCCGGACCCACCCCCTCCCTCCGTCTCTCCGTCCCAGAGCAGCCTGCTATAGGGCGCCCACGACCCGTGGCCGGGCTCCTGGCCGTCACCCGCCCGGACATCTGCATCCCCAGCCAAATACACAGAGGCCCCTGGGCTGGACCTCCCCCCCTCCCGCCGACCCCCAGCGTCACTACACTCGTCCCTCGAAGCCACCTCAACTCTGTCCAAGTAGCCAACTGGGATCGTGGGACATTGTGTCTCCCTGCTTGATCGTGAATATTTTGTCGCCCTGCTTCATCGTGAATATTTTGTCCCCCTGTTTGATCGTGGTACATTGTGTCCCCTTGCTTGATCGTAGAACATTGTGCCCCCCTGGCTGATTCCCCCCCACCCCCGCTCCCTTCCCCCTCACTTCCTCACTAGAATTCCTCTGTACCAGCGCCAAAACTCAAACCCTCCCTTCCAAACCCCTCCCTCCCCTCCTCCCCGCCCCCATCCCATCCCAGTTCTCCTTTCTCATCACCACCCCTTTTCCCCCTCTTCCCGCCCAGGCCCCCGACACCTCATCCCAATCCAAACCTTTCCCACCCGTCGCACCCTTCCCTCTCCCTCCCCTCCCTCCACAGCTGCTGCCAAGTGTGGCCTTTGGAACCCCCGCTCCATTATAGGTAAGCTCCCTTTTATCCTGGACCTATTCCTTTCCAGCTCTTTATTCCTCCTCGCCCTAACTGAAACATTCATTCAATCGTATTTGTTGAGCATTTACTGTGTGTAGAGCATGTACTAAGCGCTTGGGAAGTACAAGTTGGAACATGGCTCTCTCCGGATGACACAGTCTCTTCTGCTGATCTCTGCAGTGGAGGCTTCTTCTTCTCACACTCCCCGATACTCACTGGAAAAGGAGGAAGCACTCTGCTACAAGTCATAACTCACCTTTGCTGGACAGCAGCAGCATGGGAGAGAATCGAGGGCTAAGACACAGGTTTACTTCACGGAAGGAGACAATGGTAAATCACTTCTACATTTTGACCAAGAAAATACTATGGATACACTACCAGAACGATTGCAGATGGACGGGGGCATTTTGGGAGAGATGTGTCCAGGGCATCATTATGGTTGAAGACGACTTGACAGCATAAAACAAGACAATTCCCCTGCCCACAGTGAGCTAGAATGGCAGAACAATGAGCAAAAGGCCCAACAATAAGCAAATGGCATTTATTAAGCACTAACCGTGTGTAGAACGCTGTACTGACCACATGGGAGAGTACAATAGAGTTGGTGGACACCATCCTAGCCCTCAAGCCTTTTGCAATCTGATCCAGGTGATGGTTATGGTTCTTGGCAACTTTCCTAAAGTTTAAGGGTGAATCTAGTGGAAAGAGCACTGAGCTAGGAGATGGGAGGCCTGGATCCAGTCCTACCTCCAGCATTTGCCTGCTGTGTTACCTTAAGCAAGTCATTTGACCTCTCTGGCCTTGAGTTTCCTCATCTGTAAAATGGGGGTAATAATATATGCCTCTGCCTACTCCTTAAATTGTACGCCTGTGTAAGACATGGACTGTGTCCAATCTAGTTAGTTTCCATGGCTTAGTGGACAGAGCATGGGCCTGGGAGTCAGAAGGTCATGGGCTCTAATCCTGGTCCCGCCACTTGTCTGTTGTGTGACCTTGGGCAAGTCACTTCAATTCACTGTGTCCAACCGGATTACCTTGTTTTTATACCAGTGCTTGGCACATAGTAAGAGTTTAACAAGTACCATAATTATTACTGTTATTATTCCATTTGCCCTAGTACTTAGCACATAGTAAACACGTGATAAATACTGTTATTATTGTTAGTGTTGTTGATAATATAAATCAATCATATTTATTGAGTGCTCACCGTGTGCTGAGTAGAGAAGCAGCGTGGTTTAGTGGAAAGAGCACGGGCTTGGGAGACAGAGGTCATGGGTTTTAATACTGGCTCCACCACCTTTCAGCTGTATGACTTTGGGCAAGTCACTTAATTTATTTGTGTCTCAGTTACCTCATCTGTAAAATGGGGATTAAGACTGTGAGCCCCACGTGGGCCAACCTGAATGCCTCGTATCTACCCCAGTGCTTAGAACAGTGTTTGGCACATAGTAAGCGTTTAACAAATGCCATTATTATTATTATTACTAGAAGTATGGAAGAGTACAATTTAACAGAGCTGGTAGACATCTAGTCTGTTCACTAGGAGCTCATAGCCTATGTGTGCAGAGCACTGTACTAAGTGCTTGGGAGAGTACAATATAACAGAGCTGGTAGCCAGGTTACCTGCCTACGGGGAGCTTAAAGTTGAGAGGGGGAGGCAGGCATTAAAATAAATTGCGGACATGTACATACTCTGAGCATTCTCTCTTTACTTAAGGAATGTTTGTGTTTCCCACATAATCATTTTATGCCATTGACATATTTAGAACACTTTCTGTAGGGTGTCTCTGGTCTATCCCAGGTTTTAGGTTTAAAGCTGGGTAAAGGTTTAAAGCAAAGCTGGGTAAAGATCAGAGAAGAACGTAGGAATTTTCCATTCTGCCCATAGCACTTATGTAGATACCTGTATAAATGTCTGTCTATCCTTCTAGACTCCTTCTCAGGATTGCTCCTGGAGAGTTTCCAGTAGTCTAATAGTCTCAGCTATGGTAGGGAGAGTCAAGCAGAGGCCTACCCCTTCCTTGCTTCCATTCCTTCCATTCCTAGCTTGGGAGGTGGCTAGCGAGTGGGAGGCAATCTGCTACAAGTCAAAGCTCACTTGTGTTGGGCAGCGGCGGCAAGGGAAAGAGTCAGGGGCAGAGACTCAAGTTTACTGTGCTGAAGAAGGCCACAGTAAACCACTTCCAGATTTTTACCAAGAAAACTCTATGGGTACACTACCAGAACAATTGCAGATGGAGAGTGGGACATTCTTGGAGAGATGTGTCCATGGAGTTGCTGTGAGTAGGAGAAGACTCGACAGCATAAGACAAGACCCTTCTAGACTGTAAGCTTGTTGAGAGCAGAGAACATACCTACCAACTCTGTTCTACCATACTCCTCCAAGTGCTAGCACAGTGAACTGCATACAGTGAGAGAAGTAGCATGGCTTAGTAGATAAAGCACAGGCCTGGGAGTCGAAAGGCCCTGGATTCTTATCCCAGCTCAAACACATATCTGCTGCATGACCTTGAGCAAGTCACTTAACTTCTCTGGGCCTCAGGCACTTATCTGTAAAGTGGGGATTAAGAATGTGAGCCCCATGTGGGACAGAAACTGTCCAACCCGATTTGCTTGTATCCACCCCAGCGTTTAGAACAATGCTTGTCACATAGTAAGCACTTAACAAGCACAATAATTCTAATGAAAACACTACTGATTAATTGATTTAAAGTATTTTTCCGTTTCTGGACTATAAACTCATTGTGGGTAGGAATGTGCCTACCAACTGTTATATTGTATTCTCCCAAGTGATGAGTCCAGTGTTGAATAAATATGATTGATAGACTGGTGGGTATTCAGTGTCACCCTGCTGAATAGAACCAGTGTCTCTGTCAATCACTCATTCATTCAATCGTATTTATTGAGCGCTTACTGTGTGCAGAGCACTAAACTAAGCGCTTGGATAGTACAATTCAGCAACAGAGGCAATCCCTGCCCGCAACGGGCTCACAGTCTGGAAGGGGGAGACAGACATCAAAACAAGTAAACAGACATCAGTAGCATGAGTATAAATAAATAGAATTATAAACGTATACACGTCATTAATATAAATGGACGAAATTATCAATATGTACATATATACACAAGTGCTGTGGTGACGGGAGACGGGTAGACCAAAGGGAGCTCCCCCAGAGGCAGGTCTAGATCTACCAAGATGAGGAGGGCCGGATTCTAATGCAGACAGAACTGAGGTGATGATGACGACGGAATTTGTTAAACACTTACTATCTCTCAAGCACTGTTGAAGCGCTGAGGTACATACAAACCAATCAGGTTGGACACGGTCCGTGTCCCACACGGGACTCACAGTCGTCATCCCCAATTTGCTGATGAGGTAACTGAAGCACAGAGGAGTGAAGTGACTAGCCCACGATCACACAGCAGACAAATGGCAGAGCTGGGATTAGAACCCAGTTTCTTCTGACTCCCAGGCCCATGCTCCAAGCAAGCTGACACCTCAAGCCCCATCAGGAGGACAGATGCTTCTTCCTCTGCTAGGGAAGCTGTCTCGGCCACACTCATACCCACCTGAGCTCTGGGGGACGAGGGACAAGACCCCTTCATCACTAGTTCGGTGTCTCCCCGTCTGGCGCGTCTGGTCACCCTATGCTGGTGAGATGAGGTGGATAGACAAGGATCCTTCTGGGGATTCTACGAGGGATCCATATTGGAAACTGGAGATTCTGTCTTCCAGAACCTATTCATCCTCCTGTCCCCGGAAATCATAAGGAAGGGACTGATGACTGAGAACGTGAAGGACAGCACCAGGTGACTGTTGACCAGAAAAGATGACTTCTCTTTCATGTTTATTAAAATGCTCAGCATGATGGACTGTCGCTCATAGTGGAGGACGAAGAAGGAGACCAGGGCCACGACCCTTATGATAATAATAATAATAATAATAATAATAATAATAATAATAATAATAATGGCATTTATGAAGCGCTTACTATGTGCAAAGCAGTGTTCTAAGCGCTGGGGAGGTTACAATGTAACTAGGTTGTCCCACGGGGAGCTCACAGTCTTAATCCCCATTTTAAAGGTGAGGCAACTGAGGCACAGAGAGGTTAAATGAATTGCCCAAAGTCACACAGCTGACAAGTGGCGGAGCTGGGATTTGAGCCCATGACCTCTGACTCCAAAAATCTGTGCTCTTTCCACTGAGCCACGCTGCTTCCTTTGACTGCTCTGACCTCAGGCATCGTCCCGGGGGACGGTCCGTGTGCTTGGAGGTGTCGGACCTGCTGATGGTGCCTGTGCAGGACCCAGAACATGTAGGCGCTGGCCACACTCATTAGCCCCGTGAAGAACAGATCCTAGAGAGAGAGCACGGGAGAGATGAACAAGGCATTTTTTGTGCCGCCAATGACTGGTGAACAATGTTTGAGATCCAGCGATATTGAAACAGTACTGCTGTACTGAGCACCTCTCACGCCCATTGGCACACTAATGTAAATCAGCAGATTGAAGACCCAGGACAGGAGTCAGAAATGGACGACACACCTGGGAAATCTGGCCTTGATCCGGGCCCATCGTGGGATTCTGGGGCTAATGGTGACAGCCTGGAACATGATCAGGAGACAGATGCTGCAGATGGTAAGACCCCGGGCTACTCGGTACAGGTGTAAAAGTGTTTTACACCCCATATCGCCCAGGAAAATTCTCCATCCCCATCCTGAAAGTGTTTCCGGGATGCGCCTGGTGGGAAATATTGTGGGGTTAGCCAATGCCAAGTGGGCGAGGATCAAGTCTGAGGAGTTGAGCCTGTGGCTGCTGGTGGCCACGTGGATAAAAACCAGAAGGAAAAATATATTTCCTGACATCCCAGTGCTCATCTGCAACAGCATCAAAATCTCCTCCCCACCAATTTCTATGGCGTTCATCCTCGTGAATTTCCAGTTATACCTTGAAGAAACCTGCTGAGCAACGTGAGAGGAAGACAGGGAGAGAGGCAGAGAAACAGAGCAATGGAGAGAAAGGATAGAAAGAGAAGGGGATAGAAAGAAAGAACAATAAGGAGTGAATAAGGGGAGAGAAAGAGCAAAGGTGAGAGTGGGGAAGGGGAGAGAGAGTAAGAGACAAAGAGTGAAGGGGAGAGAGAAAGAGAGCAAGAGTGAGGAACAGTAAGGCAGGGGAGAGAGAGAAAGAGTGAGGAAGGGGAGTTAGAGAAAGAGAGCAAGGGTGAGAAAGAGAGAGGAAGGGGAGAGAGAGAGAGAGAGAGAGAGAGAGAGACAGAGAGAGACAGAGAGAGACAGAGAGAGAGAGAGGAAGGGAACAGAGAAAGAGAATATAAGGGTGATAAACAATGAGGAAGGGGAGAGAGCAAGGGAGAAAGGAATGAGGAAGAGGAGAAATAGAAAGAGAGAAAGGGCTGTGGTAAGCAACAGTTACTCCATCTTGTAATGCAGAAGCCATTTCCTAAGAGACTATTCTCTGACCCCATGACCAGCAAGGGCAAAGAAGGAATTGAAAGAGAGATGGAATTTTCTTATTGAAAAGTTTAAGGAGGACTTGAGTTGCTGAGGAAAAACTGAAGTATCTTGGTGAGGAGTTTGAGGAAGGCCTGGATGGCTGAGGATAAATGGAATTGTTTTGCAGACAGGCTGGGGAGGAGCTAAATTGCTCTGCTGGGCAGGTGAAAGATGACCTGATGGGGTTAAACCTGCAGGGGTAAGAACAGGGGAATAGCCGTCATCCTCCTTGGTTTGCCGGGGAGCATAAGACAGCAGGCAATCCTGAGTAGCCCCCACTGCAACCACCCCGAAACAACTGATTTAAGGCGAAAATAACTGATCCCACCTGCTATGGCAAAACCACCTAACCCGAAGCATCTACTGCGTGGCTGCGGCAAGAAATCATCTAAGACATGCATTAAGGAGCCTACTACTGCCAGGGCCAAAGCCACTAAGACTTGAACCAGGACGACGTCTGAGGACAGCTAGACTCCTTGAACCCTTCTGATCTGGGACCGTCTGCAAGATTTTGGGGGAAACCAGCTAGATGCGTAGCTATTCTGCGTCCGTTTCTGTGTGTGTGTATGCGCCTATCCCCTGTTTTTAGTAGGTTAAGTATGGAATAAAATGTTCTGCTGCACACAAATGTGGTTTGGTTTCTCTTTGAACTTGTTGACAAGTGCCCGCCCTAGTAGGAGCTCCTGGTTAATTAGGGCTGCCTGGGGGTGGCAGAGGAGGGGGGATGAGGGGAAAGAGGTGACTCTATAGATCTCGCTTCAGGGGATCAGAAATCTGGGTGAGGGGCGTCCAAGGATCTCATACCAGGAATCAGGGTGAGGTGCATCCTAGGATCCCATCCAAAAGGAGCAGAAATCTAGGTGAAATGTCTCTTTGGCAACCTGGGAGAGGACGGGCAGGGCAAAGATCTCAGTCGGGGCTCATGACAAGGGCAAGAAACAGTGAGGAAGGGGAGACAGAAAAAGAGCAATGGTGAGGAAGGGAAGAGAGAGAAAGAAAGCAAGGGTGAGAAAGAATAAGAAAAGAGACAGGTAAAGAGAGCAAGGGTGAGGAAGAGTGAAGAAGAGGAGAGAGAGAAAGTGTTAATTTGGACATTCAATCACCTCAATTCCCTCATCTGTAAAGTGGGGATTGACAGTCACACCCATGTGGGACAGTGGACTGTGGCCAACATGATTAGCTTACATATACCCCAGTATTTGGTACAGTGTTTGACACAAAGTAGTGCTTAACAAAAACTACAAAGAATGTATGAACAAGGCGTCGTCGACATTTAGAATGAAGAAAGGAACTGACAATATAGCTTACTTTACATCGGGTTTCACATTTACTGTTCATCAGTTTGGATTTTACAGTAATAGCTTCCTTTTGTGCACCAGGTCTGAAGACACAGCAATGGTGAGGGTGAGGACACATGGAAGGGAAGGAAATAGCGAAATAATTTTCAGAAGCATAACGCGGTGAGGGAAATTGGGGGGGAGAAAGATTAAAGAGGGTGGAGTAGTGGAATGGAAGAGGATGAGGAATGGTAAGGGAAGGTACCTTATAACTGGGGCAGGGAACGTCATTGTTTATTGTTGTACTGTACTTTCCCAAGGGCTTAATACAGTGCTTTGTTCACAGTAAGTATTCAATAAATACGATTGAAAAAGTGAATGAATGACTGGGGGTCGTTACCAGGAAGGGACGAGATCTTCATTTTAGTTGTAATGAAGTTGAATTCAACACCTTTTTCTCTTTTGTAATGGTATTTCTTAAGCACTTTCTAAGTGTCAAACGTTGTTCCATGCGCTGGGGCAGATACAAGCTAATCAGGTTGGACAGAGTCCCTGTCCACATGGGGCTCACATTCTTAATCCCCATTTTACAGATGAGGTAATGGAGGTGCAGAGAAATGAAGTGAGTTGCCAAATGTCACCCAGAGGTACGTGGTGGAGCCAGGATTAGAACTCTGGTCCTCTGATCCCCAGGACTGGACATTTTCTACTAGGCCATGCTGCTCTCTCTTATTCAATATGAAAGCTGAATGTTATATTGATAATAACTGTGGTGTTTATTAAGTCCTTACTATGTGCCAAGTACTATACTAAACGCAGTGGTAGATATGAGATGATCAGATGGGAAAGCATCTCTGTCCCATGTGGGGATCATAGTTCAGGTAGACAAGGAAGGTTCCCTCAAACACATTCATCTCATTGTCAGCAGTCTCATCTTCAAGCTGAAGGAAAAGTCCAAACCCATCCTGACTGAACTTAGCCCTTATTCATCGATTGACCCTGCCAGCCACCTATGAATCATTATATTATTCACCTTTCAGCCACCTGCACAAGTTGTGAGAAGCAGCGTGGCCTAATGGATAGAGCACGGGCCTGGGAGTCAGAAGGACCTTGAGTTCTAATCCTGGCTCCTGGATCCTGTTTGCTGTGTGACTTTGGGCAAGTGATTTAACTTCTCTGAGCCTCAGTTAATTCATCTGGATTAACAATAGATGGCATTTTTTAAGCACATACTACGTGTCAAGCACTGTTTTAAGCACTAATGTAGATATGAGATAATCAGTTTGGACTGTGAGAGCTTGAGCCCCATGTGGGTCAAGGACTGTGTCCAACGTGATTATCTTGTATCTGCCCCAGCACTTAGAACAGGGCTTGGCACATAGTAAATGCTTAACAAGTACAACCAGTATTATTGTTCTTATTAATTTGCACCTGTCTGTCTCCCACATGACATTGTAAGCTCCCTGATGGTCATGTTTTCAACTTTTATAGCATTCTCCCAAGCGTTTAGTCCAGTGCTCTGCACGCAGAGGTTCACTCAATAATCCTCATTGATTGAACAATTCAACTGTCCCTGTCCTTTTTACTAATAATAATGATGAGGATAATAATAATAATAGTAATAATCGTGGTGCTTGTTAAGTGCTTACTATGGCACTGTTTTAACCGCTGGGGTGGATCCAAAGCAGATAGAGTTGGATACAATCCCTGTCCCACATGGGCCTCACAATCTTAATCCTCATTTTACAGATGAGGAAACTGAGGTACAGAGAAGTGAAATGATCTGCTCAAGCTCACCCAGCAGACATATGGCAGAGCAGGATTAGAACCCAGATCTTTCTTACTACCAGGCCTATGCTCTATCTACTAGAGCACACTGCTATTTATGTCTACCAGTGGGGATCGTCTGAGATTGCAATTCTATTTTCCTAGGAAGCTGCCAAAGTGTCATCTTATTTGTTTGTTATTTGTAATGCACTTACTATTTGCAAAGCACTGTTCTAAGCACTCTGGTAGAAAAAGTTAATCACATTTGGCACAGTCCCTCTCCCAAAGGGGTCAAACCATCTAAGTAGGAGGAAGAACAGGGTTTGACTCCCCATTTTACAGATGAAGAAACTAAAGCACAGTGAGGTGAATTTAGTTGCCCAAAGTCCCACAGCAGTCAGTCAATCGTATTTATTGAGCACTCACTGTGTGCAGAGCACTGTAGTAAGCTTTTGGAAGAGTACAATATAGCAATAAAACAGACATATTCCTTGCCCACATTGAGCTTATGTGGGCAAGAGGATAAGAGGAGAAGACGGACATTAACGCAAATAAATGAAATTACAATGAAGGAACTAGGATTAGAACCCAGGTCCTCTATCTCCCAGGCCCTTGCTCTTCTCTTTCCCGGAGGCCTGTTACATCTTCTGTAAAATGAGGATTAAATCCCCCTCCCTCCTATTTAGACTGTGAGCCCCAAGTGGGGCAGAGATTTATATCTAACCACAGTGCTTAGAACAGAGCTTATCACATAGTAAGCATTTAAAAAATACCAATTAAAAATAAACCGAAAACTGATCCTTGCAACGTTGCAGATAAGAGGTTACCCCCAACAATTCAAAGGGGCCCCTTCTCCAGAGGTCTTGAGGATGAAAGAACTGAGAATCGTTTCAGAAAGTTGGTTCAGAAATGGCCACCGAAGGCTCCCGCTATGCTACTCCAGTCCTAAGATTTAAAGTTTCCATTCAAAAGCAACTTGCAATCCAGAACTTTTGTGATGGAGAGGCTACACACCCACCTCCATCGCTCCCGCTGGCCGGAAAGGCAGGGGGCAGTCAGTCAGACTGACGGGAGTCGGCTGAGGTGGCATTCATCAGCTGCTTTTTTCATGCCACCCCTTCCTCATGGGCAGTTAGCACATGCATGAATGAATGGATGACTTGAGTATAAATCCACTTTGACACTCCATCGGGAAACCCCCCGGACCTGCCTGCTCTCTCCTTCCCCATAATCACTTCTGAGCTGGGGCAAGATGAGCTCAGAATCCTCCTCCTGTTAGATCCAGAGAGGCGCTCCTGGCAGCTTGTGGGCTAGAGGTCGGTGGCGAGATAGTGAGAGGCACAGTGAGAATGTTAGCACTAGAGGAGCGAAGTGTGAGAGCTGGGTTGTAGTATGAGACTAGCATGGTGAGGTAGGAGGGGATGCTAGTAGTCAAACCTGTGTCTCTGGGCCGTGCCCATCACTTTCAGCCCCATCTCAGGCAGGGACATAGCCAAGGTTGGGCCATTGCCGCAACCCTTGTTGGCATGTTTTGTGTTCTTCACCTCGTCTAGAACAGGGAGGAGAAGATGGGATGGGAAGATCAGTGTGTAGATTTCTCATACCCAACGGTCACCCTACAATCTGGCAGAGGCCTGGGGGAGAGAGCTTCTGGTTTCACGGTTCCATTTTCCTTCTGATAGAGATCATGTCTTTTAATTCTATCATTAATCACCCTCTGGGGAAGGGCAGAAGATGAGGAAAGGGGTTAATAAGGGGTGGCCTCAGTCTTGACAAGGCAGAATTAAACTGCAGTCCAAGTGAAGGAGATGGGTGTGAGGACAGAGCTCAGTCTCAGAAAGTGGGTTTTCAGGGAGGAAATGTTTCTCCTGCGGTTCTAACTGAGACTCTGGTGTGGGGGTCATGTCCCATCAGCCCTGGTGGAAAGAACACGGAGCTGGGAGCCAGAGGGCCTGGGTTCTAATTCCGACTCTGCCACTTGCCTGCTGCATAATCCTGGGCAGGTCACTTCATGTGTCGGTGCCTCAGTTTCCTAAGGCACATAGCAATGGCGATAAGGGTGTCCTATCCAACCCGGCCAAAGCCAGCTCTTCTCCAGCCTCTCACTCTTCCTCCTCTTCCTCGTCTGCCTCCTCTTCATCGTCATCCCCTCCTCGTACTTCTCCTTCTCTCCTTCCCCTCATCCTTGTCCTCCCCCTCCCACTTCTCCTCCTCTGTCAACCCCTCTTTCACTCTTATCATCTTCGGGGCCTATTTGCACATACGTACGGCTGCATATATACATATGCATATATGTACATCACCAACCTGTATGTTTGTGAGCCTCTTTGTGTGTGTGTGTGTGTGTGTTAGCATGGGGCTATACACGCATGGATATCAATGTAAGTGTATGTATATGTGTGCATATTTGTGTTTTCAATAAGCTCGTCCATCACATTTTACTGGAGCATCAAGGCCTAGACGAGAATCCATCTTAGCTGAGGATAAGTGTCCAAACAGGCTTTATCTGAGAGCTGTGAGCCGGGCTTTGCTCCAATCAGGGGTGAAGCTGGATGATTTCCCCAGCCGACTCCATCCTCGGCCTCCTCTCTGCTGGGACCGTGCCTGGGGTCCCTCCTGGGACACAGCGGAGACGGGAGGAGAGGATGTCAGCATCCTCTGCCCTCCGCCTCTGCTCTACTGGCGACCCTTGCTCCCTCCCTCCATCCCAGCAACCCAAGAGCCACCAGAAGCACCTCTGTTGCTCTGACACTCGTCTCTCCCAGGCTAAAACGAGCTCGGTGGAAATTAGCAGCCAAGCGTTGTCCATTGCAGGGAGTCTCTCGTGGACTCGTTAAAAGTGTAACGTGGAGTGCTTCAAAAAGTTATTAACAAGATGCAAGATGGTAGATTTCCTAACGAGGTCTCAGGGGCCTACCAGCTAGATAGAGGATTTGGCGGAGGCCGCCCGGGGCTGAGGGAAATGAAAAAAGGACACGGCAGCTGCTGGAAAAGTTTAGCCCCGCTCCCGAGAGGGAAATCAACTCACACGGAGGCCCGGTTCTAGCGCAGAGAGGAGGGAGAAGTAGGGGAAATGAACAGCGGATGCGAATGAATGCTGGACTTTTTCCTGATTCCTTCTCGGGCCTGCTTTCCGCCTGCCCCTCCAAATTCCTCAGATCGCTGGACCCTGTTGGCACCCCAGGGGCCAGCAGGAGGGATTTTATTTTCTGCTAGAGGGGATCCACCCCCAGCTCACACGCCGACTGAGAAGTGGAAAAGGAGTGTGAGAATCAGCGTGGTCTAGTGGCTAGATCCCAGGCCAGAGAGTCGGAAGGACCTGACTTCTAATTCTGCCTCCTTCTCTTGTCTGTTGTGTGGCCTTGGGCAAGTCACATCTCTGTGCCTCAGTCCCTTCATCTGTAAAATGGGGATTAAGACTGGGCCCAACCTGATTAGCCTGTATCTACCCAAGTGCTTAGTACAGTGCCTGGTACATAGTAAGTGCTTAGCAGTGACTACCAACTCTGTTATGCTGTACTCTTCAAAATGTTTAGTCCAGTATTCTGCACTCAGTAAGCACTCAATAAATTCCATTGATTGATTGTTTTACTGACTGATTATCCTCTGTGATATTGTCATATATGATTTTACAAATCCTAGCCTAATATAGGACTGAAAGACGTGAGATATGGGTTTGAGAATCGGCGCTGCTATTTTTGGCTGTGTGGCTTTTGGAAAGCCCCTTAACTTATCTGTACCTCAGTTTTCTCATTGTTAAAATGATGATTCAATGCCCGTTCCCCCCACCTTAGAATATTATTCTAGGGACTGTGTCCAATCAGTTTATCTTGTATCAATCTCAGCACTTACAGCACAGTGCCTGGTCAATAAATAACAGCGTTATAAAAATTGTATAGGCTCATGGGCCGAGGAAAACAAAAAAGCACAGAAGTGCAAAGACTTGCTGGAAGGAAAGGTTCGCAATTAATCTGAGAAATTTTCCTGGAGGAGATGGGACTTTTTTTAGGAAGACTTTGAAATTGAATTCAGTATGTCCAGGTCTCTTCTGTGGTACTAAAAGTATTTATTAAGTGCCTAGTGTGGGCAATAACAATAATAATAATGATGATGATGATGATGATGATAATAATAATAATAATAATAATAGTGGCATTTGTTAAGCGCTTACGATGTGCGAAGCACTGCTTTAAGCGCTGGGGGTGATGCAAGGTGATCAGGTTGTCCCACGTGGGGCTCACAGTCTTAATCCCCATTTTACAGATGAGGTAACTGAAGCACAAAGAAGTCATGTGACTTGCCCAAAGTCATACAGCTGACTGTGGCAGAGTCGGGATTAGAACCCATGAACTCTGGCTCCCAAGCTCGTGCTCATTCCACTGAGCCAAGCTGCTTCTAGGGCTGCTTCTAGGACAATGCACTATACTAAATGCTTGTGAAAGTTCAACAGGAAGAAAAGCTCTTTCTATTTCGTGACCTCGGGAAAGTCACTTCACTGCTCAGGGCCTCATTTTCCTCATTTGTAAAATGTTTATTCAATACCTGTTCTCCCCCTCTAGACTGTGAGCTCACTGTGGGAAGGGAATTTGTCTACCAAATCTGTTATATTGTACTCTCCCAAGGGCTTAATACAATGTCTGCACACGATAAGCACTCAATAAATACCACTGATTGATTCATTCCTCTAGACTGTAAACTCACTGTAGGCAGGGAATGTGTCTACCAGCTCAGTTATATTGTACTTTCCCAAGCTCTTAGTATAGTGCTCTGCACAAGGGAAGTGGTCAATAAATATGATTCATTGTCTGATGGAAGGATTTTCCCTCGTACTTGGCCTGTGAGCCCCGTGTCAAACAGGAACTGTGCCCAGCTTGATGATCTTATATTTATCACACTGTTTAGTAGAGTGATTGGCACAGAGTAAGTGCTTAACAAATACTGCTACTATCATTATTGCTATGAGATTATTTCTCATTAACTTATATTCATAATAAAAACTTATTTATTAAGTTATTATTAATAAAAATCAGCTTCCTCAGCACTTTGGAAATCACAAACTCCCTTGGCGATTTTGTATACATTGATTTGCCTCTTCGGCTATACCAATCAGTCAATAAATCGCATTTATTGAGCGCTTCCTGTGTGCAGAGCACTGTGCTAAACTCTTCGAAGAGTAGAGTATAATGGAGTTGGCAGATATAGTCCACGCCCACAACGAGATTAATCAATCAATCAATCAATCGCATTTATTGAGCGCTTACTATGTGCAGAGCACTGTACTAAGCGCTTGGGAAGTACAAATTGGCAACACATAGAGACAGTCCCTACCCAACAGTGGGCTCACAGTCTAAAAGGGGGAGACAGAGAACAAAACCAAACATACCAACAAAATAAAATAAATAGGATAGAAATGTACAAGTAAAATAAATAAATAAATAAATAGAGTAATAAATATGTACAACCATATATACATATATACAGGTGCTGTGGGGAAGGGAAGGAGGTAAGATGGGGGGATGGAGAGGGGGACGACGGGGAGAGGAAGGAAGGGGCTCAGTCTGGGAAGGCATCCTGGAGGAGGTGAGCTCTCAGCAGGGCCTTGAAGGGAGGAAGAGAGCTAGCTTGGCGGAGGGGCAGAGGGAGGGCATTCCAGGCCCGGGGGATGACGTAGGCCGGGGGTCGACGGCGGGACAGGCGAGAACGAGGCACAGTGAGGAGATTAGCGGTGGAGGAGCGGAGGTTGCGGGCTGGGCAGTAGAAGGAGAGAAGGGAGGTGAGGTAGGAGGGGGCGAGGTGATGGAGAGCCTTGAAGCCCAGGGTGAGGAGTTTCTGCCTGATGCGCAGATTGATTGGTAGCCACTGGAGATTTTTGAGGAGGGAGTAATAAGCCCAGAGCGTTTCTGGACAAAGATAATCCGGGCAGCAGCATGAAGTATGGACTGAAGTGGAGAGAGACACGAGGATGGGAGATCAGAGAGAAGGCTGATGCAGTAGTCCAGACGGGATAGGATGAGAGCTTGAATGAGCAGGGTAGCAGTTTGGATGGAGAGGAAAGGGCGGATCTTGGCAATGTTGCGGAGCTGAGACCGGCAGGTTTTGGTGACGGCTTGGTTGTGAGGGGTGAATGAGAGAGCGGAGTCGAGGATGACACCAAGGTTGCGGGCTTGCGAGACGGGAAGGATGGTAGTGCCGTCAACAGAGATGGAAAGTCAGGGAGAGGACAAGGTTTGGGAGGGAAGACAAGGAGTTCAGTCTTCGACATGTTGAGCTTTAGGTGGCGGGCGGACATCCAGATGGAGATGTCCTGAAGGCAGGAGGAGATGCGAGCCCGGAGGGAGGGGGAGAGAGCAGGGGCAGAGATGGAGATCTGGGTGTCATCAGCGTAGAGATGATAGTTGAAGCCGTGGGAGCGAATGAGGTCACCAAGGGAGTGCGTGTAGATTGAGAACAGAAGGGGACCAAGCACTGAACCTTGGGGAACCCCCATAGTAAGAGGATGGGAGGGGGAGGAGGAGCCTGCAAAAGAGACTGAGAAAGAACGACCGGAGAGATAAGAGGAGAACCAGGAGAGGACGGAGTCTGTGAAGCCAAGGTCAGATAGTGTGTTGAGGAGAAGGGGGTGGTCCACAGTGTCAAAGGCAGCTGAGAGGTCGAGGAGGATTAGGACAGAATATGAGCCGTTGGATTTGGCAAGCAGCCGGGGCTCAAACGGCAGACAAGGGGTCGAGCTGGGATTCGAATCCGGGTCCTTCTGACTCCCAAGCCTGTACCCTAACCATTAGGCCACGCTGCTTCCAGCGCTTAGAACATTGCTCGGCACATAGTAAGTGCTTAACAAATACCATAATTATCATTCTCACTGGAGCAGGCAATATTCACTTAGAACCTATAATAAGTTCAGTGCTTTAGCCTCGGTATGCTTTACCCATGCCCTGCTTCTCGTGGACAGGGCTTCTCGGGATCGATCAATCCATTAATCAATCAATCAATTAACAATAATGGTTATTGAATGCCTTTTGAGCACTGCACTAAATGCGTGGGAGAGTAAACAGAAACAAGACCCAAATTCAAGTAATCACATACAGAGGATTGTGCTACTACTACTACAAGTAATTACAGTGTTTGTTTAGCGCTTTCTTTAATAATAATGACAATAATAACAATAATAATAATGACGGCATTTGTTAAGCACATAGCATGTGCCAAGCACTGCTCTAAGCGCTGCGGGGATACAAGATATTCATGTTGTCCCACATGGAGCGCACAGTCTTAATCCCCATTTTACAGATGAGGTAACTGAGGCCCAGAGAAGTTAAGTGACTTGCCCAAAGTCACAGAGCTGACAAGTGGCGGAGGCGAGAGTAGAATCCATGACCTCTGACTCCCAAGCCCGGACTCTTTCCACTGAGCCACACTGCTTCTCTATGTGCCAAGCACTGTTCTAAGCACTGGGGTAGATTCAAGGCAATCAGGTTGAACACGGGCCCTGTACCACATGGGGCTCACAGTCTCGATCTCCATTTTATTCATGAATTTCATTCATTCAGCCACATTTATTGTGTGCTTTCTGTGTGCAGAGCACTGTACTAAGCTCTTGGAAAGTACAATTTGGTAACACATAGAGACAATCCTTACCCAACAACGGGCTCACAGTCTAGAAGGGGGAGGCAGGCAACAAAAGAAAACACGTAGACAGGCATCAATAGCATTTTATAGATGAGGTAACTGAGAAACAGCGAAGTAAAGTGACTTGCTAAAGGTCACACAGCAGAAAAGTGGCAGAGTTGGGATTAGAACCAGACATCTGATTCCCAAGTCCGTGATCTTGCTGCTAGGCCATAGTAAGTACCTGGGAGGGTATAATTGAGGTAGAAGATCTGGACCCGGTTTTCTTCAGCTCCCCTCCCCTACTCTCCCCATTGCCCCACCTCGTTCCCGTTGCTCTACCCCTCCTCCCACCCCACAACACTTGTGTACATATGTACATATCTAGAATTCCATTTATTTACATTAATAGCTGTTTACTTGTTTTGATTTGTATAGATCTATAATTCTATTTGTTTATATTGATGCTATTGATGCCTTTTTACTATTTTGATGTCTGTCTCCCCCCTTCTAGACTGTAAGCCCGGTGTGGGCAGGGATCGTCTCTATTGCTGAACTGTACTTTCCAAGCGCCTAGTACAGTGCTCTGCATTCAGTAAGCACTCAATAAATATGATTGGATGAATGAATGAATGGTCCTTACCCTCAGGAAGCTTACACCTTAATAGGATGTGCACTTCCTGTGTCAGAATAAACGATGATGTGGTAGACTTGTAGGGATATGTCAAGAATTTAAAGTAGAGTGGTGGCTTTGAGTATGGCGAAGATGGGGACAGATCCGGGAGATGTTGTGGAGGACAAACAGGTAGGATTTAGTGACAGATTGAAGGAGAGTAGTAAAAGACAGAAAGGAGGGTTTTTTAATGGTATTTGTTAAGCACTTATGTGCCATGCACTGTATTCATTCATTCATTCAATCGTAATTATTGCGTGCCTGCTGTGTGCAGAGCACAGTACTAAGCGCATGGAAAGTACAAATCAGCAACAAATAGAGACAATCCCTACCCAAAAACAGGCTCACAGTCTAGAACAGGGGAGACAGACAACAAAACAAAACAAAACAAGTAGATAGGCATCAATGTAAATAAATAAAATTATAGATACGTGCATATTAATAAAATGAATAGAATAATAAATATGTACATATATACACAAGTAATGTCGGGTGGGGAGAGTGTTAGAGCAGACGGAGGAGTCGGGGCAATGGGGAGGGGATGGGGAGTAGAGGAAAAGGGGGGCTCAATTTGGGAAGGCCTCCTGGAAGAGGTGAGCTTTCAGTAGGGCTTTGAAGGGGGGAGGTGTGTAGTTTGGCAGATGTGAGGAGGGAGGGCATACCAGGCCAGAGGTAAGACGTGGCCAGGGGTCGACGGTGGGACAGGCAAGAACGAGGCATGGTGAGAAGGTTAGCAGCAGAGGAGTAAAGTGCGCAGGCTGGGCTGTAGAAGGAGAGAAGGAAAGTGAGGTAGGAGGGGGCGAAGTGATGGAGAGCTTTGAAGCCAGCACTGAGGTAGATACAAGATAATCGATTTGGACATAGTTCATGTCCCACATGGGGCTTCCAGTCTTCATCCCCACTTTACAGATGAGGTACTTGAGGCATGGATAAGTGAAATAAATTGCCCAACGTCACACAACAGACAAGTGGCAGAGCTGGGATTAGAACCAGGTCCTCTGACTCCCCAGGCTGGGCTCTTTCCAATAGACCACGCTGATTCTACATTGACTGTGAGGTGAAGATGATCCCAGCCTCTTAGGGTCAGGGAGCCGAGTGAGGGAATGAAGGTGATAGTGCACTTCACTGCTTTAGTGCTAACCTTCTCACTCTACCTCAACCTCATGTATTTCGCCAACGACCTTTCCCCCAAATCCTGTCTCTGCCCTGGAATGCCCTTCCTTTTCATACCCTACGGAAAATTACTCTCTCCGCCTTCAAAGACGTATTGAAGACACATCTCTTCCGAGCAGCCTTGCCTGACTAAGCCCTCCTTCCCTAATCCCTCATTCCCTTCTGTGTCGTCCCGACTTGCTCCCTTTATTTATCCCCCTCCCCAGCCCCACAGCACCTATGTCCTTATCTGTAATTTACTTATATCTGTCACTCCCTCTATACTGCAACCTCATTGTGGGCAGAGATTGTGTCTGTTTATTGTTATATTGTATACTCTCAAGTGCTTAGTACAGTGCTCTGCAAACAATAAGTGCTCAACAATTGTGATTGACTAACTGACTGACCATCCTCTCTGGCCAGTGATGAGATGAGAATTTTGTTACTCCACTGACTTATTCTCCCACTTTCATTCTCAAATCTTTCACGATTTTTAACTCAATGCCAGCAGAACTCCATCATGTAAAACCTAACAACCGTGAAAGGATTTGTCCTGCTCGAACTGATCTATACTCACTCCCTTGGTGAACTCATTCACTCCCATGGCTTCAGCTCTCAACTCTATGTAGATGATACCCAAATCTATATCTCCTCCCCTGTTCTCTCTCCCTCCCTGCAGGCTCGTATCTCCTCCTGCCTTCAGGACATCTCCACCTGTATATTTGTCCGCCATCTTAAACTCAACATGTTTAAGACTTAGCTCCCTTCTCCCATCTCCCTTCTCCTTCTCCTTCTCCCTTCTCCTTCTCCTTCTCCTTCTGCTTCTTCTTTTTCTCCCTTCTCTCTTTCGTCTTCTTTCATTTATCATCTCATCTATCTTGCTGCTGACCCCTTTCCCACATCTTCTTCCTCACCTGGAAATCCCTCCCCTTCCAGAACCCCACTTTCCCCACCTTCAAAGCCTTACTGAAGGCACATCTCCTCCAAGAGGCCTTCCCTGATTAAGACCTCTTTTCCCCACCTCCCTCTACCTTCTTCACTGTCTAGGCCCTCGAATCTATGACCTCTGTGCAAACCTTAACTCTTACATACACATTTATAAATTATGTATTATTTATTTTTTTATTTATATTCATGCCTGTCTTCCACTCTAGACTTTAAGTTTGTCGTGGGCAGGGAATGTGTCTACCACCTCCCTTATATTGTAGTCTCCCAGGCGCTTAGTACATTTCTACGCCCACAGCAAGTGCTCAATCAATGCCACTGATGTTGATGATGATATAATAATAATTATGGCATTTATTAAGCACTTACTATGTGCTAAGAACTGTACTGAGCACTGGGGAGATAGAAGCGTATGAGATCTGGCAAAGATATGGCTCCAGATTACCTTTATAGTAAGAATAATTATGGTGTTTGTTAAACATTCACTATTTGCCAAGCAGCCTGGGAGTCAGAAGGACTTGGGTTCTAAACCTGGTTCCTTCACTTGTCTGCTGTGTGACCTTGGGCAAATCACTTCACTTCTCTGCACTTCAGTTGCCTCATCTGTAACATGAGCCCCATGCAGTACATGGATATTGTTCAACCTGATTAACTTCTATCTACCCCAGTGCTTAGAACAGTGCCTGGCATATGGTAAGCATTTAACAAATACCATTAAAAAATACAAGACAGGTCAGACATAGTTCCCATCCCACACTGGGTTCAGAAGAGAGAGGGAGAGCAGGGCTTTTATCTGCTTTTATCCCCAGTTTACAAGTGAGGAAACCGAGGCCTAGGGAAGTTAAGTGACTTGCCCGAGGTCACACAGAGCTAGCAGAGCCTAGATTAGAGGCCGGGTTTCGTGTCTTGTCTTCTTTCCAGTATGAGACATTTTATTTTAATCCCTTCAACCTCTCTCCACATGACCATGATTCTCGCTGTCACGTTTTCTCATCTGTGAAATGGGGATTGGCACATAGTAAGTGCTTAGCAACCAAATACCTTAAAAAAGCCCCCAAATAACTTCTCTCCCTTCCCTTTAATCTGGTGATCCGCATGTAGGTCAGGGACTGTGTCTGACCTGATAATGTTGCTCCTATTCCAGCACGTAGTACAGTGCTTGACCTATGAAAAGTGCTTAACAAAGATCAAAATTGTAATAATTATACCAAATTATAATGCAAACAACAATACTAAAAGTGGGTAATTCAACGAACATGATTATTCTCTTAACACTAACAGATTTCATACAAATAGTCATTCTTCTCATGATATTTGTTAAATGCTTACTCTATGGCAGGCATTGAACTAAGTGCTGGGCCAGATACAAGCAAATCAGTTTGAACACAGTCCCTGTCCCACATGGGGCTCACACTATTAATCTCCCTATTTTACAGGTGGGGTAACTGAGGCCCAGAGAAGTTAAGTGACCTGACCAAAGTCAGGCAGCAGACAAGTGGTGGAGCTGGGATTAAAACCTGGGTCCTTCTGATTCTTGTTACATATCCCCAAATCATCTGATAAATCAATCAATTTATGGTGTATATTGAGAATTTACTGGGTGCAGAGCTTTGTGGAAAATGGAGCTACAGAGGTAATAATAATAATAAAATAATAATAATAATAATAATAACAATAATAATAACAGCATTTAATAAGCGCTTACTATGTGCAAGGCACTGTTCTAAGCGCTGGGGAGGTTACAAGGGGATCAGTTTGTCCCACAGGGGGTTCACAGTCTTAATCCCCATATTACAGATGAGGTAACTGAGGCCCAGAGAAGTCAAGTGACTTGCCCAAAGTCACACAGCTGACAACTGGCAGAGCCAGGATTTGAACCCATGACCCCCGACTCCAAAGCCCATGCTCTTTCCACTGAGCCGAGGTGCTTCTTGTAACTACTCACTTACCTCACTTACCCGAGGTGTGTGAGTGGGGTGACGAGGAGGGGGGTTCGTATATTCTAGCCCTTTCGTGTTCTACCACGCACACAATGTTCTGCCCATGATAAATGCTATTGATTGATTACAGGGTGACCCGGTGGAAAGATCTTGGGCTCGGGAATCAGAGAATTAGGGGTCTAACCCCAATCCTAGCTCTTTCACTTACCTGACGTGTCACTTTGGGCAAGTTACTTCAGTTCTTTGTGCCTCAGTTTCCTCATCTTTAAAATGAGGATCAAGACTGTGAGCCTCACGTGGGACACGGACTATGTTGTAACCAATTAACCTGAACCTACTCCAGCGCTTAGTACAATTCCTGGAACTAAGGAATCGACCACAGAGCCCATCTGTCAGGGAAATGGCTTCTCACTCATGCTTAAGTAACCGACTGATGTGTTTGTCATGGATGAGAAGTTTCCGGAGTACAGAGGCAAAGCTTGGATATGCCCCTACTGGGGATAATAATAATGGTAATAATAATAATAGTAGCATTTGTTTAGCGCTTACTATGCACCAAGCACTGTTCCAAGCACTGGGGGGATAGAAGGTAAACAGGCTGTCCCACATGGGGCTCACAGTCTTAATCCCCATTTTCCAGATGAGGTAACTGAGGCACAGAGAGGTTAAGTGACTTGACCAAAGTCACACAGCTGACAAGGGGCAGAGACGGGATTAGAACACATGACCTCTGACTCCCAGGCCTGGGGTCCTTCTACTGAGCCACGCTGCTCTGTTGCTTCCAAACTGGGCTTCAGGGGCCAATTAGGAGGTGGAATTATGGATTCCACTCTGCGATTTCCTCAGTTTCTTGGTTGGCTGTTGACTTACTCTGGTCCCCAGTTACCAGAGCAAAGGACTCTGGGACATGCTGAGGGGAAGCTGGACCAGAACGGGCGATGTGACCTGCAGAGACATTAATAATAATAACGATGGTATTTGTTAAGCACTTACAACGTGTTAGGTACTGTACTAAGCGCTTAGATGGATAGGAGCAAATTGAGTTGGACACAGATCCTGTCCCATATGGGGCTCACAGTCTCATGACAAACATGGGAGGGATGATCTCTCTCCAAGATCTTATTTCGGTCATTTTCTTACTCTTACCTCTTAAAGTGGTCAGTCAATTAGTCGGTCAATTGTATTAATTGAGTGCTTGCTGTGTGCAGAACACTGCACTCAGTGCTTGGGAGAGTACAGTTCAACACAAAACAGTCCCATTTCCTGCCAACAACGAGTTTTCAGTCTAGAGGAGGACAGACATTGATAGAAATCAATCAAGTATGTATTCATTCATTCAATCGTATTTTTTGAGTGCTTACTGTGTGCAGAGCACTGTACTAAGTGCTTGGGAAGTACAAGTCGGCAACATATAGAGACGGTCCCTAGCCAACAACGGGGCTCACTGTCTAGAAGGGGGAGACAGGCAACAAAACAAAACATGTAGACAGATGTCAAAATCGTCAGAACAAATAGAATTGAAGCTATATGCTCATCATTAACAAAATAAATAGAATAGTAAATATATACAAGTAAAATAGAGTAAACATCTGTACAAATATATATATACAGGTGCTGTGAGGAGGGGAAGGAGGTAGGGCAGAGGGGATGGAAACAAGGAAAGGATAAAAGGGGCTCAGTCTGGGAAGGCCTCCTGGAGGAGGTGAACTCTCAATAGGGCTTTGAAGAGAGGAAGAGAGCTAGCTTGGCAGATGTGTAGAGGGAGGGCATTCTAGGCCAGGGGAAGGACGTGGTCTGGGGGTTGACCGCGGTACAGGTGATAACGAGGTACAGTGAGGAGGTTAGCGGAGAGGAGCAGAGGGTGCGGGCTGGGCTGTAGAAGGAGAGAAAGGAGGTGAGGTAGGAGGGGCGAGGTGATGAAGAGCCTTGAAGCCAAGAGTGAGGAGTGTTTGCTTGATTCGGAGGTTGACAGACATCCACTGGAGATTATTGTGGAGGGGAGTAACATGCCCAGAGCGTTTCTTTACAAAGATAATTCGGGCAGCAGAGTTGAAGTATAGACTGAAGCGGGGAGAATTAGGAGGATGGGAGATCAGACAGAAGACTGATGCAGTAATCCAGTCGGGATAGCCCTGGGCTTCAAGGCTATCCATCACCTCGCCCCCTCCTACCTCACCTCCCTTCTCTCCTTCTACAGCCCACCCCGCACCCTCCGTTCCTCTGCTGCTAATCTCCTCACCGTACCTCGTTCTCGCCTGTCCCGCCATCGACACCCGGCCCACGTCATCCCCCGGGCCTGGAATGCCCTCCCTCTGCCCATCCGCCAAGCTAGCTCTGTTCCTCCCTTCAAGGACCTACTGAGAGCTCACCTCCTCCAGGAGGCCTTCCCAGACTGAGGCCTTTCCTTCCTCTCCCCCTCGTCCCCCTCTCCATCTCCCCATCTCACCTCCTTCCCTTCCCCACAGGACCTGTATATATGTATATATGTTTGTACCTATTTATTACTCTATTTATTTATTTATTTATTTTGCTTGTACATATCTATTCTATTTATTTTATTTCGTTAGTATGTTTGGTTTTGTTCTCTGTCTCCCCCTTTTGGACTATGAGCCTACTGCTGGGTAGGGACTGTCTCTATATGTTACCAACTTGTACTTCCCAAGCGCTTAGTACAGTGCTCTGCACACAGTAAGCGCTCAATAAATACGATTGATGATGATGATGATAGGATGAGAGACTGAACCAGCAAGGTAGCGGTTTGGATGGAGAAGAAAGGGCGGATCTTGGCAATGTTGCGGAGGTGAGACCAGCAGGTTTTGTGGAAGGATTGGACGTGTGGGGTGAACGAGAGAGCAGAATCAAGGATGACAACAAGGTTGCGGGCTTCTGAGATGGGAAGGATGGTAGTGCCTTCTACAGTGATGGGAAAGTCAGGGAGAGGGCAGGGTTTGGGAGGGAAGATAAGGAGTTCAGTCTTGGACATACTGAGGTTTAGATGGCAGGCAGACACTCAGATGCAGATGTCCTGAAGGCAGGAGAAGACAGGTGCCTGGAGGGAGGGAGAGAGAGCAGGGACATTCAGTGGTATTCGTTGATCGCATGCTCTGTGCAGCACTTTATACTAAGTGTTTGGGAGTCCAACACAACAGAACTGGCAGAGACGTTCCCCTCCCACAAAAAGCTTACAGTCTTGACAGTCTTTGTTACCCAGATTCCAATTGCTTCCATGACTAAATTGGTATTCATGTATTCAATCGTATTCATTGAGCGCTTACTGTGTGCAGAGCACTGCACTAAGCGCGCTTGGGAAGTACAAATTGGAAATATATACCCAACAACGGGCTCACAGATTAGAAGATACTGCTTTTTATCCAGTATCATAAACGGACATTCGATTTTCACTCTCATCACCTTCACAGCCTTACTGAAGTCAAATCTCCTCCAAGAGGTCATCCCTGACAAAGCCCTCATTTCCTCGTCTCCCACTCCTTTCCGTGCCACTCTTGCACTTGAATTTGCTCCCTGTATTTGCCCCATCCTCAACCCCACAGCACGTATGTCCATATCCATAATTCATGTATTTATATTCATTTCTGTCTCCCCGACTAGTCTGCAAGCTCACTGTGCTCAGAGAACGTGTCGACCGTCTCTGTTTTATTGTAGCGCTTAGTACAGCGTTCTGCACACAGTAAGCACTCAAATACTTGATTGGTTGATTGGTTAATATGGCCCCTAATGACTTTCTGTGCAACATTTTAACATCACGCGGCTAGCCTCCTTCTCTCGAGAATCCAGCTGCTCTGCCAGAATTGATTCCCAATGCTTGGGAGCATGTGATGTAGTACTTGAGGTGGTTACGGTATGAGGGTTTCCCCTGCCTCCACCTACCCTATTTATTCACCGTCCCTTCTGGGTTGCCTGGACCCTTAGGTCTTTACCTTCAGGTACTTGGATATTTACCCGACCCCAGCCCCACAGAGATTATGTCCAAATCCTTACATTCTGCTGCTTCCTGTCTGTAATTCACTTGAATGTCCTCTTCCTCCATAAGATTGAAAGCCCTTTGAGATAAAGATCCTGTTTAATAAGCCTGGAGTTTTCTCTATGAGCTTAGAACAGTGTTCTGGCAGTGCTCACCAAACAGAGAAACAGAATATCCTAGCAGAAACAACCCGGGCCTGGAAGTCACAGGACGTGGGTCCTAATCCCCTCTCCACCACTTGCCTGCTCTGTGACCTTGGTCAAGTCACATCTTTGTGGTTCAGTTTCCTCATCTGTAAAATGGGGATGAAGACTGTAAGCCCCATGTGAGACAGAGGCCGTGTCCAGCCTGATTAGCTTGTATCTTATACAGGGCATGGCACATAGTAAGTGCTTAACAAATGCCACAATTTTATTGTTATTATTATTTTCTTCAGTGAATAAGAGGACAAAAACACAGACAGAGAGGAAGGAGTTGTTCAAGGGGGGATCCTAGATCATAAGGAGGGAATCACAAAGAGACCCTTGATCACAAAACGTATTCCATATAACAGAAAAGTAGCCTTCGAGGAGACATCTTAGAATCTATGAGGAGATGGTAGCAGTAAAAATAAATCATACCGGCCTCCACCGCCTAAGGCCCTCAGTCATCAATCATCACTATCAATGGTATTTAGTGAGTGCTTACCGTGTGCAGAGCACTGTACTGAGCCCTTGAAAGAGTACAGTATGCCATAGAAGCAGCATGGCATAGATCATTGGCCTGGGGTCATGGATTCTAATCCTGGCTCTGCCATCTGTCTGCTGTGTAACCTTGGGAAAGCCACTTCACTTCCCTATGCCTCAGTTACCTCCTGAGTAAAATGGGGATCGAGACCGTGAGTCCCACCTGGGACAGAAACTGTGTCCAACCCAATTTGCTTATATCCACCCCAGCTGTTAGTACAGTAGTTGGCATAGTAAGTGCTTAACAAATGTCATTATTACCGTTATTATTATTATTTTCATTGCAGTATAACAGAGTTGGAAGACACCTTCTCTACCCATAAGAAGTGAAAGGTATAGACAGAGAGATAGGCATTAATCTACATAAGTAATTCATGATATACAATTCATAATTTACAAATATGAAGTTCCATGGGGTTGAGAGTAGCTTGATTATCCTCATGGCGAAACCAAGATGATTCATTCATTCATTATTTCAGTGGAAATGATGATAAAATAATTGATCGCACAAATGATCAAAATGTGGATCAAAGACAAAGGCGGGGACTCAGGTTTTCACTCCGTGGAAGGAGGCTTTATGGATAAACTTCAAATAGTCATTCTGGTATGTGTATCCATAGAGTTTTCTTGGAAAAGATAAAGAAGTTGTTTAACATTGCCTTCTTCTATGCATTAAACTGGAGTTTCCGCCCTCGAATCTCTCCCATGCCGTCTATCCTCGACCTCGGCCTCACCTCTCTCACCGTCTCCATATCCATCCACAACACCCTGACCAACCATAGATCCATTTCCTTCCTGGGCTGTGCCACCCAGGTCTTCTCGGTGGTTCTGTTTGGTGGTTCAGAGGTGTTCCTCCTCAGGGGGATGTCTTACGACCGCTACGCCACCATCTGCCTCCCCCTGCGCTAGAGGTCATCATGGACCGAAAAGCCTGTGGGAATATGGCGGCCGCCTCACGGCTCGGCGGGGGGCTGTTTGCAGTGATGTCATTCTCTGGGATGTTCTCCCTACCATTCTACGGGTCCTTCCTGATCCGAAAGTTCTAGTGTGATATCGCCTCCGTGGTCTGACTATCCTACACCGAAACGCATCTCATAATCGATATGATCGTAGTCACCGGGGACCTTTTGGGCGCATCTGCTTCGTCTCCATCATGGTCTCATACTTGCGCATCTTCCGGGCCGTTCTGAGGATGCCGGCCTCCGAGTCCCGGGCCAAAGCCTTCTCCAACTGCTTGCCTCACCTCACCGTCACGACCGTGTTTTTCACCTCAGCCACTTCACCTTACACCCATCCTCAGAATTCTCCTCAGCTCTTGAAGTGCTGGTGTCCGTGTTCTACACCATGGTGCCCCCCGCCCTGAACCCCCTCATCTACATCCTGCTGGACCGGGACGTGAAAGCCGCAATGTGGAGGGTCCTAGGTGGGAGTACTTTCACCCAGGATAGAAAGTTCCTAATGATGCCTTGATCCTTTGGTTTCTCTCTCCTTGGATTGACTCTGAGCAAAGCACACCCATTTAGAGAAGCAGCGTTACGTAGTGGAAAGAGCCCGGGCCTGGAAGTCAGAGGACCTGGGTTCTAATCCCGGCTCTGCCACGTGACCACTGTGAGACCTTGGGCAAATCACTTAACTTCCCTTCTCTCTTTTTCCATGCCCACTCTTATCCTCAGAGACTTCAACCACATGGATGTACCCACTGACTCCTCTGCCGCCCGCCGTCTATCACTCCTTAGCTCTGCCAACTTCCTACTCCACCCCAGCTCGCCCACTCACCAACTTGGTCACACCCCCATCTCATCATCTCCTACCGCTGCACTGTCTCCACCCTCACCAAATCTGAATTTCCTCTCTCTGACCATAACTTTCTCACCTGCCTCCTCTCTCACACTCCTACCGCCTGTAAATCTATATGACTCCCCCAGAGAATCCTCAGCTCTCTTGACCCCATCCATCTCTCTCAGCGCTTCACACCCCACTTTGCCTCCCTGTCTTCTCTACCCACTCTTGATGACCAGATTACTGCTCTCAACTCCACTCTCTCTACTCTACTCAACTCGCTTTCAACGCTTTCCCGTCGCTGCTCTCACACCTCTAACCCACAAGCTTGGATCATTCATTCATTCAATCGTATTTATTGAGCAATGCCTCTGGCCGCCTCCTTCTCTCTTATGTTCGAGCAGCTGAATGCTGCTGTCAGAAATGTAAAAACCAAGTCAATCTTGTTCACTTTAACTTTATCCTTTCCTGCCTTAACTCTGCCCTCTCCTGTACCAGGCAAAAATGTTTTTCTTCCCTTATTGACACCCATGCCCATCACCCCGTCAGCAGTTCCGGACATTTAACTCCCTCCTCAGGCCACTGTTCCTCGCCCTCCTCCATCACTCATCCCCAACGATCTGGCCTCCTACGTCATTAGGAAAACTACCACTATCAGGTCTGAGCTCCCCAAGGTCACCCCTACCCCTTCTCCATCCCCCCCTCTCTCGAACCCCCCCCCCACTTTCCCATCCTCCCCAGCAGTATCTTCAAAGGAAATCTCCTCCCTCCTCTCAAGTGCCACCCCTTACACCAGTGCTTTGGACACCATTCCCTCTCATCTTATTAAAGCTCACAACGGATCTCTTCTCCACTCCTGAACTTCCATGTTCAACCGCTCACTCTCCAACGGCTTCTTCCCCTCCGCCTTCAAACATGCCCATGTCTCCACCATAAAAAAACCCTCTTTTGACCCCACTACCCATTCGAGTTATTGCCCTAACTCCCTCCTACCCTTCCTTTCTAAACTCCTAGAAAGAGTCTTCTACACTCGCTGCCTCGAATTCCTCAGCTCCAGCTCTCTCCTGGACCCCCTCCAATCTGACCTTGGTCTCCACTCCACCGAAACTTCCCTCTCAAAGGTCACCAATGACCTCCTTCTTGCCAGATCCAATGGCCCTTACTCTATCCTAATCCTCCTCGAACTCTCAGCCGCCTTTGACACTATGGACCACCTCCTTCTCCTCAACACGTTATCCAACCTTAGCTTCACGGACTGCATCCTCTCCTTGTTCTCCTCTTACCTCTCCAGCTGCTCAATCTCAGTATCCTTCGCGGACTCCTCCTCCCACTCCCATCCCCTAACGGAAGGGCTTCCTCAAGGGTCAGTTCTTGGTCCCCTTCTGTTCTCCATCTATACTAACTCCATTGGTGAACTCATTCACTCCCACGCCTTCAACTATCATCTCTACGCAGATGACACCCAAATCTACATCTCCACCCCGGTTCTCTCTCCCTCTGTCCAGGCTCATATCTCCTCCTGCCTTCAGGACATCTCCATCTGGATGTCCACCCACCACATTAAACTCAACATGTCCAAGACTGAGCTTCTTATCTTCCTTCCCAAACCCGATCCTTCCCCTTACTTTCCCATTACTGAAGAAGATACTAGCATCCTTCCCGTTTCACAAGCCCTCAACCTTGGTATCATTCTTAACACGGCTCTCTCATTCATCCCACACATCTAATCTGTTACCAAACCCTGCCAGTCTCACCTTCACAAAATCGCCAGGATCCGCCCTTTCTTCTCCATACAAACCGCTACATTGTTGGTACAATCTCTTATCTTATCCCCACTGGATTACTGCATTGGCCTCCTTTCCGACCTCCCATCCTCCTGTCTCTCCCCGCTTCAGTCTATACTTCACTCTGCTGTCTGGATTATCTTTCTACAGAAATATTCTCGGCATGTCACCCCCCTCCTCAAAAATCTCCAGTGGTTGCCTTATCAACTTTCGCATGTAGCAAAAACTCCTCACTCATGGCTTCAAAGCTCTCCTCCCCCTCACCCCCTCCTACCTCACCGCCCTTCTCTCCTTCTCCAGCCCAGCCTGCACACTCCGGTCCTCCACCACTAACCTCCTCATTGGGCCTCATTCTCACCTGTCCCGCTGTCAACCCCTAGCCCACGTCCTACCTCTGATCTGGAATGCCCTCCCTCCTCACATCGGCCAAACTAGTTCTCCTCCCCTTTTCAAAGCCCTACTGAGAGCTTACCTCCTCCAGGAGGCCTTCCCAGACTGAGACTTATTGCCATAGCATATTGATTGTTTAACTACACCCTGTGATGCCATCGCCTACTTACATCATTGCTACTGTTTTATTGCTTCTGCATCTCAATTGTTAACCTCCCACTCTACTGTCACTCGCTCTGCTGACCTCACCATGAACTTTCAATTCCCTTGCTCCCAACTGCCATTCCCATTTCTCACCTTCCCATTCCCCTCTCCCACCCAGCTTTTTCCCTCCCTCCCCCCCACCAAGACCACTCCCCCTCACCCCCTACCAATGATCATTCTATACCAGCGCCAGTCCTCCACTCCTCCCTCGCGGCCCCCTCCCTCCCCTTCTCCCCGCCCCCGCCACATCCCAGTTCTCCTTTCCCATCGCCAACCCCCTTCCCACTCTCCCCGCCCAGGCCCCGGCCAACTCATCCCAATCCAAACACTCCCCACCCCTCGCACCCTTCCCCCTCCCTCCCCTCCCTCGACAGTTGCTGCCAAGTGTGGCCTCTGGAACCCCCGATCCGTTTTAAGTAAGATCCCTTTCATCCTGGACCTATTCCTTTCCAGCTCTCTACTCCTCCTCGCCCTAACTGAAAAATGGCTGTCTCCAGATGACACGGTCTCTTCTGCTGCTCTCTCCAGTGCAGGCCTCTTCTTCTCCCACTCCCCCAGACTCACCGGAAAGGAAAGAGGTGTCGGTTTCCTTCTCACCCCCCAATGTCGCTTTCGCACTATCCCTCCTCCCCCTTCCCTTTTCTTCCCTTTCTTTGAAGCCCACATTATTCGTCTCTACCACCCCCTCCAGATTCTTGTAGCTGCCACCTACCGCCCTCCCGGCCCCACTTCCAACTTCTTTAACGACTTTGACCCCTTCCTCACCTTCCTTCTCTTCTTCTCCATGCCCACTCTGATCCTCGGAGACTACAATATCCACATGGATATACCTGACGACTCCTCTGCCGCCCGCCTTCTATCTCTCCTCGACGCTGTCAACCTCTTGCTCCACCCCACCTCACCCACTCACCAACTTGGTCATACCCTCGACCTCATCATCTCCTATCGCTGCACTGTGTCCACCCTCACCAACTCTGAAATCCCTCTCTCTGATCATGATCTTCTCACCTGCCTCCTCACTCACACTCCTTTCCCCTGTAAATCCGTATTACTCCCTCACAGAGATCTCTGCTCTCTGGACCCCACCCATCCTTCGGAGCGCCTCACACCCCACCTCGCCACCCTCTCTTCTCTACCCAGTATTGATGATCAGATTACTGCTCTCAACTCTACCCTTTCTACTCAGCTAGACTCACTCGCTCCCCTTTCCCTTCGCCGCTCTCGTACTACTAACCCACAGCCCTGGATCACTGTCACTGTCCGCCTCCTTCGCTCTTATGCTCGAGCTGCTGAACGCTGCTGGCGAAAGTCTAAACACCATGCCAACCTCGTTCACTTCAAGGTTATCCTTTCCTGCCTTAACTCAGCCCTCTCTTCTGCCAGACAAAACTAGTTCTCCTCCCTTATTGACACCCATGCCCATCACTCCCGCCAGCTCTTCTGTACATTCAACTCCCTTCTCAGGCCCCCGGTTCCTCCCCCTCCTCCTTCCCTCACCCCCAACGATCTGGCCTGCTACTTCATTAACAAAATTAAATCCAGCAGGTCCGACCTCCCCAAAGTCACTTCCCCCCCTTCTCCAACCGCCCGGCTCTCAGCACTCTCTGCTACTCTCCCATCCTTCCCAGCAGTATCCTCAGAGGAGCTCTCCTCCCTCCTCTCAAGTGCTACTCCGGCCACCTGTGCTTCTGACCCCATTCCCTCTCATCTCATGAAATCTCTCGCTCCATTCCTTCTCCCCTCCTTAACTTCCATTTTCAACCGCTCACTCTCCACTGGTTCCTTCCCCTCTGCCTTCAAACATGCCCATGTCTCTCCCATCCAAAAAAACCCTCTCTTGACCCCACCTCACCTTCTAGTTATCGCCCCATATCCCTCCTACCATTCCTTTCCAAACTCCTTGAACGGGTTGTCTACACCCGCTGCCTAGAATTCCTCAACACAACTCTCTCCTCGACCCCCTCCAGTCTGGCTTCCGTCCCCTACATTCCACGGAAACTGACCTCTCAAAGGTCACCAGTGACCTCCTGCTTGCCAGATCCAACGGCTCATACTCTGTCCTAATCCTCCTCGACCTCTCAGCTGCCTTTGACACTGTGGACCACCCCCTTCTCCTCAACACACTATCTGACCTTGGCTTCTCAGACTCCGTCCTCTCCTGGTTCTCCTCTTACCTCTCCGGTCGTTCATTCTCAGTCTCTTTTGCAGGCTCCTCCTCCTCCTCCCATCCTCTTACTGTGGGGGTTCCCCAAGGTTCAGTGCTTGGTCCCCTTCTGTTCTCGATCTACACGCACTCCCTTGGTGACCTCATTCGCTCCCACGGCTTCAACTATCATCTCAACGCTGATGACACCCAGATCTACATCTCTGCCCCTGCTCTCTCCCCCTCTCTCCAGGCTCGCATCTCCTCCTGCCTTCAGGTCATCTCCATCTGGATGTCTGCCCGCCACCTAAAACTCAACATGTCGAAGACTGAACTCCTTGTCTTCCCTCCCAAACCTTGCCCTTTCCCTGACTTTCCCATCTCTGTTGACGGCACTACCATCCTTCCCGTCTCACAAGCCCTCAATCTTGGTGTCATCCTCGACTCCGCTCTCTCATTCACCCCTCACATCCAAGCTGTCACCAATACCTGCCGGTCTCAGCTCCGCAACATTGCCAAGATCCGCCCTTTCCTCTCCATCCATACCGCTACCCTGCTTGTTCAAGCTCTCATCCTATCCCGTCTTGACTACTGCATCAGCCTTCTCTCTGATCTCCCATCCTCGTGTCTCTCCCCACTTCAATCCATATTTCATGCTGCTGCCCGGATTATCTTTGTCCAGAAACGCTCTGGGCATATTACTCCCCTCCTCAAAAATCTCCAGTGGCTACCAATCAATCTGCGCATCAGGCAGAAACTCCTCACCCTGGGCTTCAAGGTTCTCCATCACCTCGCCCCTCCTACCTCACCTCCCTTCTCTCCTTCTACAGCCCAGCTCGCACCCTCCGCTCCTCTGCTGCTAATCTCCTCACCGTACCTCATTCTCGCCTGTCCCGCCATCGACCTCTGGCCCACGTCATCCCCCGGGCCTGGAATGCCCTCCCTCTGCCCATCCGCCAAGCTAGCTGTGTTCCTCCCTTCAAGGCCCTACTGAGAGCTCACCTCCTCCAGGAGGCCTTCCCAAACTGAGCCCCTTCCTTCCTCTCCCCCTCGTCCCCCTCTCCATCCCCCCATCTTACCTCCTTCCCTTCCCCACAGCACCTGTATATATGTATATATGTTTGTACATATTTATTACTCTATTTATTTATCTATTTTACTTGTACATATCTATTCTATTTATTTTATTTTGTTAGTATGCTTGGTTTTGTCTCCCCCTTTTAGACTGTGAGCCCACTGTTGGGTAGGGACTGTCTCTATATGTTGCCAGTTTGTACTTCCCAAGCGCTTAGTACAGTGCTCTGCACACAGTAAGCCCTCAATAAATACGATTGATGATGATGATGATGAGTCCCCCGTTCTCCTCTGCTCCTCCTCAATACCCCATCACCCCGACTCCCTCCCTCTGCTCTACCCCATCTGCTCTGCTCAGCAGTTCTGTATATTTGTACGTATTTATTACTTTAGTTTGTTCAATGATATGTATATATCTATAATTCTATTTATCTCATTATTATCTATTTGGATGGTATTGACACCTATCTACTTGCTTTGTTTTGTTGTACTAAGTACTACGTTTTGAGCACTTGGGAGAGTATAATATAACCTACACATTCCCTCCCAAAACGAAATTACAATCGAGACGGGGAGACCGGCAATAATATCAATAAATATATTACACATATTTACATATGTGTTCTGGGACTGGGAGGGTGAAAAAAGGAGAAAATCAGGGGGACGCAGAAAAGGGTGGAAGAAAAGGAAATGAGAGCTTAGCCGGGGAAGGCCTCTTGGATGAGATGTGCCTTCAACATAGCAGTGCCTCATATGTAGAGCTGAAGATATACAGTGAGGGTGAGAATTGAATACCTCAGTGATAAGGCAGCCTGTTAGGTAGTCATGACTATGAGGTTCTGAGTCAGGGAAGGATTCTATGGATCAGGATCATAATAATAATGAGAAGAATAATAATGGTATTTAGTAAGTGCTTACTATGTACCAAGCACTATTCTCAGTGCTGGGGTAGATACAAGGTAGTCAGGTTGTCCTACGTGGGGCTCACAATCTTCATCCCCATTTTACAGAAGAGGTAACTGAGGTTCAGAGAAGTTAAGTGTTTTGCCCAAGGCCATACAGCAGACCAGTGGCAGAGCCGGGATTAGAACCCACGTCCTCTGACTTCCAAGCCGGGGCTCTTGCCACTGAGCCACGGTCTCCCAAAAGCTGATTGGATGTACACGTCTGACTCCAGCTTTGACCTTGAAAATCAGGTGTAAATAACCCCGAGAGAGAGCTGGAAGTCTCTACCTACTTGGACTTGGATGTATCTGAATCAACCCAAATTCTCATGGCAACGAAGAAGTTAATGCTGTGTGACCTTGGATAAGTTACTTTACTTCTCTGTGCCTTAGCCAATTCATCTGTAAAATGGGAATGAAGGTTATGAACCCTTAGTGGGATAGGGACTGTCCAACCAGGTTCACTTGTATCTACCCCAGCGCTTAGAACACTGCTTGGCACGTAGTAAGCTCTTAACAAGAACCATAATAATGATAATAATAAATGGATACAGGAGGGGCAGAGGTACTGATGGAGAACAATGAATAGAGCTGTGGGTAGGAGGGTAGGGAGAAGTGAGAGGGGTGGCAGTTGACAAAAGGAGCATAGTCTTAAGAGAGGGTAGGGAGGTTAGCATGTGGGATCAAGAGTGGGAGGGTTAGAATGAGGTCTGGTGGAGGGAGGATTGGGACATCCAAAACACTTTAAAATGGCCATCCCACAGCCGTGAAGTGGATGAAGCCGGTCGGTTACTAACAAAATACCAAGATGGACACCTCATTGTCATCTCTGCAGTTCCTCGGCAGGTTGTCCCTGTGCAACGTATGCCAGTGTGACAGATCACATGGTCTCCAGTAGGGTAGTCACATGCGGTGGAGTCACTACCCCACCCAAGGTCCCCTGGTCTCCTGCGGTGTCAGACTCCCGGGGGAGCCAGGCCCGAACAGGACATAATGAGGCCGCTCAGAGCAACGTGTGACCCGTCCCCGGGAGAGTCCAGCAGGGAACGTTTCCGGAAGGCCCGGCTTCACCGAGGGCCCGACACACTTCAGGCAGGAAGCCAGAAAAGCCAGGACCCGGCATACCTCCCGGAGATCCTCCCGTGGCCGACGTCCGGGAGCTGAGGGGACGGGGGATGGTTGAAGAACGACAGAGACCAGAGCCTGCTCGCTCCAGTGTGACCAGTGAGTCTGGGCCGAGGAGAGCACGGATGGGTTGGGGGTCTTACAGGGGAGCTGGCAGTGACAGAGAACTAGAATCTCCTCACGTCTCTATGCATAAAACCAATCTCTCCCCCGGCGTCTCCATGGCTCTCCATCCCCTGGATCTACCAGGTGGGTGGCAGTGATGGAAGCGGATGGAAAGGTGACAAACGTGCTTGTTGGCCGATCTCTCATATTTATTGAGAACTTAATGTGTGGAGAACACTGTACTAAGTGCTGGGGAGTGTAAAGTATAAGATTGGCCGACATAGTCCCTGTTCGTAAGGAGCTTACAATCTAGAAGGGGCGACAAACATCACTAGAAATATATAAATTGTGGATCTACACATAAATGCTGTGGAATCGACAGAGCGGTGAATAAAAGGGGAAAATTCAAATGAAGGGCGATGTGAAAGGGAATGGAAGAAGAGGAAATCGGGACTTATTTGGGGAAGGTCTCTTGGAGGAGATGGGATTTTAACAAGTCTTTGAAGGCAGGGAGAGTGAACGTCTGTCGGCTACGAAGAGGGAGGACATTCCAGGCAAGAGACGGGACGTGGATGACAGGTCGTTTGCGGGAGAGACAAGATGGAGGTACGGCGAATAGGTTGGCCTTAGAGGAGCGAAGTGTGCGGGCTGGCTTGTAGTAGGAGAGTAGCGAGGTGAGATAGGAGGGAGTGAGGTGATTGAGAGCTTTGAAGATGATGGTGAGGAGTTTCTGTTTTGACGTAGAGGTGGACAGACAACCACTGGAGGTTCTTGAGGAGTGGGAAAACATGATCAGAGCAAGTAACATCTGCCATCTCAGTGGTGCTTACTAAGCACCTACTATCTGAAGACCACCGTGTTCAATTCTGAGGAAGAGAACGATGGTGACTACATTAGACACGGTTCTTCGAGAGAGTTGTCACTGACAACTAGATGAAGATTAAGCTCACATGGGAGAGAAAAGGCTCTCCTACCCTAGGTTTGCCATGAAACAGGAGACTACATCTGGTGAGGGATCATTTATTTGGTTGTCCTCAGCACAGCGCTCTGCACATAGTAAGTAGTCAAGATATTTGATCTGTTGGTTGATTTTGGCTTCCTTCTTCCTGAAGGTTGAAGGTTAAGGGGGAAGCTTCACGTGGTCACCCAGCCCACATCTCTGACTCGTCTAAAACAAACCTACTCACCGTATTTTGATCTCATCGATCCTGCTCCCGACCCCGGCCCATGGCCTTCCATTGGCCTGGAACTTCCTCCCTCTTCATATAATGATAGTAATAATAATAATGATTTTATTTGGAAACACTGTTCTACCAACCAAGGTTATCAGGTTGGACATAGTCCCTGCTCCACATGGGGCTCATGGGCTTAATCTCCAATTTACAGATGAGGGAACTGAGGCACAGAGAAGTGAAGGGACCCAAACTCTGTCCTCTCCCTGACTTTCCCATCACTTTAGACGACACTTATCACCTTCCCGTTTCACAAACCTGTAACTCCGGTGTCCTCCTTGACTCCGCACTCTCATTCACCTCACACATCCAATCCGTCACCAAAACCTGCCAGTCTCACCTCCGGAATGTCGCCAAGCTCCACCCTTTCCTCTACATCCAAGCCGCTACCTTGTTAGTTCAATCTATTATCCTATTCCGACTAGATTACTGCATCAGCCTCCTCTCTGATCTCCCAGCCTTCTGTATCTCCCCACTTCAGTCTGTATTTCACTCTGCTGCTCGGATTAGCTTTCTACAGCGGTGCTCTGGGTATGTCACTCCCCTCCTCAAATATCTCCAGTGGTTGCCTGTCAACCTATGAATCAAGCAAAAACTCCGCACTCTCGGCTTCAAGGCTATCGATCACCTCGCCCCCTCCTACCTCACCTCCCTTCTCTCTTTCTCCAGCCCAACCCGCACCCTCCGCTCCTCTACCTCTGCTAACCTCCTCTAGGTGCCTCGTTCTCGCCTGTCCCGCTGTCGACCCCTGGCTCACGTCCTACCTCTGGCCTGAAATGCCTTCCATCCTCACATCTGCCAAACTAGCCCTCTTTCCCTTTTCAAAACCCTACTGAGAGCTCACTTCCCCCAGGAGGCCTTCCCAGATTGAGTCCCCCTTTTCCTCTGCTCCTCCTCCCCTCCCCAACACCCCTATGCCCTCCATCTGCTCTATCCCCTTCCCCTCCCCACAGCAGTTGTGCATATTTGTATATATTTATCACTAGTTTATTAATGATGTGTATCTATCTATATTTCTATTTATCTATTTTGACGGTATTGACGCCTGTTTACTTGTTTTGTTTTGTGGTATGTCTCCCCCTTCTAGACTGTGAGCCCATTGTTGGATAGGGATTGTCTCTCTCTGTTGCCGAATTGTACTTTCCAAGCGCTTAGTACAGTGTTCTGTATACAGTAAGCACTCAATAAGTACCACTGAATGAATGAATGAATGAATGACGTGACTTGCAGAAGTTCACATAGCAGGCAGGTGGCAGAGCCTGGACTGGAATCCAGGTCCTTCTAACTCTCAGACCATTGCTCTTTCCACTAGGCCTCGCTATCTACTCTGACAGACCATCGCTCTACCTACTTTCAAAGACTTCTTAAAATCACATCTCTTCCAAGAGGCCTTCCCCGAATAAGCCCTCATTTTCCCTACATTCTCTCCCTTCCGCCTTGCCCTTGCACTTGGATTTGCACCCCTTATTCTCCCCAACCTCATCCCCACAGCACGTATGTACATATGTGAAATTGATTTCAAAGTATGTCTCCCCCTAATAACCTGTAAGCTCCTCGTGGGCAGAAAATATGCCTGCCAACTCTACTCTATTACACTCTCCCAATCTCTGAGTATAATACTCTCCAAAGACTAGTGCTCAATAAATACAATTGATGGATTAATTTGACTGTCTTTGTCTGTTGAGGTTCTGAAATAGCTTCCTCTTCATTGTTTTTGTAGGTGGTCTCGCAATTCTTGGGAAATGGTCAACCTCACGGTGATGAGGAATTCCTCCTGCTGGGATTCTCAGAGGTCCGGGAGCTGCAGCTAGTCCACACCGCGATGTTCATCCTGGTCTACCTGGCGGCCCTGATGGAGAATCTCCTCATTGTCACTGTCACTATCCTCGACTGGTGCCTCCACACCCCCATGTACTTCTTCCTCAGGAACCTGTCCGTCCTCGACCTCTGCTACATCTCTGACACCGTCCCCAAATCCATTCACAACTCCCTGACTAACAAGAGATCCATTTCCTTCCTGGGCTGAGCCCCCCAGCTCTTCTCGGTGGTCCTGTTTGCCGGGTCCGAGCTGTTCTTCCTCATAGCGATGTCCTACTACCACTAGGCCCACCATCTTGCTCCCCATGCGCTACGAGGTCATCATGGACCAAGGGACCTATGGGAAGATGGCGGCCGCCTCCTGGCTCAGCGGGGGGCTGTTTGCACTGATGTCAGCCTCTGGGCCATTCTCCCTACCCTTCTGCGGGTCCTTCCTGATCCCACAGCTCTTCTGTGATATCCCCTCCGTGGTCCGAATCTCCTTCTCCATAACGCATCTCGGCATCGATGTGATCGAAGTCACAGGGGCCCTTTCGGGTGTCTTCTGCTTCGTCTTCATCGTCGTCTCTTACGTGCGCATCTTCCGGGCCGTGCTGAGGATGCCGACCTCCGAGGGCTGGTCCAGAGCCTACTCCACCTGCCTGCCTCACCTCCCCTCACCGTCACGACCATGTTTTTCACTTCAGCTGCCTTCAGTACCTCACTTACAGCCTGAAGAACAGGGACGTGAAGATGGCGATGGGGAGGGCCCTTGTTGGGAGTCTTTTCTCCAGAGGTAGAAAATTTTACTTCATGCTTTGACCCTGTTATTTCTCTCCCCGTGGATTCACTCTATACAGACTTGGGCGACCTGCAAAGATCTGAGATATTTGACGTTAGAGACTTTTCCGGGCTGCCTATTATCAATGGCTTTGACTAGTTTGGTAGAAGAGTTTTTATCCAGCTGTTCTGGACTGGTATTTAAATCTAATTCCCCATGCCTGGGGATGGATCCCTGCACTTGGATTCACCCCCTTTATTCATCACCAGCAGAGGGTAGAACCCGGGCCTGGGAGTCTGAAAGATCTGGGTTCTATTCTTATCTCTGCCACCTGTCTGCTGTGTGAAGTCACCTCACTTCTCTGAGCCTCAATTCCCTCATCTGTAAAATGGGGATGAATAATGTGGGCCCCATGTGAGACATGGAGTGTGTCCAACATTATTAGCTTGTATCTACCCCAGTGGTAAATACAGTGTCTGGTACACAGTAAGTGCTCAACAAATAACATTAACAAAATTGACGAGGTAGCTGCCAAAGGGTGTTTTAGACTTAATGTTGATCCTCAAATCTGACCCAGAAGCCAGGACAGGAGAAGAGGTTGAATGTTTCCAACCACTTAATGCTCTCAGTTATCACTCAATAAAAAACATTGTGATTTCTCCTCGTACTCTTACTGTTGCTACTATTGTCATTTATTGCATAATATACTTCAATATTTAACTATTAATTCAGTAGATACAATTGAAGTACAACAGAAGGCCAAGATACATTCTTTGCACACAAAGAGCATACACTTTTCAAAAACGTTACAGGTGCCTGCGCCCTCCAGTCATTCAGTGTCAAAACTGGAATGAGATCTTGAGGTCCTTCTTGTTTTTGCCAACTCAATCTGAATATCGGATTCAACCATAACTAACCAAATGGGAAAGGGTGACTATTCTCCCTACCATGATATCTCTTCAATATCCCGAGTTAAAAAATAAAGCTATTATTAATTAATTCATTCATTCCATCGTATTTATTGAGTGCTTACTGTGTGCAGAGCACTGTATAAGCGCTTGGGAAGTACAAGTTGGCAACATATAGAGACGGTCCCTACCCAACAGCGGGCTCACAGCCTAGAAGAGGGAGACAGAGAACAAAACAAAACATATTAACAAATTAAAATAAATAGAATAAATATGCACAAACAAAATAAATAAATAAATAAATAGAGTAATAAATATGTACAAACATGTATCCATCTTCAACTGCTCCCTCTCCACTGGTTCCTACCCCTCTGCCTTCAAACATGCCCATGTCTCTCCCATCCTAAAAAAACCCCTCTCTTGACTCCACCTCACCTTCTAGCTATCACCCCATCCCCCTCCTACCACTCCTTTCCAAACTCCTTGAACGAGTCTTCTACACACGCTGCCTCGAATTCCTCAACACCAACTCTCTCCTCGACCCCCTCCAGTCAGGCTTCCGTCCCCTACATTCCACAGAAACGTCCCTGTCAAAGGTCACCAATGACCTCCTGCTTGCAAAATCCACCAGCTCATACTCTATCCTAATCCTCCTCGACCTCTCAGCTGCCTTCGACACAGTAGACCACCCCCGTCTCCTCAACACGCTATCTAACCTTGGCTTCACAGACTCCATCCTCTCCTGGTTCTCCTCTTATCTCTCCGGTCTTCCATTCTCAGTCTCTTTTGCAGGCTCCTCCTCCCCCTCCCATCCCCTTACTGTGGGAGTTCCTCAAGATTCAGTTCTTTGTCCCCTTCTGTTCTTGATCTACACTCACTCCCTTGGTGAACTAAATCGCTCCCACGGCTTCAACTATTATCTCTATGCTGATGACACCCAGATCTACATCTCTGCCCCTGCTCTCTCCCCCTCCCTCCAGGCTCGCATCTCCTCCTGCCTTCAGGACATCTCCATCTGGATGTCTGCCCGCCACCTAAAAGTCAACATGTCCAAGACTGAACTCCTTGTCTTCCCTTGCAAACCTTGCCCTCTCCCTGACTTTCCCATGACTGTTAACGGCACTAACCATTCTTCCCGTCTCACAAGCCCGCAACCTTGGTGTCATCCTCGACTCCGCCCTCTCGTTCATCCCTCAAATCCAAGCCGTCACCAAAACCTGTCGGTCTCAGCTCCGCAACATTGCCAAGATCCGCCCTTTCCTCTCCATCCAAACCGCTACCCTGCTCGTTCAAACTCTCCTCCTATCCCGTCTGGACTACTGTATCAGCCTCCTTTCCGATCTCCCATCCTCTTGTCTTTCCCCACTTCAATCCATACTTCACGCCGCTTCCCGGATTGTCTTTGTCCAGAAAAGCTCTGGGCATGTTACTCCCCTCCTCCAAAATCTCCAGTGGCTACCAATCAATCTGCGCATCAGGCAGAAACTCCTCACCCTCGGCTTCAAGGCTCTCCATCACCTCACCCCCTCCTAACTCACCTCCCTTTTCTCCTTCCACAGCCCAGCCCGCACCCTCCACTTCTCTGCCGCTAATCTCCTCACCGTGCCTCGTTCTCTCCTGTTCCGCCGTCGACTCCCAGCCCACGTCATCCGCCTGGCCTGGAATGCCCTCCCTCCGCACATCCGCCAAGCTACTTCTCTTCCTCCCTTCAAGGCCCTACTGAGAGCTCACCTCCTCCAGGAGGCCTTCCCAGACTGAGCCCCCTCCTTCCTCTCCCCCTCCTCCCCCTTTCCACCCCCCGCCTTACCTCCTTCCCTTCCCCACAGCACCTGTATGTATGTATATATGTTTGTACGCATTTATTTCTCTATTTATTTATTTATTTTACTTGCAAATATCTATTCTATTTATTTTATTTTGTTAATATGTTTTGTTTTTTTCTCTGTCTCCCCCTTATAGGCTGTGAGCCCACTCTTGGGTAGGGACCGTCTCTATATGTTGCCAACTTGTACTTCCCAAGCACTCAGTACAGTGCTGTGCACACAGTAAGCGCTCCATAAATACGACTGATTGATTGATACATATATATAGGTGTTTTGGGGAGGGGAAGGAGGTAAAGCGGGGGGATGGGGAGGGGGAGGAAGGGGTGAGGAAGGAAGGGGCTCAGTCTGGGAAGGCCTCCTGGAGGAGGTGAGCTCTCAGTAGGTCATTGAAGGGAGGAAGAGGGCTAGCTTGGCGGATGTGAGGAGGGAGGGCATTCCAGGCCCTCTTTCAATCATCGAAAGAGAATGATGATTCCGTTGAGGTTGTTCTAGGAAGGGGTCCCAGAGTAGGGACCACGTGGGACTGGGCGGTTATTTAGGTTGTCGGGGCAGCGACCACAGAAAACCCACGATCCCGGCCTTCCAAGTTCCCCGGACAGGCAGCCGTCTCAGCGGAGCCCTGGGCCAGTCCTCCCACGGGGAATCCCCCAGGAAATAACCCGGCCGTCTGAGGGGATGGCACAGCCAGCCGGAGATTCGAGGGGGGAGGGAGTATCCTGAAAACTCTCACCCTTCGCCCAGACCTTTCTGGTACCGCCAGCTGCGTCCAGACCGACAGGATAGAGTGAGCCTCTCTCTCAGCAGAGGTCGGCGATCCCCAACCCAGGATAGGTGACTCCGGAAAGGAGCAGGGGAAGGTTGAGGGGCAGGGAAGGGAAATTTCAATATAAACCCAGGAAATAACAGGAAGTTTCCTGTTCTTTTTCATCAATAATAGTAATTGTGATATTTCTTAAGTGCTTACCATGTGCCAAACACCTACTCAGTTCTAGAGTAGATATGATATAATCAGATTGGACAGTGTCCCTGTCCAACATGAGGCTCATTGTCTTAAACCCCATTTTACAGATGAGGGAACCAAGGTACAGAGAAGTTAGGTGACTTACCCAAGGTCGCCCAGAAGGTAAGTGCCGGAGTGAGGATTAAGACCAAGGTCCCCTTGTCTCCCAGGACCATCCTTTTTCCATTAGCTGTGCTGCATCGTGAATTATGTAGAATTATGTGACCACAGTCCTTGCAGATGTTTACAAATGGAATCGGCTTCTAGGAGTCAGGAATGGTTTCACTACAATCCTGAACCAGGGCAGGTTGATTGGAGGAGATGAACAACCTGATTAGCTTCTCTCGACTGCAGTGTTTAGTACGCTTTCTGGCACATAGTGAGTGTGAAAAATTACAGTAAAACGAAATCCCGGGATTCCCTCCAACACAAAGATTTTCTCCTCCTCCGTGCATTTTTCTATGGATCATTCTCGTCCCTAATTGAATCTACTTCTCTTTTTTAAATATCCTTAGGCAGTCAGTGTCAATTCCCAGAAAATGACCAATGTCCCCTTGAAGACAGAATTCCTGCTCCTGCGACTCTCGGAGTTCCGGGAGCTGCAACTGGTCCATGCCGCGGTGTTTCTCCTGGTCTACCTGGCGGCCCTGACGGAGAATCTCCTCAGCGCCGCCGTCATCGCCCTCGATTGGCGCCTTCACACCCCCATGTACTTCTTCCTCAGGAACCTGCCCGTCCTCGACCTCTGCTTCATCTCCGTCATCGTCCCTCAGTCCATCCACACCTCCTTGACAGTTTATAACTGCGTCTCCTTCCTAGACTGCATCGCTCTTTCTGTGGATCTTGTTAGCGGTTTCTGAGTATTTCGTCCTCACGGTGATGTCCTACCACCGCTACGCAATCATCATGGATCAAGGGGCCTGTGGGAAGATGCCCGCTGCCTTCTGGCTCTACAGAGGACTGATTGGGATCCTGTGCTCAGCTTCGACCTTTTCCATGTCCTTCTACGGGTACAACGTTATCCCCCAGTTCTTCTATGACGTCCCCGCTCTGCTGAAGATCTCCTGCTCCGAGGACCACGTCGCCACAGACGTGAGCATGACCAATCGAGTCGTGGTTTCCGTCGTCTTCTTCGTGTTCATCGTCGTCTCGTACATCCGAATTTTCTGGGCCGTGCTGAGGATGCCTGCCACCGAAGGCCGGGCCAAAGCCTTTCATTCATTCAATCGTATTTATTGAGCGCTTAGCTGTGGTGCACCCCACCCTTAACCCCCTCATCTACATCCTGAGGAATAAAGATGTGAAATCTGCCCTGGGGAGCGTCCCAAAGGGTACATTCTCCCATCCCTCTCTCTGACATTAAATGTCGTGCAAATGATCCCAGCCTTTATCAGAGGGATTGTCCACGGATTTGTCCAGACAGCTGTCCACTGGTTCTAAAGACAGATTTTCGACAGGGAAAGATTTCCTGTACATGCTGCTATGGTTGAGAAGGCCCTTCTTCATGATCAGGATTTAGAGATCTTCTCTCGATCCCTGTTAGATCTGCATGGGATCTAACTGCAAGGTACCCAATAAGCACTCAATGGAATGAATGAATGAATGAATATTTCCTTCCTGATCCACTAGTTTCCTAGCAACCACCTGCACATAACAGTCCCCTCAGATGCTTAAAAATGAACACCCCTAGTCTGAATCTCAATCAACCAATCAGTAGTATTTATTGAGTGGTTATTCTGCATCAGCCTCCTCTCTGATCCTCCTACCTCTCCCCACTTCAATCTATACTTCACGCTGCTGCCCGGATCATCTTTGTGCAGAAACGCTCTGTGCATGTTACTCCCCTCCTCAAAAATCTCCAGTGGCTACCAGTCAACCTGCGCATCAGGCAAAAACTCACTCTCGGGTTCAAGGCTCTCCATCACCTCGCCCCCTCCTACCTCACCTCCCTTCTTTCCTTCCACAGCCCAGCCCTCAGCCTCCGCTCCTCTGCAGCTAACTTACTCACTGTGCCTCGTTCTCGCCTGTCACGCCGTCGACCCCCGGCCCACATCCTCCCCCTGGCCTGGAATGTCATCCCTCCACACATCCACCAAGCTAGATATCACATTACTTTGGTCGATTTAAAGGGAATCCCTGAGATTGTGCCCCCTCAGCACCCCAGCAGAGTTGGTAGACACATTCCATACCCACATCGAGGTTACAGTCTGGAGGAAGATCTTATTCCATCTTCGTCTTCAACCTTCCCCACTGCCTGAATTTTTCGCTGTTTCCACTACCCAATACTTTGCGCGCGCGCGCACACACACACACACACACACACACACACACACACACACACACACACACACACAGCTTCTAGCACAGGGAAACGTATTGTAGCAGATCCTGTAAAGTGGAAAATAAATTCGTTCAGTAATATTTATTAAGCACTTACTGTGTGCAGAGGACTGTACTAAATGCTGGGGAGAGTACAATAGAATAATAAATAGATACAGTCTGTGCTCACAACGAGCGTACAGTCTAGAGGAATAACGGATTGTAAGTTCGGTTGATTTCAGTGAATGCCTGATCACTGGCTTCAGTGCCATCCACCTCTTCTAACTCTTCTCATTATCCGTTTTCTTCAACGAACCCTCCAAAAAGAACCTTCTTACCATGACTCACTTTCGACGCTTCCTCCTCCCACCTCTGGCTCCCTACCTTCCTTTGGCCTAGAAATACACCCTTTGCAATTCTCCAGCCCGAAGATATCCCACTCTCGAAAACCCTCTGGAATTCTACCTTCTTAAGTAGGATTTAGATAATTCACTTCTTCCCACCATCTGTCAGCGACCATCCCCAGACTTAATGCATCCGCAGACCCTCAGGATATTGATGCTGAGTGTAAGGATCATTACACTAGACTATAAGCTACTTGAGGAAACATGTCTACCAACTCTTTTATATTGTATTCCTCCAAGAATTTAGTACAGTTCTCTGCACACAGTAAGTGCTCAATAAATGTCCCCGATCAGTTGACTGATTAATGTCTGCTTCCCCCCTGAATGGCAAGCTCTTTGTGGTAAGGGAACATGTCTACCAACTCTTTTAGGGTACTCTCCTCAGCACTCAGTTTAGTGCTCTGCACACACTAAGCTCGCAAAAATATGATTATCAACCACTAATAATAGTAATAACGATAGTATTTGGTAAGCGTGTATTATGTGCCAAGCACTGTTCTGAGCGTTGGGTGGGATAGAAGATGATCAGATTGCCCCACGCGGGGCCCACGGTCTTAATCCCCATTTTACAGATGAGGTAAAGGAGGCACAGAGAAGTTAAATGACTTACCCCAAGTCACACAGCTGACAAGTGGCGAAGCTGGGATTAGAAACCACGACCTCTGACTTCCAAGCCCGGGCTCTTTCCACTAAGCCAGGCTGCTTCTCATCCACAAATCCACTCTTCCATTCTTTTCTCCTCCCAGTTGTAAATGAAATTTTGCCTATCTAGCCTATTAGAATGGGAAGTCTCTGAAGGTAGATATCAGGCCTTTTACCTCTCTTTTCATGGTATTTCTTAAACTCACTTTATATGCCAGGCACTGTACTAAGATCTAGTGTGAATACAAGAAAATGGGGTGGGTCACAGTCCCCATCCAACACAGGGCTCATAGTCTCAGTCCCCATTTTACAGTTGAGGGAACCGAGGCACAGAGAAGCGAAGTGACTTGTTCCAAATCACCCAGAAGAGAAGCAGCGTGTCTCAGTGGAAAGGGCACGGGCCTGGGTTCTATGTCCAGCTCTGCCAATTGCTTGCTGTGGGTCCTTGGGCAAGTCACTTACCTTCTCCTGTTCTCCCTCCTGCTCAGACTGTGAGCCCTATGAGGTACAGAGATTGTGTCCAACCTGATTAACTTGTCCAGTGCTTAGAACAATGTTTGACACATAATAAGCACATAACAAATACCATTAAAAAATGAAAAGAGGGGGACCCGTTAACAAAACCCAAGGCCTCTGACTCCCAGCCCATGCTCTATCCACTAGGCCACACTTCTTCTCTCTTTCATCCTCCCAAGATTTGGTGGGGTAGTCCTGTGAGGAGGAATTGGTGATGAAGCATCTGGCTGGTGCAGTCTCAGTCATACCCTCTTGTCCCTGCCAGGAGGATTGAGCTGATGGTTCAAGTCACCAGGGCACCGGGCTGACACTATGCCATAACGTCCTAGCCCGGAAGCCATGGTAGCCGGGGGTTGGGAGGTGAATGGAGGGGTCCAGGGGCCTACCTTAAGAGAAAATCATTTCTCTATGCTTGTGTAGGCAGCTCTGGATCCAACTCTAGCCTGAACCCCGACTATGAACCTCTTCCCAAAGTAACCCTCACATCGATTAGCCTGATGGTCCTTCCCTGTCCCTTCCCACCCTTGGTCAGTATGAACGGGCCATCGTGGGGCTGGGGGAGCCCTGACCCTCTCTGGGATGGGCTGGTCCCCCTTCTCTTCTCAGACCAGTGGATGCAGAGCCACGGAGGTACAGCGAGGAGCCGTTAGCCCCTCTCTGCTCTCCCGCGGACACTGAGACACGCTTTTGAGGCAGAGCCCCCGTCCACTTTGATAAAGCCACCGCTGCTCCAAAGTGAGTCTCCGAAGGACCAGATCATGCTGGCTTTCCCCACAGTCTTTGAGTCCCCACAGAGATGAGTATCCGGTGATGGCACTTAACTGCAAGGTTCCCTTGACAATAACATCCTAACTGTTATCGAAATTAGGGTCAAGAGGTGGGCGCTTCAGCCTCTTTTTTTTCCTTCAGTAGTACCTTTTAAGCGCTTACTCTGTGCCAGGCACTGTACTAAGTCTTGGGATTCGATACAATCTAATCAGGTTGGACATAGCCCCTGACCCACATGGGGCTCACAGTCTCAGTCCCCATTTTACAGATGAGGGAACTGAATCCCAGAGAAGTGAAGAGACTTGCCCAAGGTCACACAACAGCAAGGTAGCAGAGCCGAGATTAGAACCCAGGTCATTCTGACTCCCAGGTCCAAGCTCTATCTACTAGGCCACGCTGCTTCTCTGAGTTTCACCTTGTTCATGACATCAAACAATCAATCGGTCATTTAATCAGTTTCATTTTATGATGTCTTCTGATTTCAAATCTGGAGAGAAAGAGAAATGATTCTAAACACATCCTAAGACTCTCCCCCTGGCTGGCTTCGCGGATCAACCCAGAGAGACAACATACGAATCAGCATAGCTTAATTGCAATAATCCGGTCTTGGGAGTCAGAGGATATGGGTTCTAATCCCGCCTCCACCACATGTCTGCTGTGTGACCTCGGGCATTCATTCAATCGTATTTATTGAGCACTTACTGTGTGCAGAGCACTGTACTAAGCGCTTGTCAAGCCACTTAACGTCTCTGGGCCTCGGTTACATCATCTGGACAATGGGGATTAAGACTGTGAATCCCAGGCACGACAACCTGATTAGGTTGTCTGTACCCCAGCGCTTAGAACAGTGCTCGACACATAGCGCTTAATAAATGAAATTATTGTTTTCTTATTATTATCAGTTTGGGAGGGGCTGAGGGGTTCTGAGAATGGGTTGATGGGAAGGAATCACTGATACTGGCTGGCTGTACACGACGGGAAAATCCCTGGTTTCAGAAGGAATAGAAATTAGTCTAAGGTTTGTCCTCTTCTATCTCATAGCTGAGACACTGTACCAAACTGGATGAGGAGGTCAGTGCATTCTTTCCTGTGAATGGTCCTGTCCCCTTTCAAAATATTTCAGTGATGGAAAATGGGGAAATTATCTGTCAGCCTACATTTCCTCCTCTCTGCTTCCAGTCCATAAGAGCACAGCTTTCCCCATCTTCAAAGCCCTTCCGACATCCCCCCACTTCCAGGATGCCTCGCGCGATTCATTGTTCTTCTCCTTAAGTCATCTTCTCCCAACTACCAATCAGCATCTTAGACCACTTCTCCATTTTAGCACTCAAATCCACCATTATAGTTTTGTACATAGTGGTTTTTATAAAATGTTCTCTTTTAAGCACATAGTCATCTATTTACCATTCTTTCCATTCTCTTCTTCGTCCTCTCATTAATTAATTCTGTGTCTATCTCGCCAAGTTAGATTTAAAAGTTATATTTTAAGCTTTTGGAAAGCAGGGATCGTGTTTAATTTATTTTGATATCTCTCAAGGGTTCACTACAGTACTTTACTTCACTACAGTACTTTACACCCAGGATGCATTCAACAAAAAGCATTGATTGATGGATGGATGGATTGATAGATGGATGCATGGATGAGTTATTGGAAGGGTGGATGGATGGATGGATGGGTGGGTGGCTAGACGGATAGATGGATGGATAGATGGATGGGTGGATTGTCTGCTGTGTGACCTTAGGCAAGACACTTCACTTCTGTGTGCCTCAGTTGTCTTATCTGTAAAATGGGAATTGAGACTGTGAGCACCATAGGGACAGTCTAAAATCTGATTAGATTGTATCCGTCCTAGAATTTAGTACAATTCCTGGCACATAGTAAGCGCTTAACAAATACCAGTACTATTATTATTATTATTATTATTATTATTATTATTATGGATGGATGGGTGGATTGATGGATGGATGGATGGATGGAGACTATGAGCCCGCTGTTGGGTAGGGACCGTCTCTATATGTTGCCAACTTGTACTTCCCAGGCTCTTAGTACAGTGCTCTGCACACAGTAAGCGCTCAATAAATACGATTGAATGAATGAATGAATGGATGGATGGATGGATGGATGGATGGATGGATGGCTGGCTGGATGGATGGATGGATGAACAGACATATGGGTGAACAGACAGACAGATGGATGGATGGATGGTTGGATGGATGGATTCATTAAATTGGGAAGACAAACAACAAAACAAAACAAATAGACAGATATCAATACCATCAGAATAAATAGAATTATAGCTATATACACATCATTAATAAAATAAATAGAATACTAAATATGTACAAGTAAAATGAATAGAGCAATAAACCTGTACAAACATATATACAGGTGATGTGGGGAGAGGAAGGAGGTAGAGCGTAGGGCGAGGGGATGGGGAGGAGGAGAGGAAAAAAGGGGCTCAGTCTGGGAAGGCCTCTTGGAGGAGGTGCGCTCTCAGTAGGATGGATGAATGAACGAATAGATTCGAGGAAAAGATTTGATTACTCAAATTCATTTATTCACTCAATCAATCCTATTTATTGAGTGCTTACTGTGTGCAGAACACTGTACTAAGCGCTTGGAAAGTACAATTCAGCAACAAATAGAGGCAATCCCTGCCCACAACGGGCTCACAGTCTAGACAGGCATCAAAACAAGTAAACAGGCATTTCAATGTGGGGGACAGTTTCCATGATTGCGTCCCTTCTCCCTCATCACCCTCCAATTTTCTGATTTTCATAACCACCGAGTCATCTTAAAATTCATAAAATTACTATAACTATCAATAGCAGTACCAACATTATCATTATTGAATTTATTAAGAATTTACTTGCAAAAGACTGCCAGGTGCTGAAATAGAAACAAAGTAATCAGATTCGAAACGTTTCCTGACCCAAAGGGGCTCAGATTGTAAGAGAAGGAGAGAACACGTATTGAGTCCTGATTTTACAGGGCGAGCCAAAGAGTTACGTGGCTGGACCGAGGTCATACAGCTAGCCCGTGGCAGAACCGGGCAGACCTTTCAAAATCTCATGACTCCAGGCTACATGCTCATTCCACTAAGGCATGATGGTGCCCAAACAATCACTTGCCATTCATTCATTCATTCATTCTTTCGTTCATTCATTCAATCCATCATATTTATTGAATGCTTACTGTGTGCAGAGCATTTTACTTAGCACTTGGAGAATATCATTCGGAATAAAGAGAGACAATCCTGGCCCACACCACGCTTAAAGTCACACACGTCTTATCAGCCTCTGTCCCGGACATTGACAAATCCTCAGGTGCTGGACTTTCTCTATGGACAACTCTTTATATGGATAGCCCCACGGTCAGAACCGTGATGAGGAATGGGATAGTCAGCAAAAGGAAACAGACATTTTGTCCTTCAGAGGAAGAAGGAGGAATCTCCCATTTAGGACCCTCCCCAGGGCGGCATTCATGTCTTGGTTCCTCAGATTGTAGATGAGGGGGTTCAGGATCGGGGGCACCACGGTGTAGAACACTGACACCAGCATGTCCAGAGTCGACGGGAAGTCTGACACTTGCTTGAGGTAGGCAACAGATCTAGTCGAGAGGAAGACGCTGACGACGGCGAGGTGAGGCAGGCAGGTGGAGAAGGTTTTGGGCCGGCCCACAGCGGTTGGTATCCTCAGCACGGCCTGTAAGATTTGCACGTAGGGGTAGACGACGACGGAGACGAAGCAGATGACACCTAAGGCTACCCAACCGGAGACAGTCACATCGATGGTGACGTGGTCGTCGGGGCAGGAGATCTTCAGCAAGTAGGGGACGTCACAGAAGAACTGCTGGACGATGTTGGACCGACAGAAGCTCAGGGAAAAAGTCGAAGCTGAATAAAAAACCCAAACAGCACCCCGCTGAGCCAGAAGGAGGCCACTATCTTTCCTCAGGCCTTGTTGTTCATGACGAGCACATGGCGCAAGGGGCGGTGGTTGGTGGCGTAACAGTTATAGGATATCGCCCTGAGGACAGCCAGCTTTGAAGTGGCCAAAACGACCACAAGGAAGACGTGGGCAGCACTGCCCACGATCTGTCAGGCAGATGATGACAGACTTGGCAACGGTTACGGAGATGAGGCAGAGGTCGAGGACGGACAGGTTCCTAAGGAAGAAATAGATGTGGGTGTGGAGGCGTGGGTAAAGGGTAGTGATGGCCATGATGAGGAGATTCTCTGTCAGAGACGCCAGGTAGACCGGCGTGTACAGGCTGCAGCTCCGAATCTCCGAGAAACCCAGCCGGAAGAATTCCCTCAAGTTGGAGAGGTTGGGCATTTTGGGGAGGCAACATTGACTTTCTGCATGTGATGGAGGAAGAGCCAAACGTAGAGTCAATTGATGGGATGTGTGAAGAAATTGACAGGACACTTACTAGAGATTCTCTATGAAGAGAAGGCAGTTACTGAATTCAAAATGATCTATGAGTTCACCGTGGACACATTGAACATTTCTGGGGAATGATGTTGATTGCCTGCACAGGAAGAGGGGAGATTTCAATTTCGGAACATTGAAGTTGTTGGTGAAGGAATAGAACTAAATCAATCAATTCTATTTACTGAGTACGTATAGACAACACGGTATTAGTACATACGATCACTGCCCTCAAGGATCTTCCATTCTATTAGAAGCACCAAGCTCCAAACTGTGTAGATTCAGGCTGCTATTGGGGAGAGCATAGGCCTGGGAGTCAGAGGACCTGGGATCTAATCCGATCTCTACCACTTGTCGGCTGCATAGCCATGGGAAATTGACAATTTCTCTACGCCTCAGTTTACTCAACAGTAAAATGAGGATTAGATACCTGTTTTCCCTCCTACTTAGTCTGTTAATCTCTCTGGGAACACGGACTGTGTTCTACCAGATTGTCCTGAATGTCCCCATCACTTAATACTATGCTTCATACACAGTAAGCACTTAATAAATATCAAGAGTATTATTTTTGGTTGAGGAGACTGAAACTAAAATGAATAGTGGATAGAAGAGGTCAGCGAACATAAAGATATGTACATGACTGTTATGATTTTTTTTTTGCTGGTTCTATAGTAAAACAAGAAGTGCCTTTATACATAAATTAATCCATTTAGAGGAGAGAGAATGATCCTGGTAGACAGAAGGACCTGGATACTAATCCTGTCTCCACCCTTTGTCCTCTCTGTCCTGGCGCCAGTCACTTACCTTTTCTGTGCCTCAGTTACCTCATCTGTAAATTGGGGATTATGACTGAAAGCACCATGTGAGGCATGGACTGTGTCCAACCTGATTATTAGCTTGTACTCACTCCAGTGCGTAGTAGGGTACCTGGCATATAATAAGCACTTAATAATATCATAAAACAAACAGAAATAAAACCCACATATCATCATCATCATCATCAATCGTATTTATTGAGCGCTTAATATGTGCAGATCACTGTACTAAGCGCTTGGGAAGTACAAATTGGCAACATATAGAGACAGTCCCTACCCAACAGTGGGCTCACAGTCTAAAAGTGGGGAGACAGAGAACAGAACCAAACGTACTAACAAAATAAAATAAATAGAATAGACATGTACAAGTAAAATACATAAATAAATAAATAGAGTAATGAATATGTACAAGCATATATACATATATACAGGTGCTGTGGGGAAGGGAAGGAGGTAAGATGGGGGGGTGGAGAGGGGGACGAGGGGGAGAGGAAGGAAGGGGTTCATTTTGGGAAGGCCTCCTGGAGGAGGTGAGCTCTCAGTAGGGCCTTGAAGGGAGAAAGGGAGCTAGCTTGGCGGATGGGCAGAGGGAGGGCATTCCAGGCCCGGGGGATGACGTGGGCCAGGGGTCGATGGCGGGACAGGTGAGAACGAGGTACGGTGAGGAGATTAGCGGCGGAGGAGCAGAGGGTGCGGGCTGGGCTGTAGAAGGAGAGAAGGGAGGTGAGGTAGGAGGGGGCGAGGTGATGGAGAACCTTGGAGATGGAGAGTTGAGTTTGATATGCATCAAACTGATTCCATTGGCTCAATTTCTGCATTCACACTTGTGCTCAAGCAAACACAAGCATACCTCATCATTCATCTAGTCCTTTCCTAAAGCATCACTCATTCTACATCTTCTCCTCTCCTCGATATACACTGAGGAGAAGTTGTGCCTTTTCACGAGCAACAAAAACTCACAATCGGCTTGAAGGCCCCCCCTCCATGACTGCATGTCACAGTCTTTCCATTGTTCAACACATTCTCAGCTCTAAAAGCAACGTTCTAGTTGTTACTCAAGATGGACTCTTCCATTTCCATCCTAGCCTGGACCTCCCTCTCTTATTGGTTCAAAATCATAGAGAGCACAGTTCTTTCCGAATTCTGAGCACTGCTAAATTTCCCCCTCCTCCAACCAGCTTCCCCGATTCACTTCCCAGCCCTTTAAACCCACTTCACCTAATTTAAGCGTGAATCAAATTATTCCCATCCTCATTTAGTAGAACAAGCATGGGCCCAGGAGTTCTCGACTGTGAACTCCCTGAGGGAAGCCTAAACATCTATCATCTCTGTTCTATTGTACCCCCCCCACCCCAGCCATTGCGTAGATGGAGATCGAGGACATTTGTTCCAATCCTGCCTCTGTCCCTTTGCTGCTGTGGGACCTTGGGCAAGTCACTTCGCTTCTCTGGATTTCGGTTTCCTCATCTGTAAAATGGCATGCTATTCTTTCTTTCCTTCTAGTAGGGGCAGGGAATGCGTCTGTTATGGTGTTATGAATTGGATAGAGAACGGGCTTGGGAGTCAGAAGCAGTCAGAAGAATCTGGGTTCTAATTCCGGCTCCACCTTATGTCTGCTGTGTGACCATGGGCAAGTCATTTAACTTCTCCGAGCCTCAGTTACCCCATCTGTAAAATGGGGGTTAAGATTTTGAGCTCCATGTGGAACAAGGATTGTATTCAACCTACGTAATTTGTATCTACCCCAGCCCTTAGGATATCGCTTGGGACATAGTAAGAGCTTAACAAGTACTATTATTACTATTCTTACTCTACAAGTGCTTAGTGCACACATTAAGAGCTCAATAAATATGATTCAAGACTAATTGTTTGATAGTAAATTAGACACTGTCAACCTAGCCCAGTAGGCTGGAAAGTCCATGAGCGCAGGGATTACAACCTTTCCCACTATTTGTCTTCTCCCAAGATTTGGAAAGAACTCTTACTAGGAGGAATTTCTGATAATGTCAGTTGCTGTCCAAAGCTGGTCACACTCTCTCAACCCTGCCTCTCATTTACCCTGTGCCAGGGACAATGGGACCCACTGAAGGACGAAGTGACTTTCCACAGTACTGACGCTATGCTGGAGCACTGTAGTCTGGCAGGTAGGTTGCATGGTAGCGAGGTTTGAGGAGGAAGGAGGAGAGGCGTGTAATGGTTAGAGGTTACTGAATTGGAGAACACCTCCCCTCCTGCTAGCACCCCTGCCCCGCTAAGCTCCACGGCCCTACTCCGAACCCCAACGTAGACCTCAGACTGCCTCCATCTCTCCCATCCTCATCCCCGTACCCCTCTGCCCCTCCATTCACTCACCCCGGTCACTGTCAACGGGAAGCATGGGGCTGGGGGTCGCTGACCTCTGCAGGACTGGGATGGTCCCCTGTTTCTTCTCAGGCTCATGGGTTTAGTCAGCAAGTAAGGAACAGAGGGGAGCCCTCGGTCCCTCTCTCTTCTCCCTCAGAATCCGAGAAGTTCTTCAGAGGGGGCACCGTCCTTGTAGGTAAAGCAGGAGCTGTTCCGAAGGAGATCTCTGGAGGATGGCTCAGAGCCCTGATAAGGGGCCTCGTGTCCTGGACAAGCCAGGCACCCTCTGGTCACGTGGTTCCTGAGGCTCCTGGGAGACAAGGGCCATGTCCCTGCAGTATCAGCGATGGTGCCGGCCCCCGGGTTTCCCGTGGAAACAGCGGCAACTGCATCCCAGCGTCTCAATGGTTCCTGTTTTCAACGACAGTCTTGAGCCACTATGAACTGTTTCACCTTTGTCTAATTCACAACCTGAGACACTCAATCTGTCAGTCAATCAGCCAATTGTAACTTTTTATGGCTTTTGTGAAACGCTTACTATATATCAGGCACTATACTAAGTGCTGGAGTAGGTACAAGCTAATAAGATTGGATAGAGTCCATGTCCCCCGTGGGGCTCACATCTCAATCCCCATTTTACAGATGAGTGAACTGAGGCACGGAGAAGTTAAGCGACCCAGCCCAAGGTCACACAGCTGACGAGTGGTGGAACCGGGATCAGAACCCGTGTCCATTTGAATCCCAGGCCCGTGCTGTACCCATTAGGCAACGCTGCTTCTTCTGACTTGACCTGTTTGTAAATCTGTTCAGGTTCCATTCATACTGACTATAGAAACTGTACTCTTGAATCAAGTGTTCATCCACTTTTCCATCATTCCCTTCTCCCTACTCTACCTAATTTATTCTATCTCCCCCATTAGATCATAATCTCCTGGAGAGTAGGATTAATGCATTTTATTTCTTTTCAACTCTCCTGAGAGTTTAGAACAGTGCTTTGTACCAAGGTGGTGGTCAATAAATACGATGAATGAATGGATGGATGGATTGTTAGATGGATGGATAGATGGATGGATGGATGGATGGATGGATGGATGAATGGTTGGATGGATGGATAGATGGTTGGGCGGCAAGGATTTTGCCAGTCAAAAGTGGGCGGGGGAGTTTCCATTGTTTCTTTCCTTCCCCCTTGTCACTGAGCTATTTTTTTATTTTCATAACCACCAAGAGTGGTCTTAAAATGAATATAATACTGGTTTTGTATCGTTATTAATTATGTCAACATTATGATTATTGAGTTTATTAGGAATTTACTTTGCAAAATATTGCCAAGTGCTGGAGTAGAAACAGAATAATCAGAAGAGACATATTTCCCAGTCCACAGGGGCTCAGAGGGTAAGAGAAAGAGAGAGCACATATTGAATTCTGATTTACAGAGAGGTTCAGAGAGGTTAGGTTGCTGGACCAAGGTCTCCCAGCAGACCAGTGGCAGAACTGGGCAAGCATCTCAAGTCTTACGACTCCCAGCCACGTGTTCATTCCATTAGGTCTTGATGCCCCCCAACCAATAAATTGTCAGTCACATACATCTTATCAGCTTCCCTCCCAGACACTGACAAATCTTCAGTCGCTGGAGTTTGTCTTTGGATTTCTAGGCTTGCTGATGAGGGATGAGATAATCAGTGAAAGGATATGGACATTTCGTCCCATAGAGGAGGGATTAGGAATATGCCCTTTAGGATTCTCCCCAGAGAGGCTTTCAGGGGTACTTTTTTCAGACATTTTACCCCAGAACTCAGACCACATCTTCAGTTCAGTTGCTCAATCAATGAATCAATCAATTGTATTTATTTAGCACTCACTGTGTGCAGAGCACTGTACTAAGTATATGGAGAGTACAATACGACAGAGTTGGTAGACATGTCCCCTAATAAACAATGATCTTACAGTCTAAAGGGCAGTTGAGTCACGTTTCCCTTCACCATTCATTGGAATGTCCATTAGACTGTTCAATATTTCTCCCTCTCTAATTGGTCCAACTTGACAGTGGATCTTATCTGCATCAAAAATAAACACCACACCATCAGTTTTAAAATACTTAATCACTTTGACCCCCCGACCTCTCCTAGCTGCTCTCGTTCCACAACCCAGCCCGCACACTTCGCTCCTCTAGTGCCAACTCACTATGCCTCGATCTCATCTACCTCACTGCTGAACCCTTGCCCATGTCCTGCCTCTTACCTAGAACTCCCTCCCTCTTCATATTCGACAGGCAATTACTCTGAATCATATTAAAAGCCTTTAGAATGCACACTTTTTAACATACCAGTGCCACCTGATTGCTGTGTGACCTTGGACAAGTCACTTAATTTCTCTGTGCCTCAGTTTCCTCAACTGTAAAATGGGAATTGAGCACTTTGACTGCTAGGCAAATATGGGAAAGGGACTGTATCTGACTTGATTACGTGGAAGCTACCCCAGCCTCTTAAAACAGTGCTTGACACATAGTAATTGCTTAACAAATATCATAAAAAAATGGGAAAAGGAGGAAGAAGAAGAGGAAGAAGATAACTACTGGGAAGCAGCTTGACCCAGTGGAAACAGCAAAATTCTGAGAGTCAGAGGACCTGGGTTCTAATCACAACTCTGCCACTTGTCTGCTGTGTAATCTTGAGCAAGTTACTCAACTTCTCTCTGCCTCAGTTACCTCATCTGGAAAATGGTTATTCAATACTTGTTCTCCCTTTGACTTAGCTTGTGTGACCCACGTGGTAAAGGGACTGTGTCCAAGCTGATTATCGTGCATCTATACCAGCGCTTAGGACAGCGCTTAGGACACATATGAAGCATTCAATAGAAACCATAATTATTAATGAGGAGGATGAAGACAGGAAGTATGGATTCATTTGCCTTGTCTTCTACAAGGAAATGGGAGAGATTCCTATTTTCATTTTTCCCAGTCGCAGTTCTCCTGTGAAACTCCCTCCCTGGCCCGCTCTCGTCCTCTACCTCCCATTCGGACTCACAGTGACGGGCCTTGGCTTCACTGTTCATGTTGGTACATATCTCTGGCTTTTCCATTCGAGCCTGGAAACCCATGGTGAGGAGGAAGAGGATTTCCAGACCTCTTGGTCCCCACTAACCTTGGCTCACCAAGGGCAAAAGGATCAATGGCTGCTTCTAACTTCCCTTTATTAGGAGCGACCAGGATTCCCTGGGGAAAGAGGCACCTTGGGGGTGGGACTGGGACCTCATTACCGGTGAATCACTGAAGAGCTTTGCAGTTGAGTTCTTCTGGAGGACCCCTAAGCCCTGTCCTGATGGATCCGCTGGGAAACGGAACAGTCACCAGAGTGTCAGTTCGCTTTCAGTTAGGCCCTGCTGTAGTTGTTGCTTGTTTTGTTTATAGTATTTGCTAACAGCTTACTGTGAACCAGGCACTGTTCTAAATTCTGGGGTAGATATAAGTTAATCAGGTTAGACACAGTCCCTGTGGGTCTGGGGAAGGAACATGCCCCTGGCTATTGAGAGACCCTGAACTAATAATAATAATAATAACTGCTACATTTGTTAAGCGCTTACTCTGTGCCAGACACCGAACGACATACAGGGAAAGATACAAGCAAATCGGGGTGGACACAGTCCCTGTTTCAAAATGGGGCTCACAGTCTTAATCCCCATTTTACAGATGAGGTAACTGCGGCACAGAGAAGTGAAGTGACTTGCCCAAAGTCACACAGCAGACAAGTGGTGAAGCTGGAATTATCTCCCAGGTCCTGCTGACTCCCAGGCCCGTACTGTATCCACTAGGCCAATTCCAGCCCCAGCTCTGCCTGCTGGCCCTGGGCCACCTCTAGGGGAGGTTTCTGATGAAAGAATCAACATTGTATGAGTGGGTGAATCATGTAGGAATATCCCAAATGAGATGGCTAATGTGGATAGCAAAGATGTCCCTGGAAGACTGGAGAAGAAGTCCAAGCTTCAGTACTCTCTGCTATGACCTTGGGCATGTCATTTAACTTTCCTGTGCCTCAGGTTGCTTCTTTGTCAAATGGTGAGTAAACACCTCTCCACCTGTTTTTATTTCAATGCTGTCATCCCCTCTAGACTGTAAGTTCATGGCGGTGAGGGAACATGTCTACCAACTTGATAATATTATTATATTGTATGCTCCCAGGCCTTCGAGCAGTAAGCATTCAATAAATAAGACTGATTAGTTTAAAAAGCAATGTGGTCTGCTGGAAAGAGCATGGGACCGGAAGTCAAAGAAGGTCATGGGTTCTAATCCCAGCTCTGCCACTTGTCTGCTGTGTAACCTTGGGCAAGTCATTTCACTTTTATGTGCCTCTGCTACCTCATCTGTAAAATGGGGATTGAGACTGTGAGCCCCACATGGGAAAGGGACTCTGTCCAACCCGATTTGCTTGCATCTACTCCAGCTCTTACTACAGTGCCTATCACACTGTAAGCACTTATGAAATACCATTATTATTATTATTATTATTACTATTAGTATTATCCTGGGTTATAATCCTGGCTCCTCCATTTGACTGCTTTGTGACCTTGAAGAAGTCATTTCACTTGTCTGTGCCTCACGGAGGTTGAGATCCCCTGAGGGCCAGGCCAAAGCCTTCTTCACCTGCCTGCCACATCTCTCCATGGTCTCTCTGAAACTTTTCATGGGTTATTTTACCCATCTGAAGCTGCCCTCATCCTCACCATCTACATTGGATCTGCTGGTGTCCGTGTTTTACACAGTGCTGCCCCCTACTCTGAACCCCCTCATCTACAGCCTCAGCAACAAGAACATGAAGGACGTCCTGGGGAAGATCTTCTCCAGCAACTTCATTTCCGGGATGAACCGACTCTCTTTTTGCTGGCGTTAGAGGAGGACGGATGGATCCACTTGAGGGAAGGAACATGGCGAAGTGAACGGCCTGAGCCTGGGAGGCAGAGAACCTGATTTCTAATTCTGTCTCTGTCATTTGTCTTGCTGTGTGATCTTGGACAACTCACTTCACTTCTCTGTGCCTCATTTCCTTCATCAGCAAATAGGGGATTCAGGACCTGTTCCCCATCCTATTTGGACTGTGAATTCTATGTGGGACAGGGACTGTGTCCAATCTGATGATTTGTATCTACCCCAGTGCTTAGTAAAGAACGTAGTAAATTCTTAGCAATTACAACCATCATTATTAAAGGAAGAGTCTAGTCTCACTGGTCTACAGGACAGAGCGTTCTTATTGTTCCTCCTCCTTAAACCCTTTTCCATTCTCCACTCTTTATTGCCAAATCCAATGACTCCTACTCTATGTTATCCTACTCCCCACCTCGCCGCCCTCTCCTCTCTACCCAGTCTTGATGATCAGATTACTGCTCTCAACTCTACCCTTTCTACTCAGCTAGACTCACAGGCTCCCCTTTCCCTTCGCTGCTCTCGCACCACTATCCCACAGCCCTGGATCACTGCCACTGTCCGCCTCCTTCGCTCTTATGCTCGAGCTGCCGAACGCTGCTGGCGAAAGTCTAAACACCATGCCAACCTCGTTCACTTCAAGGTTATCCTTTCCTACCTTAACTTAGCCCTCTCTTCTGCCAGACAAAACTAGTTCTCCTCCCTTATTGACACCCATGCCCATTACCCCCGCCAGCTCTTCCGTACACTCAACTCCCTTCTTAGGCCCCCGGTTCCTCCCCCTCCTCCTTCCCTCACCCCCCACGATCTGGCCTGCTACTTCATTAACAAAATTAAATCCAGCAGGTCCGACCTCCCCAAAGTCACTTCCCCCCTTTCTCCATTCCCCCGGCTCTCAACACTGTCTGCTACTCTCCCATCCTTCCCAGCAGTATCCTCAGAGGAGCTCTCCTCCCTCCTCTCAAGTGCTACTCCGGCCACCTGTGCTTCTGACCCCATTCCCTTTCATCTCATGAAATCCCTCTCTCCATCCCTTCTCCCCTCCTTAACTTCCATCTTCAACCGCTCACTCTCCACTGGTTCCTTCCCCTCTGCCTTCAAACATGCCCATGTCTCTCCCATCCTAAAAAAACTCTCTCTTGACCCGACCTCATCTTCTAGTTATCGCCCCATATCCCTCCTACCATTCCTTTCCAAACTCCTTGAACGAGTTGTCTACACTCGCTGCCTAGAATTCCTCAACAACAACTCTCTCCTCGACCCCCTCCAGTCTGGCTTCCGTCCCCTACATTCCACGGAAACTGCCCTCTCAAAGGTCACCAATGACCTCCTGCTTGCCAAATCCAACGGCTCATACTCTGTCCTAATCCTCCTCGACCTCTCAGCTGCCTTTGACACTGTGGACCACCCCCTTCTTAACACGCTATCTGACCTTGGCTTCACAGACTCCATCCTCTCCTGGTTCTCCTCTTACCTCTCCGATCGTTCTTTCTCGGTCTCTTTTGCAGGCTCCTCCTCCCCCTCCCATCCTCTTACTGTGGGGGTTCCCCAAGGTTCAGTGCTTGGTCCCCTTCTGTTCTCGATCTACACGCACTCCCTTGGTGACCTCATTCGCTCCCACGGCTTCAACTATCATCTCTATGCTGATGACACCCAGATCTACATCTCTGCCCCTGCTCTCTCCCCCTCTCTCCAGGCTCGCATCTCCTCCTGCCTTCAGGACATCTCCATCTGGATGTCTGCCCGCCACCTAAAGCTCAACATGTCGAAGACTGAACTCCTTGTCTTCCCTCCCAAACCTTGCCCTCTCCCTGACTTTCCCATCTTTGTTGATGGCACTACCATCCTTCCCATCTCACAAGCCCGCAATCTTGGTGTCATCCTCGACTCCGCTCTCTCATTCACCCCTCCCATTCAAGCCATCACCAAAACCTGCCGGTCTCAGCTCCACAACATTGTCAAGATCCGCCCTTTCCTCTCCATCCATACCGCTACCCTGCTCATTCAAGCTCTCATCCTATCCCCTCTGGACTACTGCATCAGCCTTCTCTCTGATCTCCCATCCTCATGTCTCTCTCCATTTCAGTCCATATTTCATGCTGCTTCCCGGATTATCTTTGTCCAGAAACGCTCTGGGCATATTACTCCCCTCCTCAAAAACCTCCAGTGGCTACCAATCAATCTGCGCATCAGGCAGAAACTCCTCACCCTCGGCTTCAAGGCTCTCCATCACCTCGCCCCCTCTTACCTCACCTCCCTTCTCTCCTTCTACAGCCCAGCCCGCACCCTCCGCTCCTCCGCCGCTAATCTCCTCACCGTACCTCGCTCTCGCCTGTCCCGCCATCGACCCCCGGCCCACGTCATCCCCCGGGCCTGTAATGCCCTCCCTCTGCCCATCCACCAAACTAGCTCTCTTCCTCCCTTCAAGGCCCTGCTGAGAGCTCACCTCCTCCAGGAGGCCTTCCCAAACTGAGCCCCTTCCTTCCTCGCCCCCTCGTCCCCCTCTCCATCCCCCCATCTTACCTCCTTCCCTTCCCCACAGCACCTGTATATATGCATATATGTTTGTACATATTTATTACTCTATTTATTTATTTATTTATTTTGTTTGTACATATCTATTCTATTTATTTTGTTTTGTTAGTATGTTTGGTTTTGTTCTCTGTCTCCCCCTTTTAGACTGTGAGCCCACTGTTGGGTAGGGACTGCCTCTATATGTTGCCAATTTGTACTTCCCAAGCGCTTAGTACAGTGCTCTGCACATAGTAAGCGCTCAATAAATACGATTGATGATGATGATGATGATGTTATCGTGTTCCCCCCAAGCAAGCAATCATATGTATTACTCTGTATATTTGCTTGTACATATTTACTATTCTGTTTGTTTTGTTAATGATGTGCATATAGCTATAATTCTATTTATTCTAACGATTTTGATACCTGTCTACATGTTTTGTTTTGTTGTCTGTCTCCCCATTGTAGACTGTGAGCTCGTTGCTGGGTAGGGATTGTCTCTATATTTTGCCGACTTGTACTTCCCAAGAGCTTAGTACAGTGCTCTGCACACAGTAAGTGCTCAATAACGACTCGTCTACACCGGCTGCCTCAATTCCTCAACGCCAACTCTCTCCTCGAGGCCCTCCAATCTGGCTTCCGTCCCCTACATTCCACCAAAACTGCACTCTCAAAGGTCACCAATGACCTCCTGCTTGCCAGATCCAACCGCTCCTACTCTATCCTAATCTTCCTCGACCTCTCAGCTGTCTTCGACACTGTGGACAACCCCCCTCTCCTCAACACGCTATCCAACCTTGGCTACAGAGACACCGTCCTCTCCTGGTTCTTCTCTTATCTCTCTGGCCATTCATTCTCAGTCTCCTTTGCGGGATCCTCCTCCCCTTCCCATCCCCTTACTGTAGGGGTTCCTCAAGGGTCAGTTCCTGGTCCCCTTCTGTTCTCTACACTCACTCCCTTGGTGAACTCATTCGTTCCCACGGCTTCAACTGTCATCTCTACGCTGATGACACCCAAATCTACAACTCTGCCCCTGCTCTCTCTCCCTCCCTTCAGGCTCGTGTCTCCTCCTGCCTTCAAGACATCTCCATCTGGATGTCTGCCCGCCATCTAAATCTCAATATGTCCAAGACTGAAATCCTTATCTTCCCTCCCAAACCCTGCCCTCTCCCTGACTTTCCCATTACTGTAGACGGCACTACCATCCTTCCCGTCTCACAAGCCCGTAACCTTGGTGTCATCATAGACTCCACTCTCTCGTTCACCCCTCACATCCAATCCGTCACCAAAACCTGCCAGTCTCACCTCCGCAACATCGCCAAGATCCGCCCTTTCCTCTCCATCCAAACCGCTACACTGCTGGTTCAATCTCTCATCCTATACAGACTGGAGTACTGCATCAGCCTCCTCTCGGATCTCCCATCCTTCTGTCTCTCCCCACTTCAGTCTCTACTTCACGCTGATGCCCGGATCATCTTTGTACAAAAACGCTCTGGGCATGTCACTCCCTTCGTTAAAAATCTTCAGTGGTTGCCTATCAACCTTCGAATCTAGCAAAAACTCCTAACTTTTGGCTTCAAAGGTCTCCATCACCTCATCCCCTTTTTCCTCACCTCCCTTCTCTCCTTCTACAGCCCAGCCTGCACACTCTGCTCCTCTGCCACTAACCTCCTCACTGTGCCTCGTTCTCGCCTGTCCCACCGTCGACCCCAGGCCCACGTCCTTCCCCTGGCCTGGAATGCCCTCCCTCCACACATCCGCCCAGCTAGCTCTGTTCCTCCCTTCAAAACCCTACTGAGAGCTCACCTCCTCCAGTAGGCCTTCCCAGACTGATCCCTCTCCTTCCTTCCCCCCATCCCCTACGCCCTACTTCCCCTCACCACAACACCTGTATATATGTTTGTACAGATTCATTACTCTATTTATTTTACTTGTACATATTTACTATTCCATATTTTTTTTGTTAATATGTTTTGTTTTGTTGCCTGTCTCTCCCTTCTAGACTGTGAGCCCGCTGTTGGGTAGGGACCGTCTCTATATGTTGCCAACTTGTACTTCCCAAGCCCTTAGTTCAGTGCTCTGCATACAGTAAGCGCTCAATAAATACGATTGAATGAATGAATGAATAAATAAATACGATCGAATGAATGAATAAATTCCCTCTCTTCTCTTCGTCATGGTATTTGTTAAATGCTTACTATGTGCCAGGCACTGTATTAAGCATTGGGGTCGATACAAGCTAATCAGGTGGGACACAATTCATGTCCCATCAGAGCTCACAGTCATAATCTCCATTTCAAAATTAGATAACTGAGGCCCCGAGAAGTGATGTGACTTGCCCAAGGTTACATAGCAGACAAGTGGAGGAGTCAAGACTATAATACAGGACATCTGACTCTCAGGCTCGGGCTCTTTCCACTGGACCATGCTGCTAGTTTAACTAAGCACTTACTATGAGACAGGTGCTATTCCTAGGGCTGGTGTAGATATAAGTTAATCAGACTATGAACCCCTTTCTCACCTTCCTTTTTTCCATGCCCATTCTGATTCTCAGAGACTTCAACATTCACATGGATGTCCCCGAAGACTCCTCTGCCGTCCGCTGTCTATCTCTTCTTGACTCTGCCAAAATCTTGCTCCACCCCACCTCGCCCACTCACCAACTTGGTCACACCCTCAACCACATCATCTCCTACCGCTGCAGTATCTCCACCCTCACCAACTCTGAAATCCCTCTCTCTGATCATAACCTTCTCACCTGCCTCCTCTCTCACACTCCTCCCCCCGTAAATCTATATTACTCCCCACAGACAACCACTCTCTCGACCTCATTCATCTCTCTCAGCGCATCACACCCCACCTCGCCTCCCTACCCTCTCTACCCACCCCTGATGATCAGATTACTACTCTCAATTCCACCTTCTCTACTCAACTCAATCGCTCTCCTTTCACCTCGCGCTCTCACACCACAAACCGCAGCCTTGGATCACTCCCACTGTCTGCCTCCTTCGCTCCTTTGCTCTAGCTGCTGAACGCTGCTGGCAAAAGTCTAAACGCCAAGCCAATCTTGTTCTCTTTAAATTTATCCTTTCCTGTCTAAACTCTGCACTCTCCTCTGCTATGCCCATCATCCCCGTCAGCTGTTCCGGGCATTTAATTTCCTCTTCTATCCCTCACCCCCAAGGATCTGACCACCCACTTCATTAGTAAAATTAACACCATCAGGTCTGATCTTCCCAAAGTCACCCCATCCCCCTCTCCATCCCCCCCCACTATCAACCCTCCCCTCTAGTTTCCCATCCTTCCCGGCAGTATCTTCAGATGAGGTCTCCTCTAACCTCTCAAGAGCCACCTCACTCACCTGCGCTTCGGACCCCATTCCCTCTTAATTCATGAAAACTCTCGCCAATTCCCTCCTACCCTCCTTAACTTCCATCTTCAACCACTCACTCTCCACTGGTTCCTTCCTCTCTGCCTTCAAACATGCCCACGTCTCCCCATCCTCAAATCCCCTCTCTTAACCCAACTGCCCCTTCTAGTTATCGCCCTATCTCCCTCCTACCCTTCCTTTCCAAACTCCTAGAACGAGTCATCTACACTTGCTGCCTCGAATTCCCCAACTCCAACCCTCTCCAAAACCCCCTTCAATCTGGCTTCCGTCCCCTACACTCCACCGAAACTGCCCTCACAAAGGTCACCAGTGACCTCCCCCTTGCCAGATCCAATAGCTCCTACTCTATCCTAATCCTCCTGAACCTCTCAGCCTCCTTCTACACTGTGAACCATCCTCTTCTCCTCAACACGCTATACAACTTTGGCTTCACAGGCTCCGTCCTTTCCTAGTTCTCCTCACCTCTCTAGCCGTTCACTCTCAGTCTCCTTCGCAGGCTCCACCTCCCCCTCCCATTCCCTTACTGTTGGGATTCCTCAAGGGTCAGTTCTTGGTCCCCTTATGTTCTCCATCTATACTCTCTCCCTTGGTGAACTCATTCGTTCCCACGGCATCAACCATCATCTCTACGCTGATGGCACCCAAATTTGCAAACCCACCCCCTGTTCTCTCTCATTCATTCAATCTTATTTATTGAGCGCTTACTGTGCAGAGCACTGTACTAAGCGCTTGGGAAGTACAAGTTGGCAACATATAGAGACGGTCTCTCCCTCCCTCCAGGCTCGTATCTCCTCTTGCCTTCAGGACATCGCCTTCTGGATGTCTTCCGGCGATCAAAACTAAATATGTCCAGGACTGAGCTCCTTATCTTCCCTCCCAAACCCTGTCCTTTCCCTGACTTTCCAGTCACTCTGGACAGCACTACCATCCTTCCCGTCTCACAAGCCCACAACCTTAGTGTCATCCTCGACTCTGCTCTCTCATTCACCTCACACTTCCAATCCGTCACCAAAACCTGCCGGTCTCACCTCCATAACATCGACAAGATCATCCCTTTCCTCTCCATCCGAACGGCTACCTCGCTGGTTCAATCTCTCATCCTATCACGACTGGATTACTGCATCAACTTCCTCTCTGATCTTTCAACCTCCTGTCTTTCTCCGCTTCAGTCTATACTTAACTCTGCTGCCCGGATTATTTTTGTACAGAAAAGCTCTGGGCATGTCACTCCCCTCCTCAGAAATCTCCAGTGATTGCCTATCAACGTTCGAATCAAGCATAAACTCCTCACTCTAGGCTTCAAATCTCTCCATCACCTCACCCCCTCTTACCTCACCTCCCTTCTCTCCTTTTACAGCCCAGCCTGCACCCTCCACTCCTCTGCCACTAACCTCCTAAATGTGCTTCGTTCTCTCCTGTCCCGCCGTCGACTCCTGACCCACGTCCTTCCTCTGGCCTGCAATGCCCTCCCTCCACACATCCGCCCAACTAGCTCTCTTCCTCCCTTCAAAGCCCTACTGAGCGCTCACCTCCTCCAAGAGGCCTTCCCAGACTGTGCCCCCCTTTTCCTCTCCTCCTCCTCCCCTGCCCATTTCTCCCCCTCTACCCTACCCTTTTCCCCTCCCCACAACACTTGTGCATATTTGTACATATTTATTACTCTATTGATTTTATTAATGATGTGCATATCTATATGATTCTATTAATTCTGATGGTATTGACACCTGTACTTGTTTTGTTTTGTTGTCTGTCTCCCCCTTCTAGACTGTGAACCCGCTGTTGGGTAGGGACCGTCTCTATATGATGCCGATTCGTACTTCTCCAGCGCTTAGTAAAGTGCTCTGCACACAGTAAGCCCTCACTAAATACAATTGAAGGAATAATAAGCGCTTGGGAAAATATGATACAACAGAGTTGATAGACATTCTCCCTGTGAACAAGGAGTTTACAGTTTATAAGGAGAATAAACTAAAATGACCAAACGAAGATATTTATGAAAAGATCTTCGAACATGGACTCCTGAGACGCCCTTCGTCTCTCCAGGAAAATGGTCCTTAGTCATATAGACCTGTACATGATCCAGCCTTATAATGTTTTATTATATTTGTTAATGATGTTGATAATGGTATTTGTTAAGCACTTACTATTGGTCAGCACTGTTCTAAGCGCTGGGGTGGATACAAGATAATCAGGTTGGACACAGTCCCTGTCCCACATGGGGCTCACAGTCTTAATCCTCATTTGTTAAATGAGGTAACCGAAGCCCAGAGGAGTTAAATGACTTGCCCAAGGTCACACAACAGACATGTGGTAGAGCTGGAATTGGAACCCAGATCATTCTGATTCCCAGGTCTGTACTCCTTCCACTAGACCAAACACTTACTATGTGTTAAGCACTGTTCTATGAACTGGAATAGAAACAAGTCAATCAAGCTGTACATAGTCCCTGTCCCACGTGGGGCTCACAGTCTAAACGAGCTCCTCCAGCACTTGTCTGCTGCATGACTTTGGGCAAGAAGTTCACTTCACTGTGCCTCAGTTACGTCATCTGTAAAATGGGGATTAAGGCTGTGAACCCCATGTTGGACATGGACCGTGTCCAACCTAATTACCTGGAATCTGCCCTATTGCTTTGTACAGTGTCTGTCACATAGTACGCACTAAGCAGTTACCACAGGACAAAAGCAATGAAAAAAATGGCTAACTTAGATTAAGACAAGAAAGGATCTTTTGACATTAGGTGGTCTACAACATCCACGGTGGCTGGTCCAGCTATTGGGCAGCTCCGGTGAGGCCTGGACATTCAAAACCTTCTTTGTAAGAGGACTGACATTCCCTACCCACGCTTGATCCTACCTCATCCTCTCCCCAAAACCAACAGCCTACCTAGAATCCTTAACCCAGGGTACCTTTCTGCTGAGCTGGAATTTGGATGGAAGCCAGAAATCAAAATGGTGAACCCAAGTTCTCTATGTCACCGGATTCCCCTAGCAATGCAACTTCACTGCAGCGGACTTCAATTTCCCCATCTGTAGAATGAGCACAGCAGCTGCAGATCCGAGACAGGACATTAAGATCCTACCGCAGTGGTGGAATGGAAGGCCGTAAGTCAGGAATCTGCTCTCCCGATCACGAGGAGAGGCAGGGCTGAGACCAAGGTCTCTTTCCCGGCTTCTGCATCTCAGTAGTGGGGCCAGACTACGATCGGAGGTGAAATATTAGGGCAAGTTAACTGGGGTCCTGGGAAAAAAAGCGAAAAGGAAAACTCTGATTATACCGAGTAGACAATACAGTTGAAAACATCTCTCTGGGGTGGTGGTTTTGGGGAACAGGGAATGGAGAGGATGGAGGTGCTGCTGACTTGTTGACATTTTTTTGGTCTTCAGAGATCCTGGAGGCGAGAAGCTCAATTAGGGCAGGGAATCAAATCATAGAATTGCATTGCCTGAAGCAACCTCAAGGGATCATTACTTCCATCCCTCTCTGATAACTTTTTATTGTTTTCAGGGCAGTACGAATACTGCCATTCTGGCCTCTGAACTCAACCATGTTAAAACTTTCTTTTTTCCTTGACTCCTCTCTTTCATTCAACCCACCTATTCGACCATTACTAAATCCTGTCAGTCCCACCTTCACAACATCGCTAAAATCCACCCTTTCCTCTCCATCCAAACGCTACCACCTTAATACAATCACTCATCCTATCCCGTCTGGATTACTGCATCAGCCTCCTTGCTGACCTTCCAGGCTCCTGCCTCTCCCCACTCCAGTTCATACTTAACTCTGCTGCCCGGACCATTTTTCTACGAAAATGTTCTGTACATGTTTCTCCACCCGTCAAGAAACTCCAGGGTTGCCCATCTACCTCTGTATCAGACAAAAACTCCTCAACATTGGCTTTAAAACACTCCATTACCTTGCCCTCTCCTACCTCACTTTGCTACTCTTCTACTACTAATAATAATAACGATGACATTTGTTAAGTGCTTACTATGTGCAAAGCACTGTTCTAAGCGCTGGGGAGGATACAAGGTGATCAAGATGTCCCACGTGGGGCTCACAGTCTTAATACCCATTTTACAGATGAGGGAACTGAGGTTCGGATAAATTAAGTGACTTGCCCAAGGTCACACAGCAGACATATGGCGGATTATGGATTCAAACCCATGACCTCTGACTCCAAAGCCCGCACTCTTTCCACTGAGCCACGCTGCTTCTCACCACCCCAAACACTTTGCTCCTCTAATGCCAATTTTCTCACTGTACCTCTATTTCATCTATCTCACCTCTCACCCATTGCCCATGTCCTGCCTCTGGCCTGGAATGCTCTCTCCCCTCAAATCCAATTACTCCTCCCGATTCAAAGCCTAATTGAAGGCACAACTCCTTCAGGAGGCCTTCCCTGATTAAGCCCTCCTTTCCTTTTTTCCCACTCCCTTCTGCATTGCCCCGAAATTGCTCCCTTTGTTCTTCCCCACTCCAAGCCCCTCAGCACTTATGTACATATCTGTAATTTATTTGCTTGTATTAATGTCTGTCTCCCCCAGCTCTAGACTGTAAACTCTTTGTGGATAGGGAATGTACCTGTTTATTGTTGCATTGTGCTCTCCCAAGCACTTAGTACAGTGCTCTGAGCACAGTAAGTGCTCAATAAATATGATTGACTCAATGAATATTCGTTAAGCGCTACTCAATGAATATTCGTTAAGCGCTTACTATGTGACAAGCACTGAACTAAGCGCTGGGGTAGATACAAGAAAAGCAACTCCAACATGGGACTCACAGGCTAAGTAGGAAGGAGAACAAATAATGAACATCCATCTGCAGATGAGCGAACTGAAGCCCAGAGAAGTTAAGTGACTTGCCTAAGGTCACAGAGCAGGTAGGCATATGGTGGAAACGGAATTAGAACTCAGGTCTCTGACTTTCAGGACAGGTTCTTTCCACTAAGACCATGCTGCTTCTCTCTAGATCATCAACTCAGTTCTCCCCTCTACTGTTCAGGAAGGAAGAGTTGGCTCTCCTGCCATTAGTGGGAGAAGAAGCTCTCTTTTCCCCCAGAACCCCTAATGTTCTTACCTCCAGTTCCATTTTGGCATAAGTGGGCTTCAGGTTTAGCTGGCCTGGGACTCCCCCACACCCTTCATATACACCAGACAGCCCCTCTCTCCACCTTCATAGTCTTATTAAAAGTTCATCTCCTCAAAAAGGTCTCCCCCAAATAAACCCTCTTTTCCCTGGCTCTCTCTCTCTCTTCTGCACCACCTATGCACTTTAATCCGTCATGTTTGGGTATTTAATATCTGCCCCACTCCCAATTCCACAACATTTCTGTGCATATCTTCAAATTATATATTATATGCTTTTTGTTTATATTAATTTCTGTCTCCCCATCTAGATTGTAAGCTCTTTGTGGACCGGGAACACATCTACCGACTCTGTTGTGTTCTACTCTCCCAGGTATTTGATACAGTGATCTGCACACAGTAAGCACTCAATAAATACCAGTGATGATGAGGTAGAGGGTGTGTAAATGCTCTGGATGTGAAGGAAATGGAGGTGACAATCAGAGTAATAAAAATAATAATTCATTCATTCAATCAATCGTATTTATTGAGAGCTTACTGTGTACAGAACACTGTACTAAGCGCTTGGAAAGTACAATTCAACAACACATAGAGACAATCCCTTCCCACAGCAGGCTCACAGTCTACAAGGGTGGAAAGACCAATCATAATAGTGGTATTTGTTAAGCACTTCCTATGTACCAACCACTGAACTGAGCGCTGGGGTAGATATAAGATGATCAGGTTCCGTGTGGGACTCACAGTCTAAGTAGGAGGGAGAACAGGAATTGAATCCCCATTGGGCAGATTAAGTAACTGGGGCATAGAGAGGTTAAGGAACTTGGCCCCATTTTATAAATGGAGAAACGGAAGTGGAGGGAGGTGGTGACAGGGTCTGAACTCTACTACAGATGAGCCTCTGGGGTGTTCATTTGGGAACCGGCGGGCAGGAAGAAGCAGCCTAACGGCTGGAGGAGTTGCGCAGGGGTGGTCACTTGATGGAGGTCCTCAGTTCTCATCCATACAATGTGCTGAGCACTATTCTAAGCACTGGGGTTTTCTCAGGTTGGACACCGCCCCTATCGCACATAGGGTTTCCAATCTAAGTTGGAGATCGATCAATTGATCGATTGATTGACTGCATGAATGCAAGGAATCACTATCAAGCAGAAACCCCTGACCTCTAGCTTTAAGGCACTCAATTAGCTCTTTCTTATCCCTTTAAGCTCTTTCCTCTCCCACAATACCCCAGCCCACACACTTCATTCCTCTCATGCCACCCTGCCACATTCTTATCTTTCTCACCATCAATCTCTTGCTTTCCCCTTCCCTGGAACACCCTCCACCTTCACATCCGGCAGACCAGCACCCTCTGCATCAAGATCTTTCTAAACTCACGTCTCTTTCAAGATATATTCCCAGATTATTCTTTCATCTTCCTACCGTATTTCCTCCCCAATGACCATGGTTACATTCACACACCACATTGCACTTATGGACACATCTTTATCCTCTCTGGCTTCCTCTTAGTTTTAATTACTTTAACGTCTATCTACAACACTAGATTGTAAGCTCCTTGAAGGAAGGAATTAATGCCTTCTAACTCTATTGTACTCTCACAAGCATTTAGGACAGTGATCTGTACAGAGTACGTGTCTGATAAATATCATCAGTTGGCTGATTGCTGTGGCTATGTCAGTTACAAGCAATTCTGTGAGGTACCCTCTCCAATTCTCCTCACAAGGGATGGCGTTGGGCACAGAGAAGGAGGGATGGAGGGAGAGAGAGAGAGAGAGAGAGAGAGAGAGAGAGAGAGAGAGAGAGAGAGAGAGAGAGAGAGAGATGGAGAGAGAAAGCGATGGAGAGAGACTGCATACTTTTTCTGAACAGAGATTGCATCTCCCAACTCTACCGTAGTGAGATTAATTATGGTGTTTGTAAATGCTTACTATATACAAAGCACTGGACTATATACCAGCCACTGGACTCAGCTCTAGGGTAGTTATAAATTAATCAGGTTGGACCCAGTCCCCGTCCTAAGTAGCACTTTCCTAAAATCTTAGTACAGTGATCTACAGTAGATGCTCAATAATCACCATCGATTGATTGACGGAGAGAGACATAAAGAGAGAGATACTGTAGATTGTAAGCCCTTTATGTGCAGAGATCCTGTCTATTGTAATTAATCACTCAATTAGTTGTCTTGTCTTGTCTTATGCTATCTAGTTGTTTCCCACCCATAGCGACACAATGGACACATCTCTCCCAGAACACCCGTTCTCTATCTCCAATTGTTCTGGTAGTGTATACATAGAGTTTTCTTGGTAAAATACGGAAGTGTTCTACCACTGCCTCCTTCTGCATTATAAACTTGAGTTTCCAACCACGACTATCTCCCGTGCTGCCGCTGCCCAGCACAGGTGAGTTTTGATTTGTAGTCGATTGCCTTCCACTCGCTAGCCACTGCCCAAGATAAGAATTAATGGGTAGGCCTCTGCTTAACTCTCTCTCCCGTAACCGAGACTGGTAGAATACTGGAAACTCTTCAGGTGTGACCCTGAGAGGGGTCTCAATTAATTACCCTATTGTAATTAATTATGGTACTTCAAAAGCTCTAACTATATCCCAAGCACTGTACTAAACGCTGGGATAGATACAAGATAATCAGGTCCAATAAGAGGCTCACGAACAAGTACTGAATTCCCACTTTGCTGATGAAGGAACTGAGGCAACAGAGAAGTTAAGTGACTTGCCCAAGGTCACACAGCAAGTATGTGACAAAGCCAGAATGAGAACGTAGTGTCTCTGACACCCAGGTCTGTGCTCTCTCCACTAGATCATGCTGCTTCTCAAGCAACGAGAACCCAAAATGAGGGGTCCCATGAAAGAGTATGAAGAGGATTTGGTGGGATATAAAGGAATACCAGGGATAAGGAATTGGAGCAAGAGATTCCACCCATGGAGGTCTTTAAGGAAGTGGCAGGCTCTGCTTCACTGGAGAATTAGACACCTTCCTACCCACAGAGAGGTTAGGTGCTGAATTTCTCCTTTCCTCATATCTCCTGATTGGGACATTCTCCCTTGAAATGGCAGGAAAGAAACGGCCAATCACACAGTAGTGACAGGACTCCTCCTTCTGGAGTTTTTGGAGGCCCAGGGGCTGCAGGGAAAGTCCCGTGGATTTAACAGAGTTTCAGGAAGGAGTTTTAAAGATGGGAAGTCCTGTGGTCTGGTGGATATTAAGGGAGAGGGAATTCCATGAGGACGAAAGGTGATGAGGTAGGGGTCTGAGTGGGGGGAGCTGGAAATGAAGCACAGTGAGATGGTGCGCTTGGGAGGAATGGAGCATGAAGATAGGAATCCATTAGGGGAAAATAATGCATATCAGTCGATCGATCATTTCTATTGAGCGCTTACTATGTGAAGACTTTGGTACTAACCGCTTGGGAGAGTACCATTTAATAATATAACAGGGCTGGTAGCCACGTTCTTTGACCATGATGAGCTTACAGTCAAGAGGGAAATTTCTAAGTTGGATTGCTGCAGTTTTCAGATGGTCCCAAGCCCTGGCATGGGATGAAGCTCCAAGCCTCAGAGCTTTACCAGAATGCTATTATTAATCACAGAAAGGGAATGATGATTAGTCTGTTGATGTTGTCATGAGAAGGAGTCCCAGAGTGGGACCACATGAGACTGGACAGTCATTTAGGTTCTGGAGGCCGGGACCACAGGTAGCCCACGGTTCCAGCCTTCCGAGATTCCCGGACAGTCAACTGTCTCAGCGGAGTCCCGGGTCCGTCCTCCCAAGGGGAATCCCCCAGCAAATAACCGGGCTGTCATCTGAGCCCACACAGAGGGGACGGCACAGCCTAGAGGTGAAGCGAGGATCCTGACAGCTTTCACCTCTCAGCCAGACTTTCCTGTCACTGCCACCAGCGTCCAGGACTGACGAGGTAGAGCGAACTTCTCTCTCAGCAGTGTTCCGTGTTCTCCAGCCCAGGACAGGCCCAGTGACTCCAAAGAGGAGAAGGGGAAAGGTGAGGGAAATTTCAATAGGGAACTGGATGACCAAGGTCAGAGTCACAATTTCTCTAAATTAAAAGCAATGTCGCTTACTAGAAAGACCGTGGGCCCTGGAATCAGGAGAACCTGGGTTCTAATCCCAGTTCTGCCACTTATCTGGTGTGTGACATTGGGCAAGTCACTTCACTTCCTCGATCCGGTCCTCCAGGGATTCCCCTCAGAGCGGCGGCCGCTTTATCTTGGGGGATGGGGTCCATCTGGAGAAACATTTCAGTGTCTGCAGGAGAGCGGAGAGGGGCTGAGGGCTCCTAGGTGTCCCTCATTGGCTGACCGAACCTAGGCGTCCTAGGGGAGGCAGGGGACCAGTCTAGCCTGGCAGAGGTCAGCGACCTCCAGCCCCACACTGCCCCGGTGAGGCAATCCCTGTGGTGGGGATTGAGGGGCGGGGAGAGGCCAGCAGAGGCCGTAGTGAGTCTGTGGAGAAGCTCGCACTCGGCCTCCATTTTGACTTTCGGACCAGAGCAGCACTGCAGGCGAGTTTGCAGGAGCAGAAACCAGGCTTAAGCAGGGATGACACAGTCGCAGGTACCACAGCACAAGCCACTAGTACTGGAATGACTTACTCTAACCAGTTTCTCAGTCGCATGGTCTTTGTATCTGGACCAGCACTCATATGCTGTTTGTTCTACGATACCCCCTCCATCGTCTCGCTGACATCACTTCATCGGCCCTCTGTCGGCCTTCCCTCATCCCTCCATCACCGCTCCATCGTCCCTCCATCATCCCTCCATCGTCCTTCCATCCACCTATATTATCAGCTCGTTGTGATCAGGGAACGTGTCTACCAACTCTGTTGGACTGTCCTCTCCTTAATGCTTTAGTCCAGTGCCCCGCACACAGTAGGTGCTCAGTAAATACCATCGATTAACCATTTCTCCCAGCCCTCTGCCACGCCAGAGGCGAAGTATGCAATTGGGGTCCCAAGCCAGACCCTTCCATGTTTAGCCAGACTTCACTCTGCAGTTCATTTTCCTCGTACAGAGAAAGCTGCAATCGGATACCCTGGACATGCACCTTTGTGTGTCTGTGTGTGTGCGCGCGCGTGTGTGTGCTCAGGGCAGGGTAGGAGAATCAGGGAGCAAATCCCAGACTTTAGGGAAGGAAGCCAACTGGGTAGAGAGCAGTGCGGAATGTTCGACATCTCTCCCTAGAGAATAGGTTTAGGGGTCAGGAAAGAGCCGAATGAGTGACTAGATACTTTTATGGGTGTATGTGTCTACCAACTTGTTTGTATCATACTCTCGCAAGTGATTAGCACAATGTTCTTCACACAGTAAGCGCTCGATAAATACGACTGGCTCTGTGCGACTGTCCGTCTGTGGGAGAACCCCGGTTTTTGAGTGAACAGGAATACATGTGAGGGTATTGTGTGTTTGGGTACATGTATGTTAAGGTGTGATTTTGGGTGTGAAAGTGAATTTGTGTGTTCCAGGTTGCCTTGTAGAGTTGGTATATCTTTGCCCCCTGGGGGCTTGATAAACACCGCTATTACTATTATCAGCCAGTCACTCAGCGTAGTACAGTGCTGTGCACACACTAAGCCTCAGTAAATACGATTGAATGAATGAATATCCATTGAGCAAAGCGCAGAACTCTGCGTGCAGAGCACTGTATTAAGTGTTTGGAAGAGTACACTATAACAGACACACCACAAGCCCACAACGAGCTTAGTCTCTGTACATATCCATAATTTATTTTATTTTAACATTCTTATCCCCCTATAGACTGTAGGATTGTTGCGGGGAGGGAACATGTCTACCAACTCTATTATATTGTATTCTCTCAAGCATCTAGTACAGTGCTCTGCACACAGTAAATGCTCAAAAATACGAATTCTAAGTTGCTTGATTGATTGATACTACAACTTCTTCTAGGGCGTTTGCTGCTATTACTGCTACTATTACTGTGACTGCTTTCCCCTCTTATATATTTGTCATCTTGTTATCCCCACTTGGAAAGAAATATGGTGTTAATCCTCATTTGGAATTCCCACCTTGTTACATGGAAGTCTTTTACCAAGTTTCTAGATCATTTTTTAATTAATAATTCTCTTCCAATATAAAATAAATTGCTCCTCATAGAATCACAGGCAAGGCTCCTGATGATTACTTCACCTCATCAGGTTCTTTGTCCTGTGCAGGGAGTCATCATCACCTACCAATGACCAATATCTCCACGGTGAGGGAATTCCTCCTGCTGTGTTTCTCGGCGGTCCGGGAGCTGCAGCTGGTCCATGCCGCGCTGTTCCTCCTGGTCTACCTGGCGGCCCTGACAGAGAATCTCCTCATCGTCGCTGTCACCTCCCTCTACCGGAGCCTCCACACTCCCATGCACTTCTTCCTCAGGAACCTGTCCTTCATCGACCTCTGCCTCCTCTGGGTCACCGTCCCCAAGTCTATCCACAACTGACCAACAAGAGATCTACCTCCTTAGTGGGCTGTACAGTCCAAGTCTTCCCTGTGATTTGGTTTACTGTCTCGAAGATGTCCATACTCACAGTGATGTCCTACGACCTCTACGTCGCCATCTGCCTCCTCCTGAACTACGAGGTCGTCATGGCTCGAGGCGCCTGTTAGAAGAGGGCCGCCGCCTACTGGTTCAGCGGGGGCTTGTTTGCAGCAATGTGCTGAGTTGAGATATTCTCCCTCTCCTTCTGCGGGTCCAAAATCGTTCCCCATTTCTTCTGTGACTTCCCTCCTCTGCTGAAGATCGCCTGCTCCGAGGACTACGTCGCCATCGACGTGAGCATCACCACCGCATTAGCGTAAGGTGTTAGCTGCTTCATTATCATCATCATCTCATATGGGCGCATCTTCTGGGCCGTACCGAGGATGCCGGCTGCCGAGGGCCGGGCCAAAGCCTTCTTCACCTGCCTGTCCCACCTCGTCGTCGTCACCTTTTTCTTCTCAGTGGGTGTATTTGTCTATATCAAGCCTCCCTCAGACATCTCCTTGATCGTGGATCTGCTGGGGTCTGTGTTCTATACCCCCTCATCTACAGCCTGAGGAACCTGGACATGAAGGTCGCAATGGGCAGAATCCTAAAAGAGTCACTCACCCAGCCACCACTCTAGGACAAAATATCTCCTTCTTTGTGCAAATGATCTCACACCACCACTTAACCAAGTAATTGCCCTCGGACCTAGCCAGATGCTTAGTGGTCCTACAGGGTTCACAGAAGACGCTGGACGTTGTTGAATTGTCAGTCTGGGAAGGAGGCAGCTACGACTGACGTAGGATAGACCGAGGTTGGACTGACAATCCAAATTTGGGGAGCCATCATAGCTTAAAGGAAAGGAAGTCCCTCTAGACTGTAAGTTCACTGTGGACAGGGAATGTGTTTAACAACTCTGTTAAACTGAACTCTCCCAAATACTTAGTAAAACCAGTTTGGGGATGGTTCTAATCCCTGCTCTGCCACTTGTCTTCTGTGTGACTTTGGGCGACCCATTTGGTTTCTCCGTGCCTCAGTGACCTCATCTGTAAAATGGGGATTTAGAGTGCGAACCCCATGTGGGATAACCCGATTACCTTGTATCTACCCCTGTTCTTAGCACAGTGTTTGGAAAATAGCAAGAACTTAAGAAAGACCATATTTTAGAAATACTTATCATGGCCTAAAGGAAGGGGGATCTCTCTAGACTGTAAGCTCACTGTGGTCAGGGAAAGCGTTACCAGCTCTATTACATTGAACTTTTCCAAGTGCTTAGTACAGTTCTGGGCCCAGAGTAAGTGCTTAAAAAATATGATTGATTGATTGATTGAGACTTGAGTTCTGATGCCAGCTTTGCCACTGGCTTGCTTTGTGACCAAGGGGCATTGATTTAAACTGCCCAGGATCTCTCTTCTTCCTACACTCTAAGCACCTGTGGGACAGAAATTGTGTCTGAACTAATCCTTTTGTTTCTACTCCAGCAAGTGGAACAATTTAGGCACACAACCTATTAATAAATGCAATAATGATATCATTATTAGTAATGACTATGAAAATGCAATGATATGCTCTTTAGCATGACTCTGGGGGTGGGAATGAAAGTTGGAAAATGGGAGGTGGTATGGGAGAAGCGAAGAAATGATGATGCTAGCTCCATCTGCCTTGTCAAATCCATGCTCTTTCATCAATCCATCTTTCCTTCCTTCCATCCATCCATCCAACCATTCATCTATCCATCCACCCATCCATCCGTCCAGACCACGGTCTTGGGAGTCAGAGGTCGCGGGTTCTAATCCCCATTCCACTACTTGTGTGCCATATGACCTTGGTCCAGTCACTTCACTTTTTTGTGCCCCAGTTACCTCATCTGCAAAATGGGGATTGAGCCTGTGAACCTCTTGTGGGCCAGGGATTGTATCCAGCCTGATTACTTTGTATCTACTCCAGGACTTAGAACAGTGCTTGACACATAGTAAGCGTTTACCAAAGACCACAATTATTACTATTATCATTATCAATGGTATTTATTGACAACATCCTGGGTGCAAAGCATTGTAGTAAGCTCTCAGGAGAGTTGAAAAGAGATAAAATTGCATTGTTCCTGCTCTCCAGGAGATTATGATCTAATGGGGTCGATAGACACTGAATAAATTATGTAGAAGAGGAAGGAGAGAAGGGAAAGATCAGAAAGTGGATGAACGCTTGATTCAAGAGTACAGTTTATATGGTCAGTATGAACGGAGCTGCAGCGAATTTGCAATCAGGACAAGTCAGAAGAAGCAGCATTGCCAATGGCAGGAACGCAGGCCTGGGATTCAAATGGACATGTGTTCTCATCCCGGTTCCACCACCTGTCTGCTGTGTAACCTTGGGCCGGGTCGCTTAACTTCTCTGTGCCTCACTTCCCTCATCTGTAAAATGGAGAATGACATCTGAGCCCCACGGGGGACATGGACTCTGTCTAATCTGATTAGCTTGTAACTACTCCAGCACTTAGTACAGTGCCTGATATAGAGTAAGGGCTTCACAAAGACTATAGGAAAAAGTTACAGTTAGCTGATTGACTGACAGATTGAGTGTATCAGGATGTGAATTAGACAAAGGTGGAAGCATTCACAGTGGCTAAAGACTGCCGTTGAAACCAGGAATCGTTGGGATGCTGAGATGCAGCTGCCGCTGTTTCCATGGGAATCCCGGGGGCCGGCACCATCACTGATGCTGCAGGAACGGGGCCCTTGTCTCCCAGGAGCCTCAGGAGCCACGTGACCAGAGGGTGCGTGGCTTGTCCAGGCCACGAGGTCCCTTGGCAGTGCCCCGAGCCATCCTCCAGGGATCCCCCTCGGAGCAGCTCTTGCTTTATCAACAGGGATGGGGGCCTGTTTGGAGAGCTTCTCAGGGTCTGGGGGAGAGCGGAGAGGGATTTCGGGCTCCTCTATGCTCCTTCCTGGTTGACTGAACCCATGGGTCTGTGGGGAGAGAAGGAATCAGCCCAGCCCTGAGGAAGTCAGCGACCCCCAGCCCCACGCTGCCTCGGTAAGAGTGACCGGGGATGAGTGGGGTGGAAGGGGAGGGTGGGCCTAGTATGAGGATGGAAGACAGTATGGGGCCTAACTTGGGGTTTCAGACCAGGGCCGCGGCCCCGAGTGGTCAGGGGTGCTAACAGGTGGGACGGCGTTTTCCAGGACAACAACCATCAACCATCGCAAATCTCTCCTTCTTGCTCCTTAAACCTTGCTACCATGCCAACTACCCGTCAGGCTGCAGTACCCTGCTGGTTCAATCTCTCATCCTATCTCGACTGTATTACTGCATCAGCCTCCTCTCTGATCTCCCATCCTCCTGTCTCTCCTCACTTCAGTCTATACTTCACGCTGCTGCACGGATCATCTTTGTGCAGAAACGCTCTGGGCATGTCGCTTCCCTCCTCAAAAACCTCCAGTGATTGTCTATCAACCTTCGAATCAAGCAAAAACTCCTCCCTCTAGGCTTCAAAGCTCTCCATCACCTTACCCCTTCTTACCGCACCTCCCTTCTCTCCTTTTGCAGCCCAGCCTGCACCCTCCACTCCTCTGCCACTAACCTCCTAAATGTGCTTCGTTCTCTCATGTCCAGCCGTCGACCCTGACCCACGTCCTGCCTCTGGCCTGCAATGATCACCCTCCACACATCCGCCAAACTAGCTCTCTTCCTCTCTTCAAAGCCCTACTGAGCGCTCACCTCCTCCAAGAATCTTTCCCGGACTCTGCCCCCCTTGTCTTCTCCTCCTCCTCCCCTGCCCATGGCCCCACCTCTACCCTATCACCTTCCCCTCCCCATAATACTTGTGCATATTTGTACATATTTATTACTCTACTTATTTTATTAATGATGTGTATATCTATATGATTCTATTTATTCTGATGGTATTGGCATCTGCACCTCCAGCACAGCATCAACATCGTTGGGAAATGACAAATAGTGGGAAAGGTTGGAATTCCTGCCCTCATGGGCTTTCCAGCCTACTAGGCAAGGATGACACAGTCTAATTTACTATCAATCCGTTAACATTGAGTCATACTGATTGAACACTTATTGTATGCACTAAGCCCTTGGAGAGTAATAATAGTATTTTTTAAGCTCTTATTATGTCTCAAGCACTGTTCTAAGCGCCGGGGTAGATACAAGTTAGGCAGGGTGAATACAGTTTTTGTTCCACATGGGGCTTACAGTCTTTACCCCCCATTTTACAGATGAGGTAACTGAGGATCAGAGAAGTTAGATGACTTGCCCATGGTCGAACAGCAGACATGAGGCTGGCCTGGAATGCCCTCCCTCTGCACATTCGCCAAGCTAGCTCTCTTCTTCCCTTCCTTCCCTACTGAGAGCTCACCTCCTCCAGTAGGCCTTCCAAGACTGAGCCTCCTCCTTCCTCTCTCCCTCCTACCCCTCCCCATTCCCCCCACCTTAGCTCCTTCCCCTCCCCACAGCACCTGTATATATGTATATATGTTTGTACGTATTTATTACTCTATTTATTCATTTTATTTTTACATATTTATTCTATTTATTTTATTTTGTTAATATGTTTTGTTTCGTTGTCTGTCTCCCCCTTCTAGACTGTGAGCCCGCTGTTGGGTAGGGACCGTCTCTATATGTTGCCAACTTGTACTTCCCAAGCTCTTAGTACAGTGCTCTGCACACAGAAAGCACTCAATAAATACGATTGAATGAATGAATGAATGAGGCTGAGCCGCAATTCGAACCCATGTCCCTCTTTCCCCTTCTGACTCCCAAGCCTCTGCTCTATGCATTTTAGAACACCATAACAAAAGCAATCCCAGCCCCTTCCAGAAGGAAAGAAAGAATTGAAACATGGATATGAAATTATTTGTGTGCCATTTTACAGATGAGGAAACTGGGGCCCAGAGAAGTGAAACGACTTGCCCAAGCTTCCTCATCAAGAAAAGGGACAGAGCCAGGATTACAACTAAAGTCCTCTGATTCCCACTAAGCAATGTTTGGGAGAGTACAATAGAACAGAGCTGGTAGATGTGTATGCTGTCCTTCAGGGGCTCACAGTCAAGAAGAGAACTCCTGGGCCCATGCTTTCTCCACTAAATGAGGGTTGACATGAGGTGACTCACGCTTGAGTTAGGTGAAGTGGATTTAGAGGGATGGTAAATGAACCGGGGAAGCTGGTTGGTGTTGAGGGGGTGGGGATTTTAGCAGTGCTCAGAATTCGGAAAGAACTGTGCTTTCTGATTTTGAGTGGATAAGAAAGGGAGTTTCAGGCTAGAATGGAAATGGGAGAATCGATCGCGAGTAACAACTAGAATGTTTCTTTGAGAGCTGAGAAGACGTGTTAAAAATGGAACGGGGATGAAGTGCAGTCATAGGGCGGAGAGGCTTCAAACCGATTAAGAGTTTTGGTTGCTTGTGAAAAAGCAAAACTTGTCATGAGTGGAGGTTGAGGAGTGGAGAGATGTAGCCTGAGCGAAGCTTTAGGAAGGTACTAGATGAATGATGACGTATGTTTGCGTTTGTGTGTGTACAAGTCTGAATGCAGATATGTGAGCAAATGGAATCAGTTTGGAGAATACGTGGTTTTTTGTTATTGTTGTTGTTTGTTTTCTGATATCGTTAAGGGCTTATTATGTGCCAGGTACTGTATTAAACACAGGGATGGATACAAGTTATTCAGGTTGGTCATAGTCCATGCCTCATAGGGTGCTCACAGTTGTAACCCCCATTTTTCAGATGAGGTAACCGAGGCACAGAGAAGGTAAGTTACTGGCCCCAGGTCACGCAGCAGACAAGGAACAGAGACAGGATTAGAATCCAAGTCCTTCTGTATATCAGGCCCATTTTCTCTCCACTAAATGGATGAATGTATATGTAAAGAAACTTCTTGTTTGACCCTAAAACCACTGAAAAATTTCCCAACCGTCATGAACATACCTTCATTTTCTCTGACCTCTGCTATCTGCTATTCATTTTTTTTCTGTCTTCTCAACCAAAAATAATTCTCTTGAAATTTATTAAGTGCCTACTATGTGCTAAGCAAGGTATTAATTGTTGGAGGAGATTCAGGACAACCTGGTATACGCAGACCGTATCCCATAAGGTATTCACTAAGTAAGAGGGAAAACAGGAATCGAATCCCCATTTTACTATTCAGAAAACTGAGGTGTAGAGAAATTAAGTCACTTTCCCATGGCTATGCAGCAGAGAACTGGTAGAGTTGGGAATAGAACACGGGTCGGCTGACTCCCAGGCCTGTGTTTTTCCCAATAGTGCACTCTGCTACTACACAGTTCAAAGCTTGGTGCTTCCAATAGAATTGAAGCTCCTTGGGGTCAGTGATCATATGTACTAATACCATGTCCTCTGAAGGTACTCAATAAATAGGGTTGATTGACTCGGTCTTATTCCTTCACCCCAAAATTAATTTCTCTAAATTGAAGTCTTCCCTCTTCCTGTGCAGGGAGTCCACATCATTCCCCAGAAATGTTCAATGTCTCCCCGGTGAACTCAAAGATCATTTTGAATTCAATAACTGTCCAAGAGAATCACCAGCAAGTCAATGTTTTCATTCATCCCATCAACTGACTAACTTTTTTTCTTCCCTCATCCATTGCAGAAAGTCAATGCTGCCTACCAAAAAATGTCCAACGTTTCCACGGTAAGGGAATTCCTCCTGCTGGGATTCTCAGACATCCGGGAGCTGCAGCTCGTCCAAGCCGCGCTGTTCCTCCTGGTCTACCTGGCGGCCCTGATGGGGAATCTCCTCCTCATCACCGTCACCGTCCTCGACCGGCGCCTTCACACCCCCATGTATTTCTTCCTCAGGAACCTGTCTGTCGTCGACCTCTGCCTCATCACCGTCATCGTCCCAAATTCCGTCCTCAACTCCTTGACCAATCGCAACTCCATCTCCTTCTTGGGCTGTGCCGCACAGGTCTTCCTGGTGGTCCTGTGTGTCGGTTCAGAGTTTCCCATCCTTACAGCGATGTCCTACGACCGCTATGCCGCCATCTGCCAACCCCTGCGCTATGAGATTGTCATGACCAACACGGCCTGTGGAAAGATGGCAGCCGCCTCCTGGCTCAGCGGGGGGCTGTTTGCGGTTTTTTATTCAGCTTCGACTTTCTCCCTGAGCTTCTGTGGGTCCAACATCGTCCAGCAGTTCTTTTGTGACGTCCCCACTCTGCTGAAGATCTCCTGCTCCGAGGACCATGTTGCCGTTTATTTGAGCGTCACCGGTGGGCTAGCTTTATGCTCGGGCTGCTTTATCTTCATCATCATCTCCTACGTGCGCGTCTTCCAGGCTGTGCTGAGGATTCCGGCCACAGAGGGCCGGGCCAAAGCGTTCTCCACCTGCCTGCCTCACCTCGCTGTCATCACCATCTTCCTCGCTACGGCCGCCATTGCCTACTTCAAGCCCGTGCCTGACTCCCCCTCGACCCCGGACCTGCTGTTGTCCGTGTTCTACACCATGGTGACCCCCACCCTGAACCCCGTCATCTACAGCCTGAGGAACCGGGACATGAAGTCCGCCCTGGGAAGAGTCCTAAAGGGGAGATTCCTCTTTCCTCGTCTAAGGGATAAAATGTAAGTTTCCCTTTGCTGACTATCCCATTGTCCATCAGGATTCTGACCGTGGGGGTATCCATGTAAAGAGCTGTCAAAAGAGCAAGTTCAGCGTCTGAGGATTTGTCAGTGTCTGGGATAGAGGTTGATAAGACGTGTGTGACTGTAAGCCCGGCTTGGGCAAGTATTTTCTCTCTTTATCCTCAATTGTACTTTCCAAGCGCTTAGTACTCTGCTCTACACAGTAGGTACGAAATAAATGCGATTGAATGAATGAATGAACAAATAAATGACTGACAAGTGATTGTTTGGGCAACATCATTCCTTAGTGGAATGAGCATGTGGCTGGGAGTCATGAGATTCGAAGGATCTGCCCGGTTCTGCCACTGCCCTGCTGTATGACGTTGGTTCAGCCACGTAAACTCTCTGGGTCTCTCTGTAAAATCAGGATTCAATATATCAATTAATCAGAGGGTGACAAGGGAGCAGGGATGCAATCATGGAAATTGTCCCCCAAATGTGACTGCCTGTTTACTTGTTTTCATGCCTGTCTTCCCCTTCTAGACTGGGGGTACCTTGTGCGCTGGGATTATCTCTATTTATTGCTAATTGCACTTTCCGAGCTTTTAGTACAGTGCTCTGCACACAGTAAGCACTCAATAAATATGATTGAATGAATGAATTATTTTGACTGAGCAAATTTTGTCTCTAATCCATTCATTCATCCATCCATCCATCTTTCCGACCATTCATCCGTCCATCTGTCTGTCTGTTCACCTATCTGTCTATCCAAACATCCCTCCATCCACCCATCCATAATAATAATGAGAGTGGACATCTACATTGATGTCCCTGGTGATTCCTCTGCCTCCTGCCTTCTATCTCTCCTTGATGCTACCAGCCTCCTGCTCGACCCCACCTCGCCCACAAACCAACTTGGTCACACCCTTGATTTCATCATCTCCTACCGCTGCACTATCTTCACCCTCACCAACTCCAACATCCCTCTCTCTGATCATAACCTTCTCACCTGTCTTCTCACTCACACTCCTCTCCCCAGTAAATCTATATTACTACCTCATAGAGACCTCCGCTCTCTCGACCCCATCCATCGTTCTCAGCGCATCACACCCCACCTCGCCTCCCTACTTTCTCTACCCTGTCTTGATGACCAGATTACTGCTCTCAACTCTACCCTTTCTACTCAACTCAACTCTCTCGCTGCCCTCTTCCTTCGCCGCTCTCGTAGCACTAACCCACAGCCTTGGATCACTACCACTGTCTGCGCTTCCTTCGCTCTTATGCTGTAGCAGAAGAAAGCTGCTGGCGAAAGTCTTAACACCAAGCCAAACTTGTTCACTTGCAGTTTATCCTTTCCTGCCTTAACTCTGCCCTCTCCTCTGCCAGGCAAAGCTATTTTTCCTCCCTTATTGACACCCATGCCTATCATCCCCGACAGCTCTTCCATACATTTAACTCCCTTCTCAGGCCCCCTGTTCCTCCCCCTTCTCCATGCCTCAATCCCAAAGATCTGGCCTCCTACTTCATTAGTAAAATTAACTCCATCAGGTCTGAGCTCCCGAAAGTCATTCCTCCCCTTTCTCCAACCCCCCAGCTCTCAACCCTCTCCATTACTCTCCCATTCTTCCCAGCAGTATCTTCAGATGAGATTTCCTTCCTCCTCTCAAGGTGCTACTCCATCCACCTGTGCTTCTGACCCCATTCCCTCTCATCGTATGAAATCTCTTGCCCCTTCCCTTCTGCCCTTCTTAACGTCCATCTTCAACTGCTCACTCTCCGCTGGTTCCTTCCCCTCTGACTTCAAACATACCCATGTCTCTCCCATCCTAAAAAAACCCCTCTCTTGACCCCACCTCCCCTTCTAGTTATCGCCGTATATCCCTCCTAACCTTCCTTTCCAAACTCCTGGAATGAGTCGTCTACACCTGCCGCCCCGAATCCCTCAACGCCAACTCTCTCTTGACCCCCTCCAATCTGGCTTCCGCCCCCTACACTCCTCTGAAACCGCCCTCTCAAAGGCCACCAATGACCTCCTGCTTGCTAATTCCAACGGCTCCTAGTCAATCCTAATCCTCCTCGACCTCACAGCTGTCTTCGAGATTGTGGACAACCCCCTTCTCCTCAACACGCTATCCAACCTTGGCTTCACAGACTCTGTCCTCTCCTGGTTCTCCTCTTATATCTCCAGCCATTCATTCTCAGTCTCCTTTGCGGGCTCCTCCTACCCCTCTCATTTCCGTACTGTAAGGGTTCCTCAAGGGTCAGTTCCTGGTCCCCTTCTGTTCCCTATCTACAAACACTCCCATGATGAACTCAATTGCTCCAATGGCTTCAACTATCATCTCTACGCTGATGACACCCAAATCTACATCTCTGCCCCTGCTCCCTCTCCCTCCCTTCAGGCTCGGGTCTCCTCCTGCCTTCAGGACATCTCCATCTGGATGTCTGCCCGCCACCTAAAACTCAATAAGTCCAAGACTGAACTCCTATCTTCCCCCCGAAACCCTGCCCTCTCCCTGACTTTCCCATCACTGTAGACGGCACTACCATCCTTCCCGTCTCACAAACCAACACCCTTGGTGTCATCCTCGATTCTGCTCTCTCGTTCACCCCTCACATCCAATTCGTCACCAAAACCTGCCGTTCTCACCTCCACAACATCGCCAAGATCTGCCCATTCCTCTCCGTCCAACCTGGTACATTGCTTGTTCAATCTCTCATCTTATCCCGACTGGAGCCTCCTCTCTGATCTCCCATCCTCCTGTCTCTCCCCTCTTCAGTCTGTACTTCACGCTGCTGCCCGGATAATCTTTGTTCAGAAACGCTCTGGGCATGTTACTCCCCTCCTCAAAAATCTCCAGTGGCTACCTGTCAACCAACGCATCAAGGAAAAACCTCCTCACTCTCGGTTTCAAGGCTCTCCATCACCTCACCGCCTCCTACATCACCTCCCTTCTCTCCTTCTACACCCCAGCCCGCGCCTTCTGCTCCTCTGCCGCTAACCTCCTCACTGTGCCTCGTTCTCGCCTGTCCCGCCGTCGACCCTCGGCCCACGTCCTCCCCATGGCCTGGAATGTCCTCTCTCCACGTATCCGCCAAGCTAACTCTCTTCCTCCCTTCAAAGCCTTACTGAAAGCTCACCTCTTCCAGGAGGCCTTCTCAGACTGAGCCCCCTTTTTTCTCTCCTACTCCCTATCCCATCGCCCTACGTCCTTTTCCTCGTCACAGCACCTGTATATACGTTTGTACAGAGTAATTACTCTATTCATTTTACTTGTACATATTTACTATTCTATTTATTTCGTTAATGATGTGCATTTAGCTTTAATTCTATTTGTTCTGATGACTTGACAACTGTCCACGTGTTTTGTTTTGATGTCTGTCTCCCCCTTATAGACTGTGAGCCCGTTGTTGGGTAGGGACCGTCTCTATATGTTGCCAACTTGTTCTTCCCAAGCGCTTAGTGCAGTGCTCTGCACACAGTAAGCGCTCAGTAAATACGATGGAATGAATGAATGAATGAATAAAGGGAGCAAGTCAGAACGATGCAGAAGGAAATGAGAGACGAGGGAAGGAGGGCTTAGACAGAGAAGATCTCCTGTTAAAGATCCACCTTGAAAAAGGCTTTGAAGCAGGGAGAAATACTGTCTGTAGGATATGAGGAGGGAGGACGTTCCAGGCCAGAGGCAGGATGTGGGCAACGGGTCAGCAGTGAAATAGATGAGATCGAGGTACAATGAGAAGGTAAGCATTAGATGAGTGAAGTGTGCAGGCTCGATTGTAGCAGGAGAGTAGTGAGGTGAATTAGGAGGGGGCATTGTGACAGGGTGCTTTAAAGGCAATGGTGAGACGTTTCAATTTGATGTGAAGGTATATGGGCAACCACAGAAGCTTCCTGAGGAGTGGGGAAACATGACCTTACCGTTTTTGTAGAAACATAATGCGGGAAGCAGAGTGAAGTATGGACTGGAGTTGTGAGAGACAGGAGGCAGGGAGTCAGCAAGGAGGATGAGATAGTAATCAATGTGGGATAGTGTATTTGATTGTATCGCCACGGTAGCAGTTTGGATGGAGAGGAAGGGTGGATTTTAGTGATGGTGTGAAAGTGGAACCAAGAGGATTTAGTGATGGATTGAACTTGTGAGTTGAATGAGAGAACGAAGTCAAAGGATAATGCCAAGGTTATGGGCTTGTGAGACAGGAAGAATGGTGGTGCCATCTACAGTGATGGGTAAGTCATGGGTTAGACAGTTTGGTGGAAGATAAAAAGTTCAGTGCTAGGCATGTTAGGTTTGAGGTGATGGTAGGACATCCAAGAAGATATGTATTGAAGGCACGAGGAAATGAGAGACCGTAGAGAAGGTGAGACACAGCAGGACTGGAGAGGTAGATTTGGGAATCATCCGCACAGAAGTGGTGATTAAAGCCATGTGACCGAATGAGTTCTCCAAAGGAATGGTTGCGGATGGAAAATTAAAAGGGACCCAGAACTGAAGCTTGAGAACCCTCTCCCTGCCCCCGACACACACAGTTAGGGAGTGGGAGGTAAAGGGGGAACCCACAGAAGAGTCTGAGAATGAGTTGCCGGAGAGATAGATGGAGAACCAAGAGAAGACAGTGTCTGTGAAGCTGAGGTTGGGTAATTATGACCAGTCACTCACTGGCCAGGCTAACTAGTTTAGCTCACTATCAATCAATCAATCAATCAATCAATCAATCATATTTATTGAGCGCTTACTGTGTGCAGAGCACTGTACTAAGCGCTTGGTAAGTACAAGTTGGCAACATACAGAGACAGTCCCTACCCAACAGTGGGCTCACAGTCTAAAAGGGGAGACAGAGAACAAAACCAAACATACTAACAAAATAAAATAGAATAGATATGTACAAGTAAAATAAATAAATAAATAAATAAATAGAGTAATAAATATGTACAAACATATATACCTATATACAGGTGCTGTGGGGAAGGGAAGGAGGTAAGATGGGGGATGGAGAGGGGGACGAGGGGGAGAGGAAGGAAGGGGCTCGGCTGGGAAGGCCTCCTGGAGGAGGTGAGCTCTCAGTAGGGCCTTGAAGGGAGGAAGAGAGCTAGCTTGGCGATGGGCAGAGGGAGGGCATTCCAGGCCCGGGGGATGACGTCGGCCGGGGGTCGATGGCGGGAGAGGCGAGAACGAGGCAATGGTGAGGGGATTAGCGGCAGAGGAGCAGAGGGTGCGGGGTGGGCTGTAGAAGGAGAGAAGGGAGGTGAAGTAGGAGGGGGCGAGGTGATGGAGAACCTTGAAGCCCAGGGTGAGGAGTTTCTGCCTGATGCGCAGATTGATTGGTAGCCACTAGGGATTTTTGAGGAGGGGAGCAACATGCCCATAGCGTTTCTGGACAAAGACAATCCGGGCAGCAGCATGAAGTATGGGTGGAAGTGGGGAGAGACACGGGGATGGGAGATCAGAGAGAAGACTGTTGCAGTAGTCCAGACGGGATAGGATGAGAGCTTGAAAGAGCAGGGTAGCGGTTTGGATGGAGAGGAAAGGGCGGATCTTCGCAATGTTGCGAAGCTGAGACCGGCAGGCTTTGGTGACAGCTTGGATGTGAGAGGTGAATGAGAGAGCGGAGTCGAGGATGACACCAAGGTTGCGGGCTTGTGAGACGGGAAGGATGGTAGTGCCGTCAACAGTGATGGGAAAGTCAGGGAGAGGGCAGGGTTTGGGAGGGAAGACAAGGAATTCAGTCTTGGACATGTTATCCTCTCTCACGTTCTTATTCCAGGACCCAGAAAGATGAAGCAGTGGGTCCTGTTGATAAAATCATTGGTCTTGGGGTCAGAGGACCCGTGTTCTAATCCTGCCTCTGTCACTTATCTGCTGTGCGATCTTGGGTAAGTCATTTCACTTCTCTACACCTCAGTTCCTTCATTTGCAAAATGGGGACTCGATCCCTGTTCTCCCGTCTACTTAGACTGCGAGCCCCATATGGAACCTGACGATCCTGTGCCTTCAGTAATACACCAGTGCTTAGTACAGTGGTACAGTGCTTTGCACATGGTAAGCGCATACAAATTTTATTATTATTATTATTAGAGAAGCTCGTTGACAGCAGGAAATGTGTCTGCGAAACTGCTGTTTTGTACTCTTCCAAACGCTCAGTGCAGTGCTCTGCAGACAGTGAGCTCTTAATAAATATGATTGATTGACTGACTATCTCTCCCTCTTATATCTCCTCCCTCTCCTACTCTGACACTCATGCATTCCCTAGGTCCCAGAGGGTCTCTGCCACTTCTGCCACCCCATCTGAGGTCTCTTGCCATCTTTCCAGTGCCCGCTAAGCTCCAACGGCCACCCCTCATTCTGAGGAAAGAGACCATGTTTGTTTCCACGAGACCAGCCCCTCCGCTGTGAGCCCCCGCTCTGGGCAGCGTTTGGGTCTGGCTAACACCCGAGAGCATTCCCAGAGAGGTGGACCACTTCCAGATTTTCCCTTCCCCGGGCTTCACTTCCCATTCACGTTAATCAGTCGAACAATCCAGAAATCACTGGTATTTAATGAGAGCAACTCACCTACTTTCTGTCAGTCAATCAATAGTATTTACTGAGGGCTTACTGTGTGCAGAGCACTGTATGAAGCCATAGGGAGACTATCCCAGACTGAACCCCCTCCTCCCAGACTGAGCCCCCTCCTTCTTCTCCCCGTCCTCCCCCTCCGCATCCCCCACACCTTACCTCCTTCTCCTCCCCACAGCATCTGTATATATGTATATATGTTTGTAGGTATTTATTACTCTATTTATTTATTTATTTATTCATTTTATTTGTACAAATTTATTCTGTTTATTTTATATTGTTAATATGGTTTGTTTTGCTGTCTGTCTCCCCCTTCTAGACTGTGAGCCCGCTGTTTGGTAGGGACCATCTCTATATGTTGCCAATTTGTACTTCCCAAGCGCTTAGTACAGTGATCTGCGCACAGTAGGTTCTCAATAAATACGATTGAATAAATGAATGAGTGAATTGGGAGAGTCCAATATGACATATTGGGTAGACATAGTCCCTGCTCACAACGAGTTTACAGTCTAGAAGGGGAAACAGCCATAATAATAATAATAATGATGATGATGATGATGATGATGATGATGATGATGATGATGATGATGAATTTGTTAAGTGCTTACTATGAGCTGAGCACTGTTCTAAGTGCTGAAGGTAGATAGATACAAGGTAATCAGGTTGTCCCAAGCGAGGCTCACAGTCTTACTCTCCATTTTACAGATGAGGTAATTGAGGCCCAGAGAAATTAAGTGACTTGCCCAAAGTCACACAGCTGACAAATGGCAGAGATGGGATTAGAACCCATGACCTCTGACTCCCAAGCCCGTGTTCTTTCCACTAAGCTATGCTGCCTCTCTAATTTAAGCATAATATAAATCAATATAAAGACATTGATATAAAGGAATTAACTTTATATAATTAATATAAATAAATAACCCACCACTGGTCATCCCTGAATAATAATAATGGTATTTGGTAAGCAAATGGTATGCATCAAGTTATGTTCTAAGCACTGGGGTAGATACAAGTTCAGCAGGTTGGATACAGTCCCTGTCCTCCATTGAGCTCACAGTCTTAATCTCCATTTTACAGATGAGTGAACTGAGGCACAGAGAAGTGAAGTAACTTGCCCAATGACACAGAGCAGACAAGTGGAGTAGCGGGATTAAAACCCAGGTCCTTCTGACTCCCGGGCATGTGCTCTATCCACTAGGCCAAGTTGCTTCTCCTGTAGATTATACACTTGTTGTGGGCAGGGAACCTGTCTATCAACTCTGTTGTATTGTACTTTCCCAAGGTGCTTAGTGTAGTGTCCTGCACACAATGAATGATTGATAAATACCATTGATGATGGTGACTGCGGGGTGGTGTTACAAGGGAATGGACTGACAATAAGCCTGAAGAAAATAGAGGCCAAGTACCAGCCTGCCCCAGGGAATCCCAAGAACAACCAAAATTACACAAGCCACCTACATGTCAGGGATGCCACTGAATTCTGTTACCTAGGCAGTATGCTGATGCAACAATCCAGGGGGTGAAAAATGATAGTCAAGGCAGAAAAAGAAACTTTCTACCCTGTGTGAAAGGACTCCCACCTAGGACCCTCCCCACAGCCGCCTTCACGTCCCTGTTCCTCAGGCTGTAGATGAGGGGGTTCAGGGAGGGGGGCACGACAGTACCATATCCAAAACAGAGAAGGAGCCTGAAGGTGGTTTTAAAGTAGCGAGGATAGCCGTGGTGAAAAACGTAGTCGTGAAGGCTAGGTGGGGCAGGCAGATGGAGAAGGCTATGGCACGGTCCTCGGGGACCGGCATCCTCAGCACTGCCCGTAATATGCTCTCGTACGAAACGAGGAAGAAGACAAAGCAGAAGACGCCCGAAAGGGTCCCGGTGACTAAGATCACAACGATGATGGGGTGCGTTTCGGGGCAGAAGTGTCGGGACATGGAGGCGATATCACAGAAGAACTATGGGATCAGGAAGGACCCGCAGAAGGGTAGGGAGAACGTCCCAGAGCATGACATCACTGCAATCAGTCCCCCGCCGAGGCATGAGGCGGCAGCCATCTTCCCACAAGCCCCTTGGTCCATGAGGATCTCGTAGCGCAGGGGGTGGCAGATGGCGGTGTAGGAGGAATACCTCTGAGGCAGCAAACAGAACCATGAAGAAGACATGGATGGAACAGCCCAGCAAGGAAATGGATCTATGGTCGGTCAGGGAACTGTGGATGGATTTGGGGACGGTGACGGAGACGAGGCAGAGGTCGAGGACGGACAGGTTCCTAAGGAAGAAGTACATGAGGGCGTGGAGGCACCGGTCGAGGACGGTGACGGCGACGATGAGGAGATTCCCCGTCAGGGCCGCCCGGGAGACCAGGAGGAACAGCGTGGTGTGGACCAGCTGCAGCTCCCATACCTCCGAGAATTCCAGGAGCAGTAATTCCGTCACCTTGGTGACATTGAACATTTCCAGGAGATATTGGAGACCATCTACAGGGACAAGGAGCAGTTTAGAATCTGGCTGGAGTGACAGGAAATAAACTAATAACAGATAAGCAGAGGTAGGGAAAGTGCTTTGCACACAGAGCTCAGTAAAGACGAATGAATGAATTTAAGCAATCAACGGTATTTATTAAGTGTTTAAATGGCATTTATTAAGCGCTTACTATGTGCAAAGCACTGTTCTGAACTCTGAGGAGGTTACAAGGTGATCAGGTTGTCCCACGGGGGGCTCACAGTCTTAATCCCCATTTTACAGAGGAGGGAACTAGGGCACCGGGAAGTTAAGTGACTTTCCCAAAGTCACACATCTGACACCTGGCGGAGTCGGGATCTGTACCCGTGACTCTAACTCCAAAGCCCGTGCTCTTTCCACTGAGCCACGCTGTTTACTGTGTTTACAGCATTGTACTAAGCGCTTAGGAAAGTACAGGACAACATTCCTTTCCCAAATGGAAAAGAGGCATGGCCTATTGGAAAGAGCAAGGTCCTGGGAGTAAGAGCTATTCCCAGCGCCATCACTTTTCTGCTGTGTGACCTCAGGCAAGTCACTTCAATTCTCTGTGCCTGAGTTACCTCATCTGTGAAATAAGGTTTAAGACTGTGAGCCCTAGATGGAAGAGATACTGTGTCTGACCCGATTATCTTGTATCTACGCCAGCGTGGCACACAGTACGTGCTTAGCAAATACCATTTTAAAAAAAAGCCTCCTTCCCCCCCCACACCCAATGAGGTCTAGAGGCTTAGTACAGAGCTTTGAACACAGTAATGGCTCAATAAATGCGATCTAATGAATGAAAGAGTCAATGTTCCCCTCTCAGGCCTTTCGGAGCCCAGAGTGGCTGCGTGGCTTCAGAGCCGTGAGAATTGGCGACAGAGGCAGGGGCAATGGGAGGCTGAGATCTGAAAATAAAAATAAACCCTACAAGAAGGAATCAGACCAGGAGGGAATGGACTAGCTGAAATTGGGGAGGTCCCGGATAAAGAATCACCTCCAGGTTCATTCGTTCATTCATTTATTCATTCATTTATTCATTCCATCGTATTTATTGAGTGCTTATTCTGTGAAGAGTACAGTAGCACTTGGTTCTTGTCTTAATTTCCTGTGTTATAGATATTTTCTAGATTAGAGAGGCAGCGTGGACTAGTGGATAACGCACAGACCTGGGAGGAGGTCTGGGTTCTAATCCCAGCTCTGTCACATGTACACTGTGTGATCTTGGGCAAATCACTTTACTTCTCTGTGCCTCATTTCCCTCATCTGTAAAATGGGGATTGAGACTGTGAGCCCCTCGTGGGACAGGGACTGTGTCCATCCCGATTTTCTAGTATCCATCTCAGCGCTTAGTACAATGCCTGGCACATGGTAAGTACTTAACAAATAACACAATTATTATTATTATGATTATTATTTTTATTATTATAGCCCAAGAGCTCCCATCCAGTAGGGGGTCTGAACGGACAGAATTGCCCTAAACCCACCTAGATACACTCTTCCTTCCACCACCCAAGCAGTAACAAGGAGAATCTGATACATGTAGGATTCCCCTTCACCCCTTGCTTTTAGATTGTGATCCCCTGTTTGGGATGAGGGCTTACCCAATCTATTCTTTCAGAGCTTTTCGTACAGAGTTCCGCACATCGTAGTGGCTCAATAAACGCTATTGTGTAGCAGAAATAACCAGCACTGTCAGGGGATATGGAGACTGCTCTTCTCGAAACATTTTTTACTGATCCGACCCCGTTCATTTCCGCCACCCACCCAGGAAATCCAGCAGATGGAGAGAGATGGCGACGCCGGGAGGAGGGAACTGTGTTACGCCTGGAAATGTGAGGAGATGGGGGAGCTTTCTTTCGTTCTTTGTCATCGTCGCCCCCACCCTCCCGTGAACCGCTTCCCAAACGTGTTCTCCCCGACCCAAACTCACCAGTCAGTCTGCGATGAGCTTTCAGTGGTCTCTGCTGTCCTACAACCACCCCGCCCCCTCAGCTCCCGGATTTTGGCCACAGGAGGGTCTCCGGGAGATGTAAAGGGTTCCAGATCCTCTTCCCTCCCACTCGGAATGTGAAGGGCCCTTGATGAGGCCGGGCCTTTCTGGAAAAACTCCCTGCCGCTCCTGGGGGATTTCCCCCTGGGGAACGGACCACATGCTGGGCTGATTGGCCTTATTCTGTCCTGTTCGGGGCTGGCTTCCCTAGGGGCCGGCATCTCTGGGGCGGTCCTGCCCCACTCGACCTCCCCTTGGAAAACATGTGTCCCATCACACTGACTTGTGTCACACGGAGAAACTTCAGTCAGCCTCACTGCCGTCACTACTTTCTGTCTCCAAACCTTCTTCCTAGTCTGATCTGGAGTTCACTCTTGGTCTCGGCCATTTACTTCCTCTCCCGTCTCCTCCCCGACACCCCATGACCTATTCCGGGATATGTTTAGTCTCCAAATTCCAGATTCTCTCCCCCTACTGTCGACACCACCTCCTTCCACTCACCTTATTCCCCAGGTATAAAACCCCATCTCCCCCAAGAGGCCTTCCCAGATTAAGTCTTGATTTCCCTTACTCTTTCTCCTTCTGCATCACCTGTGAACCTGGATCTGTCCCCTTTCAGCACCTGATTTTTTAATCCTACCCTCAGTCTACAGCACTTTATATCCATCTCTGTAATTTATTCATTCATTCCTTCAATCATATTTATTGAGCACTTACTGTGTGAAGAGCACAGGACTAAGCGCTTGGAAAGTACAACTCGGCAACAGAGAGAGATATTCCCTACCCAACAACGGGCTCACAGTCTAGAAGGGGGGAGACGTCCAACAAAACAAAACAAGTAGGCAGGCATCAATAGCATCAAAATGAATAACTATAACTATAAATATATACAAATTATTAATAAAATAAATAGAATAATGAATAAGCACATATACACACAAGTGCTGTGGGGCAGGAAAGCAGGAAGAGGAGAAGGCGGAAGTAGGGGCAAGGGGAGGGGAGGAGGAGCAAAGGAAAAGGAAGGCTCGGTCAGGGAATCAATCAATCAATCATATTTATTGAGCGCTTACTGTTTGCAGAGCACTGTACTAAGCGCCTGGGAAGTACAAGTTGGCAACATATAAAGACAGTCCCTACACAACAGTTGGCTCACAGTCTAAAAGGGGGAGACAGAGAACAAAACCAAACATACTAACAAAATAAAATAAATAGAATAGATATGTACAAGTAAAATAAATAGAGTAATAAATATGTACAAGCATATATACATATATACAGGTGCTGTGGGGAAGTGAAGGAGGTAAGATGAGGGGGATGGAGAGGGGGACGAGGGGGAGAGGAAGGAAGGGGCTCAGTCTGGGAAGTCCTCCTGGAGGAGGTGAGCTCTCAGTAGGGCCTTGAAGGGAGGAAGAGAGCTAGCTTGGCGGATGGGCAGAGGGAGGGCATTACAGGCCCGGGGGATTACGTGGGCCGGGGGTCGATGGCGGGACAGGCGAGAACGAGGCCCTGTGAGGAGATTAGCGGCAGAGGAGCGGAGGGTGCGGGGTGGGCTGTAGAAGGAAAGAAGGGAGGTGAGGTAGGAGGGGGCGAGGTGATGGAGAGCCTTGAAGCCACTGGAGATTTTTGAGGAGAAAAGGCCTCCTGGAGAAGGTGAGCTCTCAGTAGGGCCTTGAAGGGAGGAAGAGAACTAGTTTGGCTGATGTGAGGAGGGAGGGCATTCCAGGTCAGAGGAAAGAGGTGGGCCAAGGGTAGGTGGTGGGACAGGTGAGAATGAGGCACAGTGACGAGGTTAGAGGTAGAGGAGCGGAGTATGTGGGCTGGGCTGCAATTTATTTTAATGCCTGTCTACCCCTCGAGGCCATCAGCATCTTGTGAGCAGAAAGTGTGTCTACCAACCGGCATAGTGGATAGAGCACGTTCCTATGAGTCAGGAGATCGTGAGTTCTAATCCCAGCTCTGCCATGAGTCTGTTGTGTGACCTTGGGCAAGTCACGTGACCTCTCTGTGCCTCAGTTACCTCCTCCGTCAAATGGGGTTTGAGGATGTGAGACAGAGGTGGGGCAAGGACTGTGTCTAACCCGATTTGCTTGTCTCCATCCCAGCGCTTAGTACAGTGCCTGGCACACAGTAAGCACTTAACAAATGCTGCAATTATTATTATTACTCTCCCAAGTCCTTGGTACTGTGCTCTGCAGAGAATAAGCAGTTAATATCTACCATTCACTGATTGATTAATTAGGAGACTGATGTTCTAATTCCAGCCCTTCCACTGAATCAAGCCTCAATTTCTCTATCTGGAAACTGGGAACAAAATCCCTGCTTTTCATCACTCCTACACAGTGAGTCCCGTGTGGACGAGGGAGTGTGATCTGACTATCCTGGATCTATCTTTGACCATAACACGATGAGTATTTATTGAGTACCTAACATATTAAGCACTTGGACGAGCACAATACAACACAATTAGCAGACATGTTCCCTGTCCATAAGGAGCTGACAGTCTAGAGATAGTAGATAGAAATATATAGAGAGATATAAATATAGAGATAGGTATAGAGATATAGATATCTATCTATACTATACTATATCTTTTACTAAAAAGCAGCATGGCCTAGTGACAACCGGACTTGGGAATCAGAGGATGTGGGTTCTAATCCCATCTCTGCCACTTCTGTGCTGTGTGACCTTGGGCAAGTCTCTTAACTCCTCTGTGCCTCAGTTACATCTTCTGTGAAATAGAGATTCAGACTGTTAGACTCGTGTGGGACAAGGATTGTTTCCAACCTGATTATCTTGCATCTATTCCAGCACTTAGAACAATGCCTGGCACATAATAAGATCTTAGCGAATACCATAAAAAAGGAAGACATATAACCCCTGTTTCCAAGTGATTAATACTTTAAGGGAAGAGAAGTAGTGTGGCCTAGTGGAAAGAGCACGGCTTGAGAGTCTAAAGACCTGGGTTCTAATCCCAGCTCTGCCCTTTGCCTGCTGTGGGACCTTAGGCGAGTCATTTCACTTTTCTGCACCTCAGTTTCCTCAACTGTAAAATGAGCATTCAATACTTAGACTGTGAGTCCCCTGTGGAACAGAGACTGTGTCTGATCTGGGGAACTTGTAGCTACTCCAGCACTTAAAAGAGTGCTCGACACATAGTAAGCGCTTAACAAATACCATAAAAAAAACAGAGGGAGCAAGATAAAGAAGAAGCATATTGCAGGAAGTTGTAAACTGGATCAGGAGGACGTAAATACATAATTGTAATGCAAGTAAATGCACAAACAGATACATAGGTAGATAGAAAGTAGATGCACATATACTCAGGATTGGGATGGAGCTCATAATGGGTAAGAGTGTGTTAAATTGACTAGATTGTGGGGTGCGGTGATTTATTCAGGAAAACGTATCAGAGGAGGTGAGATTTTAAGGAGACTTTCAAGGTAAAAGATTCGGAAGGGAAGGAGTTCCAGGTTAGGAGATGGGTTGAGGGTCAGAGTTGGGAGGCAAGAGCCAGGTGCAATTGGAGGGTGATCTCCTCAAAAATCTCCAGCGGCTACCAATCAACCTATGCATTAGGCAGAAACTCCTCACCCTCGGCTTCAAGGCTCTCCATCACCTCGCCCCCTCCTACCTCACCTCCCTTCTCTCCTTCTACAGCCCAGCCTGCACCCTCTGTTCCTCTGCCGCTAATCTCCTCACCGTTCCTCGTTCTCGCCTGTCCCGCTGTCGACCCCCGGCCCACGTCCTCCCCCTGGCCTGGAATGCCCTCCCTCCGCACATCCGCCAAGCTAGCTCTCTTCCTCCCTTCAAAGCTCTACTGAGAGCTCACCTCCTCCAGGAGGCCTTCCCAGACTGAGCCGCCTCCTTCCTTTCCTCCTCCTCCCCCTCTGCATCCCCCATCTTACCTCCTTCCCCTCCCCATAGCACCTCTATATCTGCATATATGTTTGTATGTATTTATTACTCTATTTATTTTATTTGTACATGTCTATTCTATTCATTTTATTCTGTTAATATGCTTTGTTTTGTTCTATGTCTCCCCCTTCTAGACCTTGAGCCCACTGTTGGGTAGGGACGGTCTCCATATGTTGCCAACTTGTACTTCCCATGCGCTTAGTACAGGGCTCTGCACACAGTAAGCGCTCAATAAATACGATTGAATGAAGGAATCTTGGTAAGAGTGAAAAGTTTGAGGAAGGAGAACGGGTGGGTGGGACGGAAAGAGAAGGTGGGCGAGATGGAATGAGACGGTGGAGAGCTGGTGGGTGGGTTGGAAAGAGATGGTGGGTAAGATGGGGAAAGCTGGTGAGACGTTTTTAAGCCAATGGTCAAGAGTTGATGGAGAGGGAGTAATGTATTAAGTGTTTGGGAGAATCCAGATTTGACAGAGACGTTCCCCACTCACAACAAGCCTACCGTCTAGAGGGAGAGACAGAAATCAATATAAATACATAATTAATAGTCTGTGATTTAAATATATGTATGTAAATGCTGGGGGGATAAGGAAGGGGCAAAGATCAGACCCCCAAAATGTCCCAGATTCAAGTGCTAAGATAATGCAGAAGGGAGAGAGAGAAGGCTCATTCGGAAAAGGCCTCTTTGAGATGTGACCTTAATAAGACTTCAAAAATGGAGAGAGTGGTGTACTGGGGTACATGGTGGAGGGGTTCCAGGCCAAGGGCAGGATGTGGGAAAGGAGTTGGCGGGGAGATAGACGAGAACGGGGCACGGTGAGTAAGCTGGCATTAGAGAAGAGAAGCATGTGGGCTGAGCTGTAGTAAGGCAAGACGAACGTGAAAGCTACTGACCAATTATATCAGGAGGAACCAGTGCGTTTACAGAATGGGCCAGCCGCCTCAACACCTACTTGTGAGACAGAAGCCACCAAGGGTCTGAACAACCCCGGAGAGCCCATCCCACATGCGCACAGGCGCCTATAAGGAGCTTTGCCCTCGTCTCCTCTTCAGAATATCTCACAGATGACCCAGGAGCTTTGGGAAAGAAAGATGTCACTATCTGTAAAGCCTCCTCGCCCCTTGAGACAGAGAGAACGAGGAGGGCTTGTGCCCTCTCCCCTTTTAGAAGGCTCACCGATAATCAGGAGGACATAGAGGGGTCAGAGGAATGCCGACTGGACCCGAAGCCAGGGGAGACCAGCGAATCCCAGCTCGGGCTTGCCCTGGTGAGTCGGAGCCGGGAGCTCGTTATGGAAAGGGAACGTGTCTGCTAATTCTGTTGAATTCTGCTCTCCCAAGCGCTTAGTACGGTGCTCTGGGCAGAATAACTGCTCAGTAAATATCACTGATTGAGTGAGTGAGGAGAGGTTGTCAGGAGGAGAAGGTGTTCTCCATGGGAAATTCAAGGGAAACAAATTATAATATTAGGAGGGCACTGACGAGATGAAGAGTGTTGTGATCTTACACAACTACCGCCACAAAATCGAAGCCTTACTAAAGACCCGTCTCCTCCAAGAGGGCTTCCTTAATTAAGCCCTCATTTCCTCTTCTCGCACTCTCTTCTGCGCACCCTGATTTGCTCCCTTAATTCACCCCACCCTCTGTCCCACAGCACTTTCGTATATAACCCTAGTTCATTTATTTATATCAATGTATGCCTCCCCCTCTAGACTGTCAGCTCGTTGTGGGCAGGGAATGTGTCCCTTATATTGGGACATTGTACTCTCCTAAGGGCATAATTCAGTGCTCTGCACACACTAAGCGCTCAATAAATATGATTGATTGATTGACTTGGTGGATTTGGAGTGGGAGGGCATTCCAGATCGGTGGAATGGCATGGGCTAGTAGTCAAAGAGCAGCATTGCCCGAATCTGGGAGTCAAAAGAATCTGGGTATAGTACCAATTTCTGTCTGGGTGACCTTGGGTAAGTTGCGTCACTTCTCTGGGCCTCAGTTCTCCTGTTGTCCCTCTTTCTTAGACTTTGAGCCCCACGTGGGACAGGGACTGTGTCCATCCTGATTAACCTGTGTCTACCCCAGCGCTTAGAACAGTGTTTGACATAGAGTAAGCACTTAAGTACTCTAGACTAGAAGCTTGTTGTGGGTCGTACTCTCCCAAGCGCTTAGTACTGTTTGCTCTGCACAAAGTAAGTGCTCAATAAATGCAATTGACTGACTGACTACACATAAGAAGTACCTTAAAAAAAAGGGAGAGAATAAATGAGAAGGATTGAAGAAAACCAGTCCACCCGGGGACTATGATAATAATGATAATAATAATAATTCATAATTATGGTATTGGTAAAGGGCTTACTACGTGCAAATCACTGTTCTAAGCGCTGGGGTAGATACAAGGTGATCAGGTTGGACACAGTTCCTGTCCCACTTGGGGCTCACAGTCTTAATCCCCATTTTACAGATGAGGTAACTGGATCCCAGAGAAGTGAAGTGACTTGCCCAAGATCACACAGCAGACAGGTGGCAGAACAAGGAGCCACAGAGCCCTGTTGTGATAGAAAGGGACCGGAGGGTGTGTGTGTGTGTGTGTGTGTGTGTGTGTGTGTGAAGTCAAGCCCTTGTTATGATTCTTACTTCCTGTATTTATTCAGATTTTACAATGGGCTAAACATTATTCAAAACGCTGAGGTTAATATGGGAGACTGTGAGCTTGTAGACTCCAGACTGTAATCTTGTTGTGGTCAGGGAATGTGTTGGTTGTATTGTCATATTGTACTCTCCCTAGCACTTGGTCCAGTGCTATGCACACAGTATGCGATCAGTAGATACAATTCATTCAATCGTATTTACTGAGCACTTACTGTGTGCGAAGCACTTTATTAAGCGATTGGGAGACAATCAGCAACAAAGAGAGACAATCTGTGCCCGCAAGGGGCTCACAATCTAGGAGAGGGGAGACAGACATCAAAACAAGTATACAGGCATCAGTAGCATCATTATAAATTAATAGAATTATAGATATATACACATCATTAATAAAAATAGAATTAGTATAAATAATATAATATATACTAATATAACTATAAATATATACACAAGTGCTATGGGGCGGGGAGGGGACTAGAGCAAAAGGAGCAAATCTCGGCAATGGGGAGGGGAGAGGGAGCAGAGGAAAAGGGAGGCTTAGCCTGAGAAGGTCTCTTGGAGGAGGTGAGCTTTAAGTAGGGCCTTGAAGGGGGGACGTGTGCTAGTTTGGTGGATTTGCGGTGGGAGGGTGTTCCATGCCAGACTGACTGAGGGTAAGCAGATATGACACAGTCCCTGATCCACATGGGACTTCCAGGCCAACATGTGGGGAGAGCAGATAAAACCTCTCCATTTTACAGACCAGAAAACCTAGGCACAAAGGGAATAAGTGACTTGCCCAAGGTCTCAGGCCACTAGCAGAGCAGAGATCAGAACCCAAAATCTACTAACAACTCCATGCCCGATCCACTAGGTCACTCTTCTGCCTCTCGGACTAACAGACAATCTACCCCAGCACTAATCACAGTGCACTGAAATAATCAGCATTTAATAAATCCCAAAGTAATTGTTGGGTGGGTGTTCATTTTATCCCGTCACTGGGCAGCATTGGTCTGAAACAAATTCTTTCTTGTCGTACCCAAAGGAAGTCTTCTCCAAGAGATGGTCAACTTGACTGGAGTGACGGAATTCCTCCTGCTGGGATTCTCTGAGGTCCGGGAGCTGCAGCTGGTCCATGCCACGCTGTTTCTCCCGGTCTACCTGGCGGCCCCGACGGGAAATCTCCTCATCATCGCTGTCACCGCCCTCGACCGGTGCCTCCGCACCTCCATGTACTTTTTCCTCAGGTACTGTCTTTCAGGGATCTGTTTCTCATCTCAGTCACAGTCCCAAAATCCATCCTCAATTCCTTGACTGACCGTAGAGAAATCTCCCTCCTAGGCCGTGTCACACAAGTCTATTGAACGCTTACTGTATGCAGAGCACTGAACCAAGTGATTGGAAGAGGACAGCATAACAATGTAATAGACACATTCACTGCTCTCAGTGACAAGTCTAGAGGGGGAGACAGACATAGCACCCAGGATTCCTAACTCTCTTTCCTGTGCCCTCACCACTGGGCTGCGCTGCCTCCATATCTATATCCAGTGCTTAGCTCAGTGCTTTAGAAGTTGGTAGAAAAGCAGCGTGGCTTAGTGCAAAGAGCAGGGGTTTGGGGATCAGAGGACGTGGGTTCTAATCCCAACGCTGCCACTTATCAGCTGTGTGACTTTGGACAAGTCACTTCACTTCTCTAGGCCTCAGTTACCTCATCTGTAAAATGGGGTGAAGACTATGAGCCCCACGTGGGACAACCTGACTACCTTTTATCTACTCCAGCGCTTAGACCCGTGCTTGGTACATAGTAAGTGCTTAACAAATGCCATTATTATTATTATTATTATTGTCATTGACTTCCTGGCTCCATCTTCCCCTACTTGCCACACGACTCCAAACGTCTTCTGTCTGATCTGGTCAGGGGCACAAGAGCGAACTGATAGAAGGAGGGGAATAAAATTAAGGTGATGACATCCTACCTGATTCTCTCAGACCTCAATATCGCCTTACTTTCCATATACTAACCTTGATTCTCTTCATCCCCCTCAGTCTCCTCTAGCTCCATCCCCGATATGAGCAGAAGCATTGTGGCATAATGGATAGAGTTTGGGACTGGGAGTTGGAAGGCTCTGAGTTCTAATCGCATCTCTGCCACTTGTCTGCTGTGTGACCTGGGACAAGTCATTTGATTTCTCTCTTCCTCAGTTACCTCATCTATAAAATGTGGATTAAGCCTGTGAGTCCCATCTGGGACAAGAACTGTGTCCAACCTGATGTAGTTTGTATGGCGCTTAGTACACTGCCTGGCACACAGTAAGCATTTAACAAACACCATAAAATTTTTAAAAAGCAGAGAGTGGGCAGAAGGTTCTCCCCAGTGTTTGGACCTGCGGAATGGAGAAACTGGCCCTCCCACAGAACTAGTGACCAGCGGTCGGTACCCCTTCTTGGTGTCATTTTGCTTATCCTCTGAACTATTTGTGAAAGACAAAATTATAAAATTTAATGTGTTGTATTACTCATTACACCCACTACAGCTTTTAGACTGAGGTAGCGAGGCCCAGTGGAAAACGAATAGATCAGAAGACCTGGGTTCTGATCCCAGCTTCACCACCTGCCTGCTGGGTGACCTTGGATAAGTAACTTCACTTCTCTGCGCCTCAGTTCCCTCATCTATGAAATGGAGATTAAATATCTATTTTCTCTCAAATTGTGAGCTCTCCGTGGGAAAGGGACCATGTATGACCTTATTATCTTGTATTTTCCCAAGTGCTAAGAACAGTGTATGATACGTAGTAAGTGCTTAACAAATGCCACAGTTTTGTAGAGTGTGGCCAGAGATTGGGTTTTAGTTTCTGAGCACTTCACACAGACCACTGCAGACTGTAAGCACCTCAAGGGCAGGAATCGTATATAACACATCAATTCTCCTTTCCAAACCACTTAGTATATGTCTCTGCCAACAGTAAGTGCTCAGGAACTATCCACTAGGCCACACTGAGGAGCAGCATGGCCTAGTCGATAGAGACTTGGCCTGGGAACCAGAAGGACCTAAGTTCTAATCCTGACTCTGCCAAAAGTCTGCTGTTTGTCCTGGTGCAAATCGCTTGACTTCTCTGTGCCTTAGTCACCTCATCTGAAAAATGGGGATTAAGACTATGAGACCCACGTTGGGACAGGGACTGAATCTGACCTGGTTATCTTGTACCTACCCCAAGGCTTAGAACGTAGTAAGTGCTTAACAAAAACCACAGTTATGATTATTATTATTATCCTCGTGATGGTCACAGTGCTTGGCACAGAGTAAGACCTGCCAGGTCTGGCTTTATTCATCTCCCTTACCATCCCCACAGAACCTATGTCCATATCTGTAATTTCTTTATTTATTCATATTAATGTCTGTCATCCCCTTTAGACCTTAAGATCATTGTGGGCAGAGAATGTGTCTGTTTAATATTATGTCGTATTATCCCAAGCACTTAGTACAGTGCTTTGCACACAGTAAGCACAAAATAAATACAACTGAATGAAAAAATGAATGAATGAAAGCAAGTGCTTAGTAGAATACTCTGCCCATAGTAAGCACATAATAATAATAATAATAATAATAATAATAACATATTTGTTAAGCGCTTACTATATGCTAAGCACTGTTCTAAGCACTGGGGTAGATATAGGGTAATCAGGGTGTCCCACAGGGGCTCAAATTTTTACTCCCCATTTTACAGATGAGGTATTTGAGGCACAGAGAAGTGAAGTGACTTGCCCAAGGTCACAAAGCAGACAGATGGCAGAGCCGGGGTTAGAACTCTCGTCCTCTGACACCCAAGACCGTGCTCTTTCCACTAAGCCAGGCTGCTCAGTAAATGCCATTTATTGATTGATTGATTGATTATGGGCAGGAAACGTGTCTTTTATATTGTACTCTCCCAAATACTGAGTACAGAGTTCTGCACATAGTAAGCACTCAATAAATACCATCGATTCATTCAGTCACTGACTGTGGACAAGGAATGGGTCTGCCAATTCTATTTTATAGCACTCTTCCAAAGATACAACAGCGCTCAGCACATAGTAAGCATTCAATAAATACCATTGATTGATTAATTGACTGCAAGGCTCTGCTCCTCCCGTGCTACATTGCCATCTAGGTTGTAAGCTCGTTGTGGGCAGGGAGTGTGTCTACCAATTCTACTGTATGGGACTCCTCCAAGTGCTTAGTACAGTGCTCTGCACACAGTAAGTACTCAAGAAACACCACAGATTGATCAATTAATTTATTCCTTGTGGGTTGGGAAAGTATTTACCATCTATGTTATTCTCTCCCACGCGTTTAGTACAGTGCTCTGCACACAGTAAGGAACCAATCAGTACCATAGATTGGTGGATCAATTGATCGCATGAAGTACTGCACCTAAACTCCCCACAGGTTTGGACGACATGTACAGGTGTGGAGGGTGTTTCTGTGGGCAGAACCCCACTTTAAGAGGTAAGAGTAAGAGAAGGCTGAGGACTTGGGATGTCTACTACTGCTGTCACACTCCCAGCCGGCACACTTCACTCTTCTAATGCCAACCGTCTCACTGGACCTCCATCATCTTTACATATTTATTATTCTATTTATTTTATTAATGATGTGTATATATCCATTTTTCTATTTATCTATTTTGATGCTACTGACGCCTGTATAGTTGTTTTGTTTTGTTGTCTGGCTCCCCCTTCTAAACTGTGAGCCAGTTGTTGGGTAGGGATTGTCTCTATCTGTTGCCAAATTGTATTTTCCAAGCTCTTACTTAGTACAGGGCTGTGCTCACAGTAGGAGCTCAATAAATACGATTGAATGAATGAATGAATGAATGAATATCTCGTTGCCAACATACTGCCTCAGGCCTGAAACGCCCTTCCTCTTCACATAATAATGATGATGGTATTTATTAAGTGCTTACTATGTGCCTAGCACTGTTCTAAGCGCTGGGGTAGGTACAAGGTAATCTGGTTGTCCCACATGGGGCTCACAGTCCTAATCCCCATTTTACAAATGAGGTTAACTGAGGCAAAGAAAAGTTAAGTGACTTGCCCATGGTCACACAACAGACAAATGGGGGAGCCGGGATTAGAACTCACGAATTCTCATTCCCAAGCCCGGGAGTTTGCCACTGAGCCACGCTGCTTCTCTTCATATCCAACAGAAAATGACTCTCCCCTCCTTCAAATCCTTATTGAAGGCTCATCTCCTCCAAGAGGCCTTCCCTGACTGTGCCTTCCTTTCCTCTTCTCTCACTCCCTTCTGCGTATCCCTGACATGCTCCCTTTTTTCATCCCCCCTCCCAATCCCACAGCACTGATGTTCATATCTGTAATTGATTTATTTCCACATCAATGTCTGTCTTGCCCTCTTATCTGTAAACTCGTTGTGAGCAGGAAATGTGACTGTTTATTGCTATATTGTACTCTCCCAAGCATTGAGTGCAGTGCTCTGCACACAGCAAGCGCTCAAAGAATACAATTGGCCAAGTAACTGACTGACCACTTTAAGAGGTAAGAGTAAGAAAAAGTCCGGCATCACATCCTGGTGACAGTTCGACCCTCTCCCACTTGTCATGAGACTGTGAGCCCGACAAGTAACAGGGACTGTGTCCAGTTTAATTTGCTCCTATCCACCTCAGCGCTTAGTGTACCGTGCCTGACACGTAGTAAGGGCTTAACAAATACTGTCGTTATTATTATTAATGACTCTGATGGTCACATCACCCCGCTCCGGTCTAGTCTCCTCTCAGCCTCTCCCAAAGTCCTCCGCTCCGAGGACTGAGAACCAGAGGAAGTCAACAGCCAACCAAGAAATCGAGTAAATCCCAGGGTGGAATCCGATAATCCCGCCCCCTAATTGCCCCCTGAGTCCCACCGTGGAAGCAACAGACCTATCCCAAGTAGGGCCATCCCCAAGCCATGCCTCTGTACTCAGGAAACATCTGCTCCACGACAAACACATCAGTCGGGTACTTTAGCATGAGCGAGAAGCCATCTCCCTGACAGATGGGCTCTGTGGCTGATTCCAAAGAAACCTGAGACTCTGATTAATTCTCTGATATTCTCCTGTGGTAGGACCACCTACCCCAAATAGCCACCCCTGAGGAACACACGTAAGTAGCTGGTTTTTTGGTGTTTTTAATGGTATTTGTTAAGGTCATCATCAGCATCAGCATCATCAATCGTATTTATTGAGTGCTTACTGTGTGCAGAGCACTGTACTAAGCGCTTGGAAAGTACAAGTTGGTAACATATAGAGATAGTCCCTATTCAGCGTTGGGGTCACAGTCTAAAAGGGGGAGACAGAGAACAAAACCAAACATACTAACAAAATAAAATAAATAGAATAGATGTGTACAAGTAAAATAAATAAATGGAGTAATAAATATGTACAAACATATATACATATATACAGGTGCTGTGGGGAAGGGAAGGAGGTGAGATGGGGGAATGGAGAGGGGGACGAGGGGGAGAGGTAGGAAAGAGCTCAGTCTGGGAAGGCCTCTTGGAGGAGGTGAGCTCTCAGTAGGGCCTTCAAGGGAGGAAGAGAGCTAGCTTGGCGGATGGGCAGAGGGAGGACATTCCAGGCCCGGGGGATTACGTGGGCCGGGGGTCGATGGCGGGACAGGCGAGAACGAGGTACGGTGAGGAGATTAGCAGCAGAGGAGCGGAGGGTGCTGGCTGGGCTGTAGAAGGAGAGAAGGGAGGTGAGGTAGGAGGGGCGAAGTGATGGAGAGCCTTGAAGCCCAGGGTGAGGAGTTTCTGCCTGATGCGCAGATTGATTGGTAGCCACTGGAGATTTTTGAGGAGGGGAGTAATATGCCCAGAGCGTTTCTGGACAAAGATAATCCGGGCAGCAGCATGAAGTATGGATTGAAGTGGAGAGAGACACGAGGATGGGAGATCAGAGAGAAGGCTGATGCAGTAGTCCAGACGGGATAGGATGAGAGCTTGAATGAGCAGGGTAGCGGTATGGATGGAGAGGAAAGGGCGGATCTTGGCAATGTTGCAGAGCTGAGACCGGCAGGTTTTGGTGACGGCTTGGATGTGAGGGGTGAATGAGAGAGCGAAGTGGAGGATGACACCAAGGTTGCGGGCTTGTGAGACGGGAAGGATGGTAGTGCCATCAACAGAGATGGGAAAGTCAGGGAGAGGGCCAGGTTTGGGAGGGAAGACAAGAAGTTCAGTCTTCAACATGTTGAGCTTTAAGTGGCGGGCAGACATCCAGATGGAGATGTCCTGAAGGCAGGAGGAGATGCGAGCCTGGAGAGAGGGGGAGATAGCAGGGGCAGAGATGTAGATCTGGGTGTCATCAGCGTAGAGATGATAGTTGAAGCCGTGGGAGCGAATGAGGTCACCAAGGGAGTGCGTGTAGATCGAGAACAGAAGGGGACCAAGCACTGAACCTTGGGGAACCCCCACAGTAAGAGGATGGGAGGGGGAGGAGGAGCCTGCAAAAGAGACTGAGAAAGAACGACCGGAGAGATGAGGAGAACCAGGAGAGGAAGGAGTCTGTGAAGCCAAGGTCAGATAGCGTGTTGAGGAGAAGAGGGTGGTCCAAAGTGTCGAAGGCAGCTGAGAGGTCGAGGATGATTAGGACAGAGTATGATCCGTTGGCTTGGGCAAGCAGGAGGTCATTGGTGACCTTTGAGAGGTCAGTATCCGTGGAATGTATGGGACGGAAGCCAGACTGGAGGGGGTCAAGGAGAGAGTTGTTGTTGAGGAATTCTAGGCAGCGTGTGTAGACAACTCGTTCAAGGAGTTTGGAAAGGAATGGTAGGAGGGATATGGGGCGATAACTAGAAGGTGAGGTGGGGTCAAGAGAGGGTCTTTTTAGGATGGGAGAGACATGGGCATGTTTGAATGCAGAGGGGAAGAAACCAGTGGAGAGTGAGCGGTTGAAGATGGAAGTTAAGGAGGGGAGAAGGGATGGAGCGAGATATTTCATGAGATGAGAGGGAATGGGGTCAGAAGCACAGGTGGCCGGAGTAGCACTTGAGAGGAGGGAGGAGAGCTCCTCTGAGAATACTGCTGGGAAGGATGGGAGAGTAGCTGTGAGAGTTGAGAGCTGCGGGGTTGGAGAAGGGGGGGAAGTGACTTTGGGCAGGTAGGACCTGATGGATTTAATTTTGTTAATGAAGTAGGAGGCCAGATGGTGGGGGGTGAGGGAACGAGGAGGGGGAGGAACGGGGGGTGCCTGAGAAGGGAGTTGAATGTATGGCAGAGCTGGCGGGGGTGATGGGCATGGGTGTCAATAAGGGAGGAGAAATAGCTTTGTCTGGCAGAAGAGAGGGCTGAGGTAAGGCAGGAAAGGATAAACTTGAAGTGAACGAGGTTGGCATGGTGTTTAGACTTTGGCCAGCGGCGTTCGGCAGCTCGAGCATAAGAGCGAAGGAGGCGGACAGTGGCAGTGATCCAGGGCTGTGAGTTAGTGGTAGGAGAGGCGAAGGGAAAGGGGAGGGAGTGAGTCTAGCTGAGTAGAAAGGGTAAAGTTGAGAGCAGTAGTCTGATCATCAATACTGGGTAGAGAGGAGAGGGCGGCGAGGTGGGGTGTGAGGCGCTCCGAGGGATGGGTGGGGTCCAGAGAGCGGAGATCTCTGTGAGGGAGTAATATGTATTTACAGGTGAAAGGAGTGTGAGTGAGGAGGCAGGTGAGAAGATCATGATCAGAGAGAGGGATTTCAGATTTGGTGAGGGCGGACACAGTGCAGCGATAGGAGATGATGAGGTCGAGGGTATGACCAAGTTGGTGAGTGGGAGAGGTGGGGTGGAGCAAGAGGTTGGCAGCGTCGAGGAGAGATAGAAGGCGGGCGGCAGAGGAGTCGTCAGGGATATCCATGTGGATATTGAAGTCTCCGAGGATCAGAGCGGGCATGGAGAAGGAGAGAAGGAAAGTGAGGAAGGGGTCGAAGTTGTTAAAGAAGTTGGAAGTGGGGCCGGGAGGGCGGTAGATGACGGCTACAGGAATCTGGAGGGGGTGGTAGAGACGAATAATGTGGGCTTCAAAGGAAGGGAAGGAAAGGGAAGGGGGAGGAGGGATAGTGCGAAAGCGACATTGGGGGGCGAGAAGGAAACTGACACCTCCTCCTTTTCCGGTGAGTCTGGGGGAGTGGGAGAAGAAGAGGCCTGCACTGGAGAGAGAAGCAGAAGAGACCGTGTCGTCTGGAGACAGCCATGTTTCAGTTAGAGCGAGGAGGAGTAGAGAGCTGGAAAGGAATAGGTCCAGGATGAAAGGGATCTTACTTAAAACGGATCGGGGTTTCCAGAGGCCACACTTGGCAGCAGCTGTCGAGGGAGGGGAGGGAAGGGGAAGGGTGCGAGGGGTGGGGAGGGTTTGGATTGGGATGAGTTGGCGGGGGCCTGGGCGGGGAGAGTGGGAAGGGGGTTGGCGATGGGAAAGGAGAACTGGGATGGGGTGGAGGCGGGGAGAAGGGGAGGGAGGGGGCCGCGAGGGAGGAGTGGAGGACTGGCGCTGGTACAGAGGGATAAGTGGTAGGGGGTGAGGGGAGTGGTCTTGGTGGGGGAGAGGGAGGGACAAAGCTGGGTGGGAGAGGGGAAGGGGAAGGTGAGGAATGGGAATGGCAGTTGGGAGCAAGGGAATTGAAAGTTCATGGTGAGGTCAGCAGGGCGAGTGACAGTACAGGGGGAGGTTAACAATTGAAATGCAGAAGCAATAAAACAGTAGCCAGGCACTGCACTAAGCGCTGAGATAGATGCAAGATAATCAGGTTGGACACAGTCTCTGTCCCACATGGAACTTACAGAGGGAGGACATTCATTGAATCCCCACATTAAAGGAGAAGAAAAAGCAGGTGCAGAGAGAAGTAAATTGACTTGTCTAAGGTCACAGAGCACGCAAGAGGCACAGCTGGAATTAGAACCCAGTCCTCTCACTCCCAGGCCTGGGGCGTTCCCACTAGGCCACTCTAGGAATGATAATTTCTCCCTCTCCCTAGGTTACAGGGATGTTGTAAGGTCAAAGATGGGATGAACAACGTGAAAAGGCTTTGGAAAATAAAAATGCTATGTAATACCCATAATTATTGCTGTACACGATATATAATTAACAATGACTGTTTTGCAGAAGCACTTATTAGAAGCTAAGTGCTGAAATAGATACAAGATAAAAATGTAATCTCAGAACAAGGCATGGGGGTGGTCCAATCTTTTGTGTGTGTGTGTTGCGGGGTATTTGTGAAGCGCTTTCTGTGTTCCAGGCATTGTACTAAGCCCTGGGGTAGGTTCAAGCTAATCGGTTCAGACTAGGTTCAAGCTAATCAGTTCAGACACAGTCCCTGTCCCACGTGGAGCTCACAGTCCTAATCCTCATTTTACAGATGAGAGAACTGAGGCACAGAAAATTGAAGTAACTTGCCCAAAATGACGCAGCAGGTACGTGACAAAGCTAGGACTGAGGTTAGAGCTCTAATCCTCTGAATCCCAAACTCAAGCTCTTTCCACCGGGACACCCTGTAATCAATCCATAGCATTTATCATGAACAGAACATTGTGTGCTTGGGAGAACACGAAAGAATTGGAAGATTGTCACCCCACTCACACACCTCGGGGAGTTACAGCCAAGTGTGTAATTACCTCTGTAGCTCCATTCCCCACAGCACCCAGTAAGTTCTCAATATACACCATAAATTAATTGATTAATCAGAGGATTTGGGGACGTGTAGCAAGAATCAGATGGACCTGGATTCTAATCCCAGCTTCATCACTTTCTGCTGCCTGACTTTGGGCAGGTCACGTAACTTCTCTCGACCTCAGTTACCCCACCTGTAAAATGAGGAGATTAAGAGTGTGAGCCCCATGTGGGACAGAAACTGTGTCCAACTTGATTAGCCCATAACTGCCCCAGCATTAAGTTCAGTGTATGGCACAGAGTAATCACCTAAAAAATAACATGAGAAAAATGACACTATCTGTATGAAATCTGTTGGTATTTAAAGAATTATCCTGTTCATAGAATTACCCACTTTTAGTATTTTTTGTTTTCATTATTATTCGGTATAATTATTGAAATTTTGGTACTTGTTAAGCACTTCTTATGTGCCTAGCACTGTACTATGCGCTGGGGTAGAAGCAGGATAATCAGGTCAGACGCAGTCCCTGACTTACATGGGGCTTACCAGTCTAAAGAGAAGGGATAGAGGGCATTTGGGGGCTTTTTTAAAGGTATTTGTTTGTTAAGCATTTACTAGGTGACAAGCACTGTGCTAAGTCCTGGGTTAGACACAAGCTAATCAGAAAACCTGGCAGCCGGAGTCATGGTCATGTGGGGAGAGATTGAAAGGCTTAAAATAAATTGTCTCCTACTGGAAAGAGGACAAATCATGAAGTCACGAAACCTGACCTCTAATCTCAGCTCCGCTAGCACTGTGTGACCTCGGGCAAGTCACTTAACTTCTCTGAGCCTCGGTTTCCTCACCTGTATATGGGGATAAAAGCGGATAAAAGCCTTGCTCTCCCTCTCTTTTCTGAGCCCAGTGTGGGACGGGAACTGTGTCTGACCTGATTTTCTTGTATTTTTTTAAATGGTAAAAATGGAGAAGGGGAGAAGGGGAAGGGGAGAATGTTAAATGCTTACTATGTGCCAGGCACTGTTCTAAGCGCTGGGGTAGATAGAAGGTAGTCAGGTTGGACAGTATCGTACTGCATTGGGCTCATTTTACAGATGAGACAACTGAGGTGTAGGGAAATGAAGTGATTTGTCCGAGGTCACACAGCAGACAAGTGAAGGAACCAGGATTAGAACCCTAGTACTTCTGACTCCCAGGCTGCTTGACAAATAGTGAATGCTTAACAAATACCACAGTTATTCTTACTATAAGGGAAATCTGGGGCCATATTTTTGCCAGACCTGATTATCTTCTATCTTTCCCAGTGCTCAGTACTGATCTTAGCACACTGGAAGTGCTTAACAAATACCGTAATTATCATATCATCATCAACATCAGTGGTATTTATTGAGCACTTACTGTGGGCGCATCAGTGTACTAAGCGCCTGAGAGAGTACAATATAACACAGGAAGAAGAAGAAGAAGAAGAAGAAGAAGAAGAACAACAACAACAACAACAACAACAACTACAACAACAACAAGAAGAACAAGAACGAGAACAAGACTTTGTGGGAACCCGGGCTTGGGATTCACAAGACATGAGTGCTAATCTCGGCTCTACCACTTGTCTGCTGTATGATCTGGGCAAGTCCCTTCACTTCTCTTTGCCTCGGTTCCCTTATCTGTAAAATGAGGCTTAAGACTGCGAGCTCCACAATCTGATAACCTTGTACGTACCCCAGCGCTTAGAGCAGTGATTGGCACATAGCAAACACTTAACAAACATCATTATTATAAGTAGTAGTAGTACTAGTAATAGTAGTAGTAAAGTACTTCTATTGTTTCCTCAGTTTCTCTCAATACTCCCAAGTGAACATCGACCAGAGGCGGTTCCCAAAGCAAGGGACGACAGAGATGACCGAAGAAGCAGACAACAGCTCTTGCTTCTCCTCTTCTCCACCACCTCGGCCTCCTTCCTCTCCGCCAGCTCTGCCCTCCTCCATCATCTCTCCTTTCATCTCTACCACCGATTCCCCCTTTGCCCTTTCCCACCAGCTCTCCCACCTACCTCCCTGCCAGCTCCGCTGTTTCATTCCACGGCCAGCTCTCCCTTTTCCCTTCACCGGCCCCGCCCTGGTCCCCCCCGCCCTCAAGTCTGATGAACCACAGTACCGTGTCCAAGGTCGTCATCCTGGGCCTGTCGAACCGCCCCTAGATGGAGCCCCTCCTCTTCGCCATCTTTCTATGTGTCTACCTGGTGGGCTTGCTGAGAAACGGTCTCATCGTGGCCTCGGTCTCTCTCAGTGCGGCCCTGTAAACGCCTATGTACGTCCTGCCGCTAGCCCTACCCCTGGTGGACGTCGTGTGCACTTCCTCCATCATCCACAAGATGTTGGAGACCAGGCTGAGTCGCTGGAAGACCATCAACGATGGCAGCTGCGTGGCCCAGCTCTTCTTCCCTCACCTGTTCCCTAGGTGCCGAGATGGTCCTCTTCACCGCCATGGCCTACGACCACTACGTGGCCATCTTCTTCTCTCTCTGCTAGGCCGCCATTATGAGCCAGCGGACGTGCTCCACCCTCTTCGACACTGTCCTTCTCATAGCCGTCACCAATGCCTGGGTGCACACGGGTCTCATCCTCTGGCTGACCTTCTGCGGAACGGAAGCCATTGACCACTTCTTCTGCGAGATTACCCCCCTCCCCTGTTGGCCCTCTCCTGCAGCCCCGTTCGGGCCAATAAGGTGATGACCCTCGTGGTCAACATCACCTGGGCCATGGAGGACTTCTTGTTGACCTGTCTTTCCTATGGCTTCGTCTTGGCCGCCATATTCCATATCTGGATGACCAAGGGCAAGAGGAAGGCCTTCTTCACCTGGTCCTCTCACCTTTTCGTGATTTCCCTCTTCTACTCCCCCTTCATCTACACCAACATCCAGCCCGCCTCCTCCTACTCCTTCGACAGGGAGAAGGTGGTGGTGGTCCACAGCCTCTGAAACAGAGAGATCCAGGCTGGTGTCCGAAAAGTCTTCTCTTCCGTGAAGCGCCGATAAGAATAGTAATGACTATTATTACTATTATGGTACTCACTGAGAGCTTACTGGGTGTCGGGTGGTGTTCTAAATTCCGGGACAGATACAAGTTGATCAGGTTGGACACGGCCCCTGTCCCACATGGTGCTTATGCTCTTAATACCCATTTTACAGATACATAACTGAGGCCCAGAAAAGTGACGTGATTTGGCCAGGGTGACACAGCGGACATGTGTCAGAGCTAGGATTGGAACCCACATCCTTCTGACTCCCTGGTGTGGGCTCTAACCACTAGGAATCACTGCTTCTCTGTTTCTCTCACCAATGAGGAGAAAGATTCTCTCCTCTTCCGCCCCCTCCAGTAATAATAATAATAATGATAATAATAATGATGGTAGTTTTTAGGCGCTTACTATGTGCCAGACACCGTACTCATCACCAGGCTGGATACGAAGTCTCTGTCCCACTTGGTGCTCACACTCTCAATCCCCCTTTTACAAATGAGGTTACTGAGGCCCAGTGAATACTAATAACTGTGGTATTTGTTAAGCACTTCTGAATCCCAAACCCGAGCTCATTCCAGTAAGCCACGGCTGCTTCCCCTGCATACGTATGCGCATATATGTCTGCCTATGTGTTCATGTATATATGTGAGTGTAGTCACGTGATTTGTGAGTGTGCATGCATATATAGGTACATATGCACGTACATATATGCTCGAATACGTGTGGGTGTATGTTTTCACATATGCATATATATGCTTATATATCTGTGCACATACACATAAGCACAAATTTATTCAATCATATTTCATTCAATTATATTTCATTCAGTCGTATTTATTGAGCGCTTACTGTGTGGAGAGCACTGTACTAAGCGCTTGGGAGAGGACAATTAAGCAACAGAGACAATAATAACAATAATGATGTTGGTATTTGTTAAGCACTTACTGTATGCCAAGCACTGCTCTAATCGCCGGGGTAGACACAAGGTAATTAGGTTGTCCCACGAGAGGCTCATAGTCTTCATCCCCATTTTACAGATAAGGCAGCTGAGGCACAAAGAAGTTAAGTGACTTGCTCAAGGTCCCCCAGCAGACAAGTGAAAGAGCCTGGATTAGAACCCATGACCTTTGACTCACAAGCCCGGGCTCTTTCCACTAAGCCACGAAAATCCCTACCCAACAACAGGTTCACAGTCTAGAAGGGGGGAGACAGACATCGAAACAAGTTAACAGGCATCAATAACATTAATATAAATAAACAGAATTATAGATACATACACATCATGTATATAGTAACAATATTAATGGATTTTATTAATCGTTTACTATGTGCAAAGCACTGTTCTAAGTGCTGGGGAGGTTACACGGTGATCAGCTCACGGGGGGCTCACAGTCTTAATCCCCATTTTCCAGATGTGGTAACTGAAGCACAGAGATGTTAAGTGACTTGTCAAAGTCACACAGCTGACACTTGGCAGAGCCAGGATTAGAACCCATGACCTCTGACTCTAAAGCCCGGGCTCTTTCCACTGAGCCATGCTGCTTCTCTATAATATATATAATGTGTTTAATGTATACGGATGTGTGCGTGTGGATGTGTGTATAAATGATTTCGCTTCTCTGTGCCTCAGTTCCTTCATCTGGAAAATGGGGATTAAGACTATGAGCCTCACGTGGGACAATCTGATTATCTGGTATCTACCCCAGCTTTTACAACAGTGCTTGGCACGCAGTAAGTGCTTAATAAATACCATCATCATGATTATTATCATTATTATTTGCACATATGTGTGGCTGCAAACATGCATATACATATATGCACACCACAAACATGCATGTGTGTGAGCATGTTTATGTGTGTTTTTGTTAGTATGGGACTATGCATGTATGGATATAAATGTAAATGTATGCATATGTGTGTGTTTTCCATAACTTCGTCCATCACAATTTAATGAAGCCTCGAGGCCTAGGTGAGAATCCAACTAGTTAGCCGAGGAAAACTGTCCGAAGACGTTTTGTCTGGGATCTGAGAGCCGGGAGGACTTTGCTTCAATCAGGAATGAAGTTGGTTGATTTCCCCGGCCGACTCCATCCTCGGCCTCCTCTTTGCTGGGACCGTGCCTGCGGTCACTCCTAGGACACAGCGGAGATGGGGGGAGAGGGTGTCAGCATCCTCCACCCCCGCCTCGGCCATCCCGGGGACCCTTCCTCTCTCTCTCTATCCAAGCAGTCCAAGAGCCACCAGAAGCAATATCTGTTGCTCTGAAACTTGGCTCTCCCAGGCTAAAACTATTTCGTTGGAAATTAGCAACCAAGTGTTGCCCATTGCAGGGAGTCTCTCGTGAACTCATTAAAAGTGCAATACGTGGAGAGCTTCAAAAAGTTATTAGTAAGACACAAGAGAGTGGACTTCCTAACGAGGTCTCAGGAGCCTACCAGCTAGACAGAGCAATCGGCGAAGGCTGCCCGGAGCTGAGGGAAACGAAAAAAGGAGATGGCAGCTACCTGAAAGGTTTAGCTCCGCTCCCTAGAGGAAAAGCAAGTCAAACAGAGGCCCGGTTCTCACGCAGGAGAGGCGGGGAAAATGAACAACAGATGCATAAGAATGCTGGACTTTATCCTGATTCCTTCACGGGCCTGCTTTCCTCCTGCCCCTCCAGATTTCTGAGATTGCTGGACACTTTCGGCACCCCTGGGCCAGCAGGAGCGATTTTTGTCTCTTAGAGAGGATCCCCCCACCTCACACCCCCGACGGATAGGTGGAGGAGGAGCCTGAGAAGCTGCGTTGGCTAGTGGCTAGAGTCCAGGCCCGAGACATGGAAGAACTTGGGTTCTAATTCCGCCTCCTCCTCTTGTCTTTTGTGTGACCTTTGGCAAGTCACATCTCTGTGTCTCAGTCCCCTCATCTGTAACATGGGGATTAAGACCGTGCCCAGCCTTGTTAGCCTGTATATACCTCAGTACTTAGTATAGTGCCTGGTACGTAGTAAGTGCTTAACAGTGACTACCAACTCTATTATGCTGTACAATCCCAAATGTTTAGTCCAGTGCTCTGCACACTGTAAACACTCAATAAATTCCATAGATTGTTTGACTGACTGATTGTCCTTTGTGATACGGTCATTTGTGACTACAAATCCTAGTCTAGTCCAGAACTGAAAGATATGAGATATAGGTTTGAGAAGGGGCACGGGTATTTTTGGCTGTGTGGCTTTTGGAAAGCCCCTTAACGTATCTGTGCCTCAGTTTCCTCATTGGTAAAATGGGGATAAAATACCCGTTTGTCCTCCCTCTTACAATACTAGTACAGGGACTGTGTTCAATCAGTTTATCTTGTATCAGTCTCAGTGTTGGGTCCATTAATAACAGGATTATAAAATTTTCATAGGCATATGTGCTGAGGAAAGGAAAAAAGTATAAAAGTGCAAAGATATGTTGGAAGGAAAGGTTGGGAATTAACCTGAGAAGCCTTCCTAGAGGAGATGCGTTTTTTTCAAGGAAGGCTTTGAAATTGAATTCACTGAATCCAGTTTTCATCTGTGATATTAAAGGTATTTATTAAGTGCAATGTGGGCAATGCACTATATTAAGCGCTTGGGAAAGTTCAACAGGAAGCAAAGTCCTTAGTACAGGGCTCTGGGTTCCAATCGCAGTTCTGTCTGCTGTGTGACCTTAGGCAAGTCATTTCACTGCTCAGAGCCTCATTTTCCTTATCTGCAAAATGGGGGTTCAATACCGGTTCTCCCCTCAAGACTGTGAGCTCATTGGGGGAAGGGAATGTGTCTACCAACTCTGTTATATTGTACTCCCCCAAGCGCTTAGTACAGTGCTCTGCACACAGGAAGTGCTCAATAAATATGATTGATTGATTGATTGAAAGATTTTCCCTTCTACTTAGCCTTTGAGCCCCATGTCAAACAGGAACTGTGCCCAGCTTGATTATCTTATATTTCTCCCAGTGTTTAATAGAGTGATTGGCACAGACTAAGCGCTCAAAAAACTACCACTACTATTATTATTGTTATGAGATTATTGACTATGAACTGATATTAACAATAAAATTTATTTATTAAGTTATTATTAATAAAAATCAGCTTCCTCAGCACTTTGGCAATCACAACCTCCTTTGGCATTTTTGTACACATTGATATGCCTCTTCGGCTATACAAATCAATCAAGAAATCCTATTTATTGAACACTTCCTGTGTGCAGAGCACTGTGATAAGCGCTTGGGAGATTAGAGTATAATAGAGTTGGCAGGTATATTCCCGGCCCACAACGAACTTACAGTCTAGAGGGGCTCACACGGCACACAAGGGGTGGAGAAGGGATTCAAACCCAGGTTTGCCTGACTCCCAATCCTGTACTCTATCCATTAGACCACACTTTTTCCAGGTATTAGAACAGTGCTCGGTACATGATAAGTACTTAACAAATACCATAATTATTATTCTTACTGGAGCAGGCAATATTCACTTCGAACCTACAATAAGCCCAGTGCGGTAGCCTCAGGATGCTTCACCCACGCCCTGCTTCTTGTGGACAGGGCTTCTTGGGATCAGTCAGTCCCTCAATCAATCAATGAATCAATGACCAACAGTGTTTATTGAGTGTCTTTTGAGTGCTAAGCACAGCACTAAATACTTGGGAGAGTAAACAGAAACAAGACCCAGGGTCAAGGATTCAATGGCATTTATTGAGCACCTACTACATACAGAGGATTGTGCTACTACTACTACTACTACTAATAATAATTATGGGATTTGTTTAGCGCTTACTATGTGCCAAGCACTGTTCTAAGCGCTGGAGTAGGTACAAGGCAATCAGGTTGAACATGGCCTCTGTCCCACATGGGGCTTACAGGCTCAATCTCCATTTTATTCATTCATTCAATCACATTTATTGAACATTCACTGTTTGCAGAACATTGTACTAAGCTCTCGGAAAGTACAATTCGGCAACAGAGATAATCCCGACACAACAACGGGCTCACAGTCTAGTATGACGAGACAGACAACAAAACAAAACAAGTAGACAGGCATCAACAGCATTTTACAGATGAGGTAACAGAGACACAGAGAAGTAAGAGACACAGACACAGTGAGACACGCTGAGAAGCAGCGTGGCTCAGTGGAAAAAACACGGGCTTTGGAGTCAGAGGTCATAGGTTCAAACCAGGCTCCTCCACTTGTCAGGTGTGTGACTCTGGGCAAGTCACTTAAATTCTCTGTGCTTCAGTTACCTCATCTGAGGGGGATGAAGAATGTGAGCCCCCCGTGGGACAACCTGATCACCTTGTAACCTCCCCAGCGCTTAGAACAGTGCTTTGCACATAGTAAGCGCTTAACAAGTGCCATCATCATCATAAATAAATGTTATAATTATTATTATTAAAGTGACTTGCCTGCTTTATTATTATTAAAGTCACGCAGCAGACAAGTGGAAGAGTCGGGATTCGAACCCACGACCTCTGCCGTACTTTGCTCACTTTGCGTACTTTGCCCCAATGAGCTCACAGTCTTGAGGGGAGAACCGGTATTGAACCCCCATTTTGCAGATAAGGAAAATGAGGCTCTGAGCAGTGAAATGACTTGCCTAAGGTCACACAGCAGACAGAACTGCGATTGGAACCCAGAGCCCTGTACTAAGGACTTTGCTTCCTGTTGAACTTTCCCAAGTGCTTAATATAGTGCATTGCCCACGACCTCTGCCTCCCAGGCCTCTGCCCTTGCCGCTAGGCTGTTGTCAGCACTTGGAAAGGTATAATAGAGGTAGAAGACCTGGCCCCCTTTTCCTCAGCTCCCCCTCCCCTCCCCATCACCCCACCTCGTTCCCTTGGCTCTACCCCACCTCCCCGCCCCACCGCACCTTTGTACATATATACATAACTATAATTCAATTGATTTACATAAATGCTTGTTTACGTGTTTTGATGTGTATAGATCCATAATTCTATTTATTCATATTGATACTATTGATGCCTGTTTACTTGTTTTGATGTCTGTCTCCCCCCTTCTAGACAGTAAGCCCGGTGTGGTCAGGGATTGTCTTTATTGCTGAACCGTACTTTCTAATCACTTAGTACAGCGCTCTGCACACTGTAAGCGCTCAATAAATACAACTGGATGAGTGAATGAATGGTCCTTACCCTCAAGAAGCTTACACTTTAATAGAATTAGCATTTACTGTGTCTAGAGGACTCTATCGTGCACTTGGGAGAGTAGAATAGAAGTAGAAGATCTGATCCCTGACCTTACACTCTAGTAGTATTAATCGAACCCCTACTGCGTAAAGAGCATTGAGCATTTGGTAGAGTATAATAGATGTAGAAAACTTGATCCTTGCTTTCAAGGAGTTTCCACTCTAAAGGGGATGGCAGACATGCCCTGAGCAATGAGAGGCAGTGTGGGCTAGTGGAAAGAGCCCGGGCTTGGGAGTCAGAGGAGCTGGGTTCTTATTCTGGCTCTGCCATTTGTCTGCCATGTGACCTTGGGCAAGTCGATTCGCTTCTCTGGGCCCCAGTTACCTTATATCTACCCTCGCACTTAGAACAGTATTTGGCACTTAGTAAGTGCTTAACAAATACTACTATTATTAATATTGTGGGACAGCGACTGTGTCCAACTTGATGAGCTTGTATCCACCCCAGTGCTTAGAACAGTGCTCGACTGTTAAGCACTTTACAGTGAAGGAATACTGCAATTCATTAATTTACCGACAGGAGGAAGAAATGGCTAAAATAGTCATGTATGGAAATGGCGATGTTCAAAAGGACTACAGGAGAATGTGGGTGCAAGTGTGATGAGACTCTCACATAGGGTACAAATATGAAAATTTCCCCGTTGTTTGCTATCGGATATGGAAACTATCCTTTCCACTCTTCAGGCCCTCCAGCTGAGTAAACAGGAAGTGATATTGGAGTGCCCCCAGAAAGGTGGCTGAGTAAGCGGTAAATGATGTGAGGAAGGCAGACTCTGACCTCAATGGGCTAATAGTCTTGTTGAGGTGAGGTGGATGAGCTAAGCAGCTTGGTTTAGAGGAAAGAGGCCGGGCTTGGGAGTTCAGAGGTAGTGGGTTCTAATACGGGCTCTGCCACTTATCAGCTGTGTGAACTTGGGCAAGCCACTTAATTTCTCTGTGCCTCAGCTACCTGACCTGTAAAATGGGGATTAAGAATGTGAGATCCCCGTGGGACAACCTGATGACCTTGTATGTACCCCAGCCCTTAAAACAGTGCTTGGCACACAGTAAGCACTTAACAAATACAATAGAGACGCGGCGTGGCTTGATGGAAAGAGCACAGGCTTTGGGGTCAGAAGGTGTAGGTTCTAATCCCGGCTCTGCCACTTATCAGCTGTGTGACTATGGGCCAGTCCCTTAACCTCTGTGCCTAAGTTCCCTCATCTGTAAAATAGGAATTAAGACTGTGAGCCCCACATGGGACAAACTGATTTCCTTGTATCTACCCCAGCGCTTAGAACAGTGCTTGGCATATAGTAAGCGTTTAACAAATAACAACATCATTATTATTATTATTGTCTCTGTTGCTGAATTGTCCTTTCCCAAGCGCTTAGTACAGTGCTCAATAAATACGTTTCAATGAAATATAATTGAATGAAATATGACTGAATGAATTTGTGCTTATGTGTATGTGCACAGATATATAAGTATATATATGCGAATGTGCAAACGTACATTCACACGTATTTGGGCATATATGTACATGCATAGGTACCTGTATATGCATGCACACTCACAAATCACTTGACTACACTCACATATACACATGAACACATATGCAGACGTATAATTGCATATTTATGCGGGGGAAGTAGCCGTGGCTTAGTGGAATGAGCCCGGCCTTGGGAGTAAGAGGTCGTGGGTTCTAATCCCAGCTCTGCCACTTGTCAGCTGTTTGACTTTGGGCACGCCACTTAAATTCTCCGTGCCTCAGTTCCCTCATCTGTACAATGGAGATGAAGACAGTGAGCCCACGTGGAACAACCTGATTACCTTGTATCTCCCCCAGCACTTAGAACAGTGCTCGGCACATAGTAAGCACTTAACATATACCATCGTTATTATTATTATTACCTACACTTTCACACATACATATGCATACACACATACACGCACACTAGGGTGGCCATTCGCCAAACTTCTATATAGGACAAGTTTGGTTTCCAGCTGGTTTTTCCCCTGTCCAATCAATGAGTCGGCAATGTTTATCTAAAGCCAACTGTGTCCTTAGTACTGAGCTATGCATTGAGTTCTGTACTGTACTAAGTATTTACCTCTAAGTAATAAGCACTGAGAGGAGTTCAAGGGAAGCAAGAGACACACTGCCTTGCCTTAAAGGAGCTTACAATTTAATGGGAGGAGAGATCAAAAATATTTAAAAGAATGAAAGCAGTAGGAAAAATGAGGATTTAACAGGAAATGCGTCAGGATGAAATGGTTGAATGAAAAATTGAATAAGTGTAAGTATGTATAAGGATAAATATAACAAATAATAAACATATACATGCATATGTATCAATCAGTTAATAGTATTCATTGAATTTCTTCTCTGTACAGAGCACTGTACTAAAGGCTTGGGAGAGTATCAGTCTCCCACTCTGGAATGTTAAATTCACTGTGGGCCCTATGTGGGACATGAACTGTTCCAACCTGATTAACCTGTATCTACCACAGCACTTAGTACAGTGCCTGGTACATAGCAATCACTCAGCAAATATCATTTAGAAAATAAAAAGCATGGAATCAGGATTTCAACCTTCCCGAAGTGTGGCAAATATTCCCCACAATTCTCCAGGAAACCAAGCTTTCTGTGTTAGCCATTTCTGTGTTATTTGGAGCTGCCAAAGACACAGTACAAATCGATCACTTGATGGCATTTATTGAGCACCTACTGAGTGCTAACCATATACTAAGTACATTATTATTATTATCATTATGATATTGGTACTAAGAAGAGAGGTAGATGCAAGTAAATCAGTTAGAACACATTCCCTGCCCCACACTGGCCTCACAGTCTATTTCATTTTCTGCTTATTTTATGATATTTGTTAAACACCCATCACGTGCCAGGCACTGTACTAAACTTTGGGGTAGAGGCAAGATAATCGGATAGGAAACAGTCCGTGTCCCACATGGAGCTCACGGTCTTAATCCCCATTTTACAGATAAGTTAACCGAGACACAGAGAAGTTAACTAGCTTCTCTGTGTGGAGGAGAGGGAGAACTGGGATGTAATCCCGATTTCACAAGGAGGCTTAGGCAGAGAAAAGTCAAGAGACTTGCCCGAGATCAAGCAGCCGACAAGCAGAGGAACCGGGATTAGAACTCAGGTCCTCTTACTCCCAGACCCATGCTCTTTCCACTAGACCGTACTTCTTCAAATCCTTGAAGCACATACGACAATAGCGCTCATTACAGTGTTCTACACACAGCAAGCAGTCAATAAATACGATTGAATGAATAGTAAGTCATACGTTTCCTTCCCTCGAGTAACTTACCGTGTAATGGAGATCCATGAGATCAATCTGTCACTGGCAGTTATTGAGCCCCTACCCAGTGGTAGGTATTGTACAAAATGCTTGGAAGAGTACAAGACACTTGTTCCCGGCCCTCAAGAAGTTTACAGGCCAAAGGAGATAACGGGCAATCAGTTTTGCTCTTTTCATTCTATCACAGACCTACTGAGTTCTAGACACTGTACTAAATGCTGGGGAGGGTACATAAAAGCGTAGCAAAACACACAATAATAATAGCTATGGTATTTGTTAAGCGCTCATTGTATGCCAAGCACTGCTCTAAGATAGATACAAGGTAATCAAGTTGTCCCACGTGGGGCTCACAGTCTTCATCCCCATTTTCCAGATGAGGCAGCTGAGGAACAGAGAAGAGAAGTGGCTAGTAGTCCATTCTCACACATAATCAGAATATCACTGTTAGCAGTAATACTATTAGTATTAATATAATCATCAGCATCAACACTGTGGCAGTCGTTAAGTGCTTACTCTGTGTCAAGCACTATACTAGGCACTATGGTAGACACACGCTAATCAGGTCAGACACAGTTCCTGCCCCAAATGGGGTTCATTTCGAAGTAAAAGGGGCAACATGATTTGAATCTCCATTTTATAGAAAAAGAAACTGAAGCACAGAAAAGTGAAATGACGAGCCCAAGGGCATACAGCAGGCAAGAGGCAGAGCTGAGAGTAGAATCCAGGTCTCCTGACTTCCAGGCCCATGCTCTATCCACTTGGCCACACTGTTTCTCTAAACCTGTCTATATATTTATGCATATCTATCAATCAAGCAAGCAAGCAAGCAGTCATATTTACTGAGCACTGACCGTGCAGAGCACTGTACCAAGCATCTGGGATATTACAATAAGCTTACAGACAAGAGGGGGAGACAGACATTCAAATACATAATGGATTCAGTGTCCCTTTAATCCTTTATTCTGGGTCCACCAGCTGTCAGCCCCTTTTGATCTGTTTCACTGATTAGAGTACTTGTAAAAGCGCTTACTATAAGCCAAGCCCTGTACTAAACACTGGGGGTAGACACAAGATGATCAGGTACCACATGGGGCTCACAGTACAAGTAGGAGGGACAACAGGTATTGCACACCCATTTTGCAGATGAAGGAACTGAGACATAGAGTGTTCATTTAATTCATTCAGTCGTATTTATTGAGCGCTTATCTTGTGCAGAACACTGAACTAAGTGCTTGGGAGAGTACGATGTAACAATAAACAGACTCGTTCTTTGCCAACAACGAGTTTACAGTGTAGAGCTACACTCTAGAACTACAGTCTAGATACGTGAAGTGACTTGCCCAAGGTCACACAGAAAGTAGGTGAACTCATTCCTCCTCGTTCTTGCCTGTCCCACCGTAGACTCCCGGCCCACGTCCTCCCACTGGCCTGGAATGCCCTCCCTCCACACATCCGCCAAGCTAGCTTTCTTCCTCCCTCACCTCCTCCAAGAGGCCTTCCCAGACTGAACCCCCTTTTACCTCTCTTCCTCCCCATCCCCCCGCCCTATCTCCTTTCCCTCCCCACAGCACCTGTATATATGTTTGTACAGATTTATTACTCTATTTTACTTGTACATATTTACTATTCTATTTATTTTGTTAATGATGTGCACCTAGCTTTATTTCTATTTATTCTGACGACTTGACATCTGTCCACATGTTTTGTTTTGTTGTCTGTTTCCTCTCTCTAGACTGTGACCTCGTTGTTTGGTAGGTACCGTCTCTATATGTTGCCAACTTGTAGTTCCCGAGCGTTTAGTACAGTGCTCTGCACACAGTAAGTGCTCAAGAAATATGATTGATTGAATGAAAGTAGGTGGCGGAGCCAGTATCAGAACCCATTCCGAGCTCGTTGTGGGCGGGGAAAAAGTCTGCTTATTGTTATATTGCACTATCCCAGGTGGTTAGTACAATGCCTTTCATACAGTGCTCTGCACTCAGTAAGCACTCAATAAATACAATAAATACAATTGAATGGATGAAGGAATGAAAGTAAGCGCTCAATAAATAAAATTGAAATAATGAAAATGACTGACTGAAAGAATGAAGTCCTCTGACGCCCAGATCTGTGAGATTTCCACTTGGCCACGCTGTTTCCGAGGAGTTTAATCTCCCCGTGGACAGGGACTGAGTCTTTTGTTGCGTTTTACCAAGCGCTCAGTTCAGTGCACCAGCTCCCGGGGGAGTCCAGGCCATAGCACTCCTATGGGTGCTGAAAAGATCCCAGCGGGCCAAACCTCTCCCTCAGCAACTTCCTAAGGGCACCCTAGACCTCCTCGTTCCTCAGGCTGTCCATGAGGGAGAGTCGAGGACGCCATAAAGCATGTCCATGAGCCCGTCACTTCCGGGAGAGTGACCGGAAGATGGCCGGATGTAGGTGAAGATGACGGGGCCATAGAAGAGGCCGATGGCCAGCAGGCAGGAGGTGCAGGTGGACCAGGCCCGGAGCTTCCCCTCTTCAAGATGGCGGCTAAGGCAAGGACGTAGGAGCCTAAAGTGATGAAGAAGGCGCCGATCCCGCCCACGGCCAGAGCGGGACAGGGACATGTCAGTAATAGTAATACTACTACTACTACTACTACTACTACTACTACTACTACTACTACTACTACTACTAAAAATAATAATACTGGCATTTATTAAGCGTTTACTATGTGCAAGGCACTGTTCTAAGCGCTGGGGAAGTTACAAGGTGATCAGGGTGTCCCACGGGGGGCTTACAGTCTAAATCCCCATTTCCAGATGACGTCTTTGAAGCACAGAGAAGTTAAGTGACTTGCCCAAAGTCACAGAGCTGACAATTGGCGAATCCAGGATTTGAACCCATGACCTCTGACTCCAAAGCCCATGTTCTTTCCACTGAGCCATGCTGCTTCTCTAACCCACGAGCATACTCCCTCGTCCCAGGGATTCGAACCCATGACCACACTCCCTACTGGTCCACTCCGTTGGAGCGGTAGAAGGTCAGCGTGAAGGTGAAGGACACGTGCGGGGGGGAGTTGAAGAAGCGGGCCGGTCAGACTCCAGCCGCCAGCGTGACGCACTCCCTCCCGTCCATGAGAACAGCATAGTGGAGAGGGTTGAAGACGGCCAAGGGATGTTCAGAGGCCGTGACCGCTGGGAGGAAGATGGCCTTCCCCTCCGGGGCCACCAGGAAACCGAGCTGAAGGGGGCACCCAGCCAACGGGATCGCCAGTCTCCCATGGTGAGGCCCCGCAGTACCTTGGGAACCGCGGCCATGGGGCGGGAGACGTTCAGCAACGACAGGTTAGCGAGGAAGAAGTACATGGGCGTATGGAGACGGCGGTCAGCACGGAGGGCGAGGAGGAAGGCACCGTTGGCCAGGAGCATGACCGAGTAGACGGCGTCGAAGGCCGCGAATCGCACCTCCAGCCGGTCTGACAGTCCCGTCAAGAGGAGGCCGGTCACCCCGGTCCCGTTGCCCTCTGCCATCCACGGGAGGTTAAAACGATTCATTCATTCATTTAATCGCATTCATTGAGCAATTACTGTCTGCACTTACTGTATCCGACCGTGGGCAGGAAGGACCTGGGTCTAATCCCACTCGTCTGCTGGGTGACCGCGAGCGAGTAGCTTCGCTTCTCTGTACTTTGGTTTCCTCATCTGTAAAATGGGGATTGAGACTCTGTGCAGTTTTATTATTCTGAACCTACCCCAGAGCTGAGTACAGTGTCCGGCACATGGTAAGTGCTTAACAAACAGCTTAAAGGAAAAAAAATATCAGTGGACGGGAACAGGTCTGGGGTTGGAAGTCAGAGGACCTGGGTTCGTTCGTTCATTCATTCATTCATTCATTCATTCATTCATTCATTCATTCAATCACAGTTATTGAGAGCTTCCTGTGTGCAGAGTACTGCATTAAGCGCTTGGAAAGTACAATTCAGCAACAGATAGAGACAATCCCTACCCAATAGAAGGCTCACAGTCCCGGCTCTATCACCTGCCTGCTTAGTGACCTTAGGCAAGTCACTTCACATTTCTGGGTCTCCTCATCTATGAAATGGGGATTCCCTACCCGTTCTTCCTCCTCCTCAGACTGTGTGAACCATGTGGCATCTGGTGATCTTGTATCTACTCCAGTGCTTAGTACAGTGAGTGGCACATAGTAAGTGCTTAACAAAACATTTTTTGTTGTCTGTCTCCCCCCTTCTACACTGTAAACTCGGTGTGGGCAGGGATTCATCTCCCTGCATTGCTGAACTGTACTTTCCAAGCGCTTGGTACAGTGCTCTGCACACAGTAAGCGCTCAATAAATATGATTGAATGAACTAATAAATTAATAATAATAACTTGCAACTACCCATTCGCTAAAGCGCTTACTATGTGTCAGGCACTTGTACTAAGCACTGACGTAGATACAAGGTTATCAGGTTGGACACAGTCCCTGTCCTACATGGAGCTCACAGTATTAATCTCCATTTCACAGATGAGGTAACTGAGGCACAGAGAAGTGAAGTGACTCGCCCAAGGTCACACCGCAGACAAGTCGGATTGGAGTCCAGATCCTTCTGACTCCAAGACCAGTGTTCTTTCCACCAGACACTTAATACAGGGCTTGACATATAATATGCGCTTACCAAATACCGCAATAGTGATTTTATCCAAATCTGCCGGGACAAGGCTGAAGAGCAGGCCCAGTAGGAGGCAGAAGAGAAGGACCATGACAGAGAGGAGGAGGAGGAGGGCCAGGACCAGGCAGAAGAGGAGGGCCAGGACAGGGCGGAGGAGGAGGGTCAAGAATGGGCAGCGAAGGAGGCCCAGGACAAGGAAGAGGAGGGCCAAGACAGGACAGAGGAGCAGGGCCAGGACTCGTTGGAGGAGGAGGGCCAGGATTGGGTAGAGAAGGAGGGCCAGTACCTGGCAGAGGAAGAGGGCTAGGACCGGGTAGAGGAGGAGGGTCAGGACCGGTTGGAGGAGGAGGGCCAGGACCGGGTAGAGGAGGAGGGTCAGGACAGGGTAGAGGAGGAAGCCGAGGACCAGACATAGGAGGAGGGTCAGGACCACGCGGAGGAGTAGGTTCAGGACTAGGTGGAGGAGTAGCATAAGGTTTGGGCGGAGGATCAGCGCAAAGACCGTGAGGAGGAGTATGTTCAGGACTAGGTGGAGGAGTAGCGTAATGATTAGGTGGAGGAGAAGGGCCAGGTCCCAGCAGAGTAGGAGGGCCAGGACCAGTAGGAGGAAGGGGGCGAGGACCAGGGGGCGGACCAGGACCGGGCTGAGGAGTTGGTCCAAGGCCTGTTGGAGGAGTAGGGCCAGGGCCGGGCAGATAGGGAGGGACAGGACCAGACATAGGAGTAGGGCCAGGACGGGTAAGAGGAAAAACATCAAGATCGGGTGGAAGATGAGGACAAGGAGCAGGCAGAGGAGAAGGACCAGGACAGGGTGGAGGTGAATGGGCCAGGACCGGGCGGAGGAGGAGGGCCAGAACAGGGTAGAGGCTGAGGGCCAGGACTCGGAGGAGGAGGAGGGCCAAAACCGGGCGGAGGGGGAGGGCCAGGACCAGACATAAGAGGATGTCCAGGACCAAAAAAAGAAGCAGGGCCAGGTGTGGTAGAGGAGAAGCACCAGGACTGGGTGGAAGAGGAAGACCAGGAGGAGGCAAGGGAGAAGGACCAGGACCGGACAGTGGAGTGGGTCCAGGACATGTTGGAAGAGTAGGAACAGGACCGCGAGGAGAAGGGCCATGACCGTTTGGAGGAGGAGGGCCAGGACTGGGTAGAGAAGGAAAGCCAGGACTAGGCAGAGGTGGAGGGCTAAGTCCGGGCGGAGGAGGAGGGCCATTAACGAGCAGAAAACTAGTGCCAGGACCGCGCGGAGGGGTAGATTTGGGACCTGTCTGCCCCTGTCGCGGGGAGAGGGAGAGTGGCATGGCGGCTAGGGACACAAAGACTTCTGGGGGTTGTAGTGTGATGCTCATTCTAGAGAGCGTTCATCTCCGCCAACTCAACTACCACTCTCGTCACACTGCGCCGGGAACAGTGGCCATTTACGGAGCGTGAAATCTGCGGGAGGGGCATGTTTTGGGCTTTTTCCCATTAATAAATACCGTAATTGTGATATTTGTTAAGTATCTGTTTCCAAACCTCGTGAGGTGCTGCATAGTGAACATGGAGACCCCAAATTCGCTGAAAATCAGGCACCTTTAATCCCATTCTCTCCCGGGAGATCTTAACACGTAATCAAATGTCAACGCAATGAGCGGTTCCAAAATACTGTGCTCGGGCTTCTAACTCGGTATGGGGAAACTTGCATTTGAATAAGCCCACTCCAAGCTGTCCAATGCGGATGACGTTGTCTCTCGCCAAGATGCTCCCACAAGAGTGAACCCTCATCAGTCCCCGCCCTATCCGTAGGTTACCTATGCATTTGAGCCCAGTCGCCGACACAACCAGTCAGGCCCCGTCGCGAAGGGAGGGAAAATTGCGTGGCGGCTCGGTGCACAAAGACTTCTGGGAGTTGCAGTGTGATGCTCCTTCCTGACAGTGTTCATTTCTGCCTACCGAACTACGACACCTGTTACATCCAGCGGCGGCTTTGTGGAGCTGGAAATAGCGGGAGGAGAATGATATGGCCGTTTTCCCGTTCATAATGATATTAAATATGGTGTGTGTTAAGTACCTGCTATAGCTCCCCTTGAGGTGTCGCATAGGCAACATTGAGAACCCAGGCCTGCTCAAAATCTGGCACCTTTATCCCTTTTCCCTCCCGAGAGAGTATAAAACACCTAGTGTCAAGGCTTTGAGCGGCGTCACAAACTGTTTTCGGGCCGCTTACCCGGGAAGGATTTTAACACGTCCTTCCATTTGAATAAGGCTGCTCAGAACATGCAAATTCAATTGTCGGTGCTGAAGATGCTCCCACAACAGCGAACACTCATTAGCCCACGCCTTATCCATAGGGTTTCGATGTAGTCGAACCCAGGCAATGACACAAGCCAATCAGTCCCTGTCACGAGGAGAGGGAGAGTGCCTAGGCAGCTGATCGGATAAAGACTTCTTGGATTTGTAGTGTGATGCTCGTTCTGGAGGGCGTTACCCTCCACCTATCGAACTACCACTCGGACCATGCCTCGCAGCACGACCCGCAGCCATGTCTCGCAGCACAGCCCGCGGCCATGTCTGGCATTGTCTCGAGGAAAGGGAGAGTGGCTAGGCGGCTGATGGGACAAAGACTTCTGGGAGTAGTCATGTGACGATCGTTCTAGACGGCTTTCATCTCCGCCTTCCAAACTACAACACTTGAAATGCCCCGCGGCAGGGCCACGGCCATTTTACGGAGCGTGAAAGGCAGGGGAAGCGGTTGTTCAGGTCTTTTTCCCATTCATAATGATAGGAATGGTGGTATTTGTTAAGTAACTGGTACGTAACACCCCGTGAGGTGTCGCATGGAGAACACCGATACTCCAACCTCGTTCCAACGCAGGCTCTCTGAATCCCATTCCTTCCCAGAGAGTTTACCACACAGTCAATTTTCAAGGAACTGAGCGGCTCACACACTGTGTTTGGGCTTCTTACCCTGGGTGGGACATAGCACATGCTTGCATTTGAATGAGCCCACTCTGAGTTGTCAAATACAGATTACCTTGCCTCTCCCAAAGGTGCTCCCACAAAAGCGAACTCTCATTAGTCCCTGACCAATTCGTAGGGGTCCTATGTAGTCGAACACAGTCACTGACACAAGCCAATCAGGCTCTGTCGCATTGTGTGGGGAGTGGCTAGACGGCTGATGGAACAAAGTCTTCTGGGAGTTGTAGTTGATCTTTCTAGACAGCGAGCTCCTCCGCCTACCGAGCTACCTCTCCCCTCATGCCTCGTGACAGGGCCTGCGGTACGATCTGGCCCTGTAACGAGGAGAGGGAGAGTGGAGAGGCTGCTGATGGGACAAAGACTTCAGGGAGTTGTAGTGTGATGCTCGTTTTAGGCAGCGTTCACCTCTGCCTAACGAACTACTACTACAGTCATGAGGGGATTCGCGGAACTTTTGTGAAGCCGAGAAGGCTCGGGAGGACGATGTTCAAGGCGTTTTCCCATTTTTATTGATAGTAATTATGGAATTTTTTAGGTACCTGTTACCACTCCCCATGTGATGTCGAGATCACGGAGACCTCAACCTTGCTGAGATCAGGCTCCTTTAAGTGCCTTCCCTCACAGGACAATTTACCAAACGATTAAGTGTCAAGGAACTGAGCGGCTCCACATACTATGTTCGGGGATCTTACCCGAGCTGGGTTATAACACATGATTGCATTTGAATGGGCCCCCTCTGAGCCGTCGATTGCAGATGCCCTTGTTCCTCAAGAAGATTCTCCCACAAAGGGGACCCTCACTAGTCCCCGCCCTATCCGTAGGATTTGTAGTCGAACCCAGTCACCGACACAGGCCAATCAGGTCCTGTCGCGTGGTGTGGAAGAGTGGCTAGACGACTGATGGGACAAAGACTTCTGGGAGTTGTAGTGTGATGCTCTTACTAGACAGTGTTCACCAGCGCCTACCGAATTTGCAATCCCATCCGTCCACATGGCGGGGGGCGGGGGGCGGACATGTCTGTCCCTAACATGAAGTGAGGGAGAGTGGTTTGGAGGCTAATGGGGCAAGGACGTCTGAGAGTTGTAGTGTAATGGCGTTCTCGACAGGGTTTCCCTCCACCTACCAAACTACCAGTCCTGTAATGCATTGTGGCAGGACTTGCAGTCTTGTCTGGTCCTGTTACTAGGGGAGGCAGAGTGGCATGACGGGTCAGGGGCACGAAGTCTTCTCGGAGTTGTAGTGCTCATTCTAGGCTGCGTTCATCTCTGCCTATCAAACTGCCACTCCTGTTGTGCGTAGGGGTAGGGCCCGTGACCATATCTGTCCCTGTTGCGAGGAGAGGGAGAGTGGCATGGCGCCTCGGGACACAAAGATCTTTGGGGGTTGTAGTGTGATGCTCATTTTAGAAAGCGTTTATCTCTGCCAACTAACCTGCCACTCCCGTCATGCTTTGCGGGGAGCCGTGGCCATTTATGGAGCGTGGAAAGCATGGAAGGGGAATTGTTCAGGGCGTTTTCCCAATCATAATGACCGTATTTATGGTATTTGTTAAGTATCTGTTGCCACTCCCCTGGTGGTGCTGCATAGAGAACAAGGCGACCCCAAACTCCTCACAATCAGAGTCGTTTAATCCCATTCGCTCCCCAGAGTGTTTAGAATACAACCAAGTGTCAAGGCACTGAGCGGCTCCAAATACTGCATTTGTGCTTCTTACCCACGTTGGGTTATAACACATCCTTGCATTTGAATAAGCCTGCTCCAAGCTGTCCAATGCAGATGGCTTTGTCCCTCATGAAGATGCTCCCACAAGACGGAGCCTCATTAGTCCCCGCCTTATCTGTAAGGTAGCTATATACTTGACCCCAGTCACCGACACAAACAATCAGGCCCTTTCTTAAAGGGGAGAAACATGGCGCTAAGGCTCGGGGCACAAAGACTTCTGGGAGTTGTAGTGTGATGCTCGTTCTTGACAGCGTTCACGTCTGCCGACAGAGCTACGACTCCCATCATGCCCAACGATGGAACCCGCAGCCTTTTTTTTACGGCGTGAAAGTAGCGGGATGAGGATGTTATGGCCGTTTTCCCATTCGTAATGACAGTAATTATCGTGTTTGTTAAATTCCTGCTACTGCTCCCCTTGACGTGTCGCATAGAGAACACGGAGAACCCAAACTCTCTTAAAATCAGTCACCATTAATCCCTTCTCCCCCGAGAGAGTTAAAGACCATCAAGTGTCAAGGCATTAAGCAGTTCCAAATACTATGTTAGGGACGCTTTCTCCGGTGGGGTTATAGTACGCCCTTGCGTTTGAATAAGCCCTCTCAGAGCTGGGATATGCAGATTCGGTTGTCGGTCCTGAAGATTCTCCCACAAGAGTGAACACTTATTAATCCCCGCCCTATCCATAGGGTTCCTATGTTTTCGAGCACAGTCAATGACACAAGTCAATCAGATCCTATCGCAAGGAGAGGGAGAGTGGCTAGGCGGCTGATGGAGCAAAGACTTCTGGGAGTTGTATTGTAATGGTCGTTCTAGACAGCGTTCCCCTCCGCTGACCGAACTGCCATTCCCCTAATGTCTCGCGGCAGAGCTGCGGACATTTTATGGAGCTTGGAAGGTGCTGGAAGTAGATGTTCATGATTGCGGGGAGGGGCAAAGGGAGGCCGCAGCGCTGCAGAAAGCCGCCCTTTTCCAGGATGAATATCGGCTCCCCGCACCTTCTGCGAGCCCCCCCCCCCCACCAGTCGCCACGAGACAGGCCATGGGCACGAAGGGAATGGTAGATCGGTAGGCAGACGTGATCGCTGTCCAGAGTGAACATCAGACTATGAGTCCCAGGGGACATTGGGCCTCGATCCTCAACAAAACCCTCCTGACAGGGTCGGATTGAATGATTATGTGCCTGGGCTGCCCTCCATGGGGAGCCGATGGAGAGCGCAAGGGGTATTAATGAGGGTTTGCTCCCGTGGGAGCATCTTGGGGAAGACCAAGGGCAGTTACCTGGACCAGCGGGTAGCGGCCTCATGCCAATTAAAGGAAGTGTAAAAACCCCTCCTCGTTAAAGGGCCCGGCCATCAGAACGTGGGGCCGCTCAGCGCCTTGACAGTTGGTTGTGTGGTAAACTCATCCGAGAGAGAATGGGATGAAAGGAGCCCGATTTTGACCGAGTTTGGGGGTTTCTATGTTCTCTGCGCTACACCCCCTAGTGAGTGGTAGCAAGAACTTAAGAAATACCATAGTTACTACCAATCTCAATCAGTAAAGGTTCTAAACAACCGCCGCCCGCGCTTTCCGCACTCTGACCCATGGCCTCGGGCCCCGTCGCGGTGCACAATGCGACTGGAAGCACAGGAGACGGAGGTGAACGCCAGTCAAGAGCGAGCATCAGTCTATGACTCCCAGAAGACTTTGTGCCTCGATCCGCGACCCCACGCTCCCTCCCACCGCACACGGCCAGATTGGCCTTTTGTGTGCCTGGGCTGGCCTCTGTCGCCTCCCCTTTCTGGCAGTGTAGTTCGTTCAGCGATTACTCTTGGCCAATCGCGGGTGTGCGGACCGGGCAACCAGAGCAGAGGCAGCCTGCGTCTCACAACGGGGATTGCAGCCTGTGGAAGAGGGTTAAAAACGTAGTTCATCCTAATGTTTACAGGTGTAGCAGGTGAGGCACACAGATTCCAAAGTGTCTTGGCCAAGGTCATACAACATAAAAGTGTCACAACTGGGACTTGGTCCCAGGTCTGCCAAATCCCAGTCCTGCGACCTTGCCAACTCGCTTCGCTGCTTCTGGAGGGTGGTGTGAGGTGTTTTCGATAGAGGCAGGCTCTGGGAATCCAGAGGAGGTGGCCGGGGCCCGATGAATCAGGGCAGCTGCACTTCTGTGGCAACTCTGGAATATTACATCGGCGTTCAACCGATGCTTCTGTCCTTTTGTACTTCGTCATCCTCTAAGACGTCCTCCTACTGGGAAAATACAATTTTTGTCCCTCCTTCCGTCTACATTATCCAGTTCCCTGGGCCAGGGTCCATATTTACCAGGGTCATCAGAGCTTGGGAGAGTACACTATAAAAATCAACAGAAACAATTCCTGCCCACAGTGAGTTGGCAATCTAGAGATGGAGACAGATGTCAATAAACAGAAATAAATAAAGAGGGAAAGCAAAAATGAATCAATCAGTCATTTACAGAGAGGGAACCTGCCCACAGGGTGACATAGTAAAGAGCCGAAAGGCCCCGAGAATTCATTCATTCATTCCTCCATTCATTCACTCACTCCTTCCTTAATTCGTTCAATCGAATTGATTGAGCGCTTACTGTCCTCAGACCTTGGGAAAGTACACTGTAACAATAAACAGACACAGTTCCTGCCCATAGTGAGCTCACAGTCTAGAGGGGGAAACAGACACTAACATAGAGATATAGATAAAGTAGGAAAGAAAGAAATGAATGAAGCAGTCGAGTACAGAGCGGGGTCTTGCCCACAGTGTGACATTGACAAGAGCCAGAAATAGAGTTCTGTGCCCCAGATCCAGCTGTTTTCCTTTAACATCACTGTAGACCGTACCACTTTTATTCCTGTCTCACAAGTCTGACATTTTGGTGTTGTGTTTGACTCAATATCAATCGATCGATCGATCAATCAATCATGTTGATTGTGTGCATTCTGTGTGTAGAGCACTGTACGCAGGTTTTGCAGGAGTACAACCCAACAATAAAAGAGACACATTCCCTGGCCACAACGAGCTTTCAGTCACAAGGGGGAGACAGACACCGATAGGAATTCAATCACTGTGGATATAGACGGAAGTGCTGGGGGGCTGGGGGTTATGGGGAAGGGATCGGCGTGACCGCATTGCTGCTCAAAGGCGCCCTTTGTCAGGCTGAATATCGTCTACACGCCCCTTCTGCGAGGCCCCCTAAGACCACGAGACAGGGCATGGGGTACGATGGCCATGGGGGTTTGGTAGGCTGTCCAGAAAGAGCATCAGAATACGACTCTCAGAAGTCTTTGGGCTTCGAGCCTCCACAGAATCCTCTCGACAGGCTCGTTTCCTGGGCTGAGTTTCATGGGGATCCACCGGAGAGCGCGGGGGACTAATGAGGTTTCGCTCCCATGGGAGCATCTTGGGAAAGGCCTAGGGCACCTGCCTGGACCAGCGAGGAACGGCCTCATTCCAATGAAAGGCTGTGTAAAACCCCCTTCCGATTGAAGGCGCCGGTCTTCAGTACATGGAGCCGCTCAGTGCCCTGACGGTTGGTTGCGTGGTAAATTGTCCTGAGAGCGAATTGGATGAAAGGAGTCCTATTTGAACTGAGTTTGAAGTCTCTGTGAGTGGGAGCAAGAACCTATAAATTACCATAATTACCATCAATCTCAAAGGGAAAACGTTCTAAACAACCGCTGCCCTCGCCATCGGTGCCCTGGCCCATGGTCTCGGGCCCCCCCGCTGTACATGATGGGACTAATTGTTCGGGAGGCAGAGGTGAACGCCCTTCAAGAGAGAGCGCCAGAACACAACGCCATCCGCCCCGATCCGCCACTCCACGCTCCCGCCTACCGTGACACAGCCGGATTGTTTGGGTGGGTGTCTGGGCTGGTCTCTGTCGCCTCCGATCTGTCACCGTGCTGTTGGTTCAGCGATTACTCTTGGCCAGTCGTGGGTTTGGGGACCTTACAACGGGAGCAGATGCAGCCTGTGTCTCAAATCGGAGCTCACAGCTTCTGGAAGAGGGTTAAATCATAGTTCATCCTCAGGTTTAGTGGTGTGGCAGCTGAGGCGAACAGATTCCAGAGTGTCTTGGCCAAGGTCACACAACACAAAAATGTCACAACTGAGACTTGGTCCCAGGTCTGCCACATCCCAGCACCGCTCCTTCTCCAACTCGCTTCGCTGCTTCTCGAGGATGGTGCTAGGTGCTTTCGATGGCGGTGGGGCTCTGCGAATCCAGAGGAGGCGGCCGGGGCCAGGTGATTCCGGGCAGCTGCCCTCCTGTAGTAACTCTGGAGTATTACATGGACGTTCAACAGATGCTTCTGCAATTTTGTACTTCGTCAACCTCTAAGGCGTCCTCCTACTGGGAAAATGTATTTTTGTCCCTCCTCCCATCTACATTGTCCAGTTCCTTGGGCCAGGGACCATGTGTGCTAGGGCCCTCCGACACCTCCAACTACACATGTCCAAAACAGTCCTCCTACTCTTCAAATATGAACCCTGTTCCGGCACCTGCTTTTTTATTGATCTCTTTGTTTTTTCTTCTACTAGTATTTTTTCCCAAGCTCTTGCTCTGTGCCAGGCCCTGTCCTCGGCGCTGGGGTAGAATCAAGCTAATCTGGTTGGACACACTTCTGGCCCACATGAGACTCACAGTCTTCACTTTCCTTTTTACAAATAAGGTAACTAAGGCCCCGACAATTTATTCATTTATTCCTTCTTTCATTTATTCAATCATTTAGCCGAAGCTCCCCGGCGGGTAATAATGTGAGTGGTATTTGGGTAGCCGGATATCAACGCTGTATAGAACGAGCATCGCACTACAACTCCTGGAACTCTTTGTGCCCCGAGCCGCCACGACACTCTCGCACTCCTCGCGATAGGGCCAAAATGGCCGTGGTTCCCTCTCCGGGCTCAGTGGATGGGGTGTTTGTGTAGGCGGAGGTGAACGCGGTCCAGAACTAGCATCACAATAAAACTCTCAGAATTATCTGTGCTCCGACCTTGTCCACTCTCCCTTTCTTTGCGACAGGTCTTCAATGTATGTGTTGGTTACCGGATTCGACTTCATAAGATAGGGCGGGGAGTAGTGAGGGCTCGCGCTTGTGGGAGCATCTTCAGGATAGACAAAGACTTCTGCATTTGGGAGTGTGTAGCAGATTTATTCAAATTCAGGGAAGTGTTACAACCCAGCCCGGGTGGAGCCATTCAGTGCCTTGACACTTGGTTGTGAGGTAAACTCTTTCGGGGGGAATGGGATCAGAGAAGCCTGATTTGAAGTAAGCTTGGTGTCTCCGTGTTCTCTATGTGACACCTTATGGGGAGTGGTAACAGGTACTTAGCAAAGAACATAAATCCTATCATTAGGAATGGGAACACGCCCTGAACATCCGCCTCCCGCGAACTCCGCACTCCTCAAAATGTTCGCTGCTTGATGGGAGTGGTAGTTCGGTAGGTGGAGGTGAACGCTGATTAGAACGAACATCACACTAAAATAAAGACACTACAATTCCGAGGTTTTTGTGCCCCGAGAGGCCATGCCACTCACACTCTCCTCGCGACAGGACCAGTCATGGTCGGAGGCCATGCCGCGGGGCACTACAGGAGTAATAGTTGTTTAGGCGGCAGTAACCGCTGTCTAGAACAAGCATCACACTATTAAAACCAGAGGTACTTATTCCCCGAGCCGCCATACCATTCTCCCTCTCCTCCCGACAGGGCCAGACATAGCCGCAGGCCCTGCCGCGAGGCACTGACAGGAGTGGTAGGTCCGTAGGCGGAGGTAAACACTATCTAGAACGAGCATCACACTAAAACACCCAAAAGATTTTGTGCCCCGTTCCTCCACGTCACTCAACCTCTCCTGGGCAATTAATGAGGGTTCGCTCCTGAGAGAGGATTTCGGGGAGGGCCAAAGGCAGCTGCCTGGATCAGCGGGGAGTGGGCTCATGCCAATGAAAGGATGTGTTAAAACTCCTCCCGATTTAAGGGACCGGCTTTCAGTGCATGGGGCCGCTCAGAGTCTAGATACTTGGTTATACGGAAAACTCTCCCGGCAGAGAATGGGATGATAGTAGCCCGATCTGAACCGAGTTTTGGATCTCTGTTTTCTCTGCGCTACAACTCACAGGGAGCAGTAGCAAGTACTTAAAAAATGCCATAATTACTATCAATCGCAAGCGGGAGACTTGCTAACCAACCGCCTGCGCCTTCCTGCGCCTTCCGTTCTGGGGGCACGATGGGAGTGGTAGTTGGGGAGATGGAGGTAAACGCCAGTCAAGAGCGAGAATCAGACTGCGACTCCCAGAGGTCTTTGTGCCCTGATAAGCTACACCACGCTCTCTCCCACCACGACACAGCTGCATGGTTTGGGTGGGTGCCTGGGCTGGCCTCTGTTGCCTCCGGTTTCTCGCAGTGTTGTTGGTTCAGAGATTACTCTTGGCCAATGAAAGGTGTGGGAACTGTACAACCAGAGCAGAGGCAGACTGCATACCACATCGGGACTCACAGCCAGTGGAAGAAGGATAACACATAGTTCATCCTTGGGTTTACAGGTATGGCAGCTGAGGCACATGGATTCCAAAGTACAGGTCTGCCACATCCCAGACCTGCACCCTCTCCAAGTCGCTTAGCTGCTTCTCGACGGTGGTGCGAGGTGGTTTCGATGGCAGCGGGGCTCCGGAAATCCAGGAGAGGCGGCCGGGGGCAGATGAATCCGGGCAGCGTACCTCTTGTGCCAGCTCTGTAGTACTCCATCGACGCTCAACCGATGCTTCAGTCCTTTTGCACTTCATTCATTCATTCATTCAATCGTATTTATTGAGCGCTTACTGTGTGCAGAGTACTGTACTAAGCGCTTGGGAAGTACAAGTCGGCAACATACAGAGATGGTCCCTACTCAACAACGGGCTCACAGTTTAGAAGGGGGAGAAGGAGAAGACACCGATACTAAGGAATGCCGCACATGGAGGGAATTTTTCCACATCACGTGAGACTGATAAATTCTGGAGAGCTTCAGTGGTCTGGGAAGGAAAAAATAATTTCGTTAATTATGAAAGTTAAATTACTTACCCAAGAGAAGCAGCGTGGACAAGTGGATAAAGCTCAGGCCTGGGAGTCAGAAGAACCTGGGTGATAATACCGGCTCCGCCACTTGTCCACTCTGGGACCTAGGGAAATTCACTTCACTTCTCTGTGGTTTCAGTTCCCTCTTTTGTAAAATGGGGATGAAGATTGAGCCCCTTGTGGGATATAAACTGGGTCGAGAACTAGCTTCTACTGACCCCAGAGCAATGCTATCTGAGTCACGATTGTCCATCACACAACGAAATTATCAGACGTCCCTCTGGACTCTGAGAAAGTCTGGTTTCAGCCAGAAAAGACAACTGTTCATATGCACCCCTCTGCAGGGTGTCTTAATGTGGTGAGTGATGGCAATATCAACACAAAAAGACAGTATTTTTCCAGAGAAAAATGTGGAAAAATCTCTCCTTTAGGACTCTTCCGATGGCGGCCTTCTTGTCCCGCTTTCTCCGGCTGAAGATGAGGGGGTTCGCGTCAGGGGGTACCACTGCGTAGAACACGGACACCAACAGGTCCAGAATCGAGGAGGAGTCTGAGGGCGGCATCAGATCTTCAGCAAGGCGGGTACGTCACAGAAGAACTGCTGAACGACGTTGGACCTGCAAAAGGACAGGGAGAAGGTCGAAGCTGAAAAAAGGACCCGAAGCAGCCCTCCACTAAACCAGGAGGCGGCGGCCATCTTCTCACAGGCTCCTTGGTCCATGATGGCCACGTAGCGCAGGGGGTGGCAGATGGCGGTGTAGCCTTCGTAGGACACCACTGTGAGGATAAAATAGTTCGAAGAGGCAAACAAGATCACCAGTATGAGCTGAACCACACAGCCTAGGAAAGGGATTGAGCCGTTAATAGTCAAGGAGATGGTGATGAATTTGGGGACGGTGATGGAGATGAGGAAGGGGTCTATGAAAGACAGGTTCTTGAGGAAGAAGTATATGTCTCCTCCTGCCTTCAAGACATCTCCATCTGGATGTCTGCCCGCCATCTAAAACTCAATATGTCCAAGACGAAACTCCTTATCTTCTCTCCCAAACCCTTCCCTCTCCCTGATTTTCCCATTACTGTTGACGGCACTACCACCCTTCCCGTCTCACAAGCCCGCAACCCTGGTGTCATCCTCGACTCCGTTTTCTCGTTCACCACTCACATCCAAGGCGTCACCAAAACCTCGGGTCACACCTCCGCAACATCGCCAAGATCCACCCTTTCCTCTCCATCCAAACCGCTACCCTGCTGGTTCAATCTCTCATCCTATCCCGACTGGGTTACTGCATCAGGCTCCTCTCTGATCTCCCTTCCTCCTGTCTCTCCCCACTTCAATCTATACTTCACGGTGCTGCCCGGATCGTCTTAGTGCAGAAATGCTCTGGGTATGTTTCTCCCCTCCTCAGAAATCTCCAGTGCCTACCAATCAACCTATGCATCAGGCAAAAACTCCTCACTCTCGGCTTCAAGGCTCTCCATCATCTCGCCCACTCCTACCTCATCTGCCTTCTTTCCTTCTACATCCCAGCCCGCACCCTCCGCTCCTCTGCCGCTAGCCTCCTCACTGTGCCTCGTTCTCGCCTGTCCCGCCGTTGACCCCTGGCCCACGTCCTATCCTGGCCTGGAATGCCCTCCCTTCGCACATCCGTCAAGCTAGCTCTCTTCCTCCCTTCAAAGCCCTACTGAGAGTTTACCTCCTCCAGGAGGCCTTCCCAGACTGAGCCCCTTCCTTCTTCTCCCCCTCTCCTCAGCCCCCCCGCCTTACCTCATTCCTCTCCCCACAGCACCTGTATATATGTTTGTACAGATTTAGTACTCTATTTATTTTACTTGTACTTATTTCCTAGTCTATTTTATTTTTTAATATGTGTTGTTTTGTTGTCTGTTTCCCCCTTCTAGACTGTGATCCCGCTGTTGGGTAGGCACCTTCTCTATATTTTGCCAACGTTTACTTCCCAAGCGCTTAGTACAGTGCTCTGCACAATGTAAGCGCTCAATAAATACGATTGAATGAATGAATGAATGAATACATGGGGGTGTGGAAGCGCCGATCGAGGGCAGTGAAGACGACGTTGAGGAAATTCCCCTCAGAACCTCCAGGTAGAACGGGAAGAACAGCGCAGCGTGGACCAGCTGCTGCTCGCAGACCTCCGAGAAATCCAGCAGGAGGAATTTCCTCATCGTGGAGACGTTGGGCATTTTTGCGAAGCAGCGTTGACTTTCTGCTGTGGATGAGGGACCAGTCAAAGTTAGAGTCCATTGATGAGATGAGTGAAGAAACTGACAGGATATTTACTAGTGATTCTCTATGGAAAGGAGAGAGTTATAGAATCCAGAGTTATAGAATCCAAAATGATATTTGAGTTCCTTATCCGTCAGGGATAAGGAAAGATCCATAATTTCAGATTCTTTTTGTCGATTTAAAGGCATTTCTTGAAATTGTCTGCCCTCTGCCACCCCAACAGAGTTGGTAGACACATCGAGTGTCTACCTACATCTAGTGTACAGTCTGAAAAGGGATTTTTTTCTATCTTCGTCTTCAACTGCCTGAACCTGTTCACTGCTTCCACTACCCAATACTTTGCGTGCACACACATACACGCACAAACGAACACAGCTTCTAACAGAGGGAACCTTATTGCGGCAGCTCCTGTAAAGTGGAAAATTAATTCTTTCTGTAATATTTATTGAGCGCTTACTGTGTGAGAACACTGTACTAAATGCTGGGAAGAGTACAATAGAATGATAAATAGACACAGTCCCTGCCCACAACGAGCTTACAGTCTAGAGGAAAAACAGATTGTAGTTGGGTTGACTTCGGTGAATGCCTGATCACTGACTTCAGTGCAATCCGCCCGTTCTAACTCTCCTCCTTATTATCTGCTTTCTTCAACCAACCCTCCAAAACGAACCTTCCTACTGTGACTCGTTTTTGATGCTTCCTCCTCCCACCTGTGGCTCCCACCCTTTCTTTGGCCTGGAAATCCACCTTTTTAAGTTCCCCAGCCCGAATATATTCCACCCTCAAAAACCCGCTAGAATTCCACCTTCTCAAGGAGGATTTAACTAATTCACCTTTTCCTACCATCTGTCAGTAACCATCGCCAGACTTAATGCATCCGCAGACCATCAGGATATTGCTGCTGAAAGTAAGGGTCATTAGTCTAATCTGTAAACTCCTTGAGAAAACATGTCTACCAACTCTTTAATATTTTATTCTTCCAAGCATTTAGTAGAGTGCTCTGCACACAGTAAGTGTTCAATAAATGTCTCCGATTGGTTGAATGATTAATGTCTGCTTCGCCCCTAGACGGTGAGCTCCTTGTGATCAGGGAACATGTCTACCAATTCTTTACTAGGGTATTCTTCTCAGCACTCAGTTTAGTGTTCTGCACACATTAAGCACTCAAACATACGATTATGGACACTAATAATAAAGATTGCATTTGTTAAATGCTTAGGATGTGCCAAGCACTGTTCTATGCACTGGGAGAGATAGAAGGTAATCAGGTTGTTCCACCTGGGCTCATAGTCTTAAACCCCATTTGACAGATGAGGTAACGGAGGCACAGAGAAGTTAAGTGACTTTCCCTGTCACACAACTGACAAGTGGCAGAACTGGGATTAGAACCCACGACCTCTGACTCCCACGACCGTGCTCTTTCCAGTAAGTCAGGCTACTTCCCATCTGAATATGGATTGTCCCATTCTTTTCTCCTCCCAGTTGTTAATGACATTTTGCCTATCTGGGTTATTAGATTGGGAAGTCTTTGAGGACAGGGATCATACCTAAACAGTGCTTGGCACATAGTAAGCACTTAACAAATACCATCATTATTTTACCTCTCTTTTTAAGGTGTTTCTTAAGCTCTCACTATGACCAGGCACTATACTAAGCTTTGGGGTGAATACAAGGAAATTGGGTGGGTTGCAGTCCCCGTCCTACACAAGGCTCAGAGTCTCAGTCCCCATCTTACAGATTTGGGAACTGAGGCACAGAGAAGTGAAGTGACTTGCCCAATATCACTCAGAAGAGAAGCAGCCTGGCCCAGTTGAAAGAGCATGGGCGTGGACTCTAATTCCAGCTCTGCCAATTGCTTGCTGTGTGACCTTGGACAAGTCACTTATCTTCTCTGTGACTCAGTTCTCCTGTTCTCCCTCCTGTTCAGACTGTGAGCCCTATGAGCTACAGGGATTGTGTCCAGCTGATTAACTTACCCAGTGCTTAGAACAATGTTTGACACATAGTAAGCGCATAACAAATACCATTAAAAAATTAAAAGAGGTGGAGCCATTATTAGAACCCAAATCCTCTGACTCCCAGCCCTTGCTCTATCCGCTAGGCCATGCCGATTCTCTCTTGCATCCTCCCAAGATTTGGGGGTGAAGTCCTGGAAGGAGGAATTGGTGATGAAGCATCTAACTGGTGCAGTCTCAGTCATACCCTCTTGTCTCTGTCCTGAGGGTTGAGCTGATGGTTGAAGTTATCACGGCCCGGGGCTGATGCCATGCCATAACGTCCTAGCCCGGAAGCCATGGTAGCTGGGGTTTGGGCAGTGGATGGGTGGGACCAAGGGGCTACGGTATGGGCAATGTTTACTCTCTGCTTGTGTACATAGCCCTGGTTCCAACTCCACCCTGGACCCCGGGTATGAACGTCTTCTCAGAGTGACCCTCACACTAACATCGATTAGCCTGATTGTCCTTCCCTTTCCCTCCCCACCTTCTGTCACTCTCACCGGGCCAGCGTGGTGCTGGCGGACCCCTGACCCTCTCTGGGTTGGGTTTGTCCCCCCTCTCTCCTCGGACTCCCGGATGCAGTGGCCACGAAGGGACAGCGAATAGCCGTCAACGCCTCTCTGCTCTCCTGCGGTCACTGAGACACACTTTCTAGACAGGGTGCCCGTTCCCTTAGATAAAGCCACCGCTGCTCCGCGGGAGGTCCCTGGAAGACCGGGTCACGGAGACTCATTCCCACTGTCTCTGAGTTCCCACAGTCTCTGAGTTCCCACAGAGATGAGGATCCGGTGATGGCACTTGCCTGCAGGGTTCCCATTGCAACTGCATCTTAAAGGTTCTCGCTGTTAGTGACCATTTGGGTCAACAGTTGGGCAGTTCAGCTTCTTTTTATTCTTCAGTGGTACCTGTTAAGCACTTACTATGTGCCACGCACTGTACTAAGTCCTGGAATTCTATACAAGCTAATCAGGTTGGACACAGTCCCTGTCCCACATGGGGCTCAATCTCAATCCCCATTTTACAGATGAGGGAACTGAGGCCAGAGAAGTGAAGAGACTTGCCCAAGGTCACACAGCAGAAAGGTAGAAGAGCAGAGATTAGAACCCAGGTCATTCTGACTCCCAGGTCCATGCTCTATCGACTAGGCCACGCTGCTTCACTGAGTTTCATCTTGTTCATCACTTCTAACAATCAACTTGTCATTTAATCAGTTGTATTTTCTGACGTCCTCTGATTGCAAATCTAGAAAGAACGAGAAATGATTCTAAATCCATCCTAAGACCCTCTCCCTGGCTGGTCTGGGTGATCAACCCAGAGAAGCAGCATGAGAAGTAGCATGGCTTGGTGGTAAAATCACAGGCTTGGGAGTCAGAGGACGTGGGTTCTAATCCAGAATCTACCACTCGTGTGCTGTATGACTTTGGGCAAGCCACTTAACTTCTCTATGCCTCAGTTACCCCATCTGGAAAATGATGGGAAATGGAAAAAGAGAAGTAGCGTGGCTCAATGGAAAGAGCACGGATTTGGGAGCCAGAGGTCATGAGTTCTAATCCCGGCTCTGCCACTTGTCTGCTGTGTGACTTTGGGCAAGCCGCTTAACTTCTCTGGGCCTCATCTGAAAAATGGGGATTAAGGCTGTGAACCCCCCGTGGGACAACCTGATCACCTTGTATCCCCCCGGCCCCCAGCGAATAGAGCAGTGCTTTGCACATAGTAAGAGCTTAACAAATGCCATTATTATTTATTTATTACTTACCCAGGCACTTATAACAGTGTTTGACACATAGTAAGCGCTTAACAAATGCAGTTCTTATTATTTTTATTATTATTATCAGTTTGGGAAGAGCTGAGGGTTTCTGAGAACGGGGTGATGGGAAGGAATCACTGATACTGGCTGGGTGGACACGATGGGAAAATCTCTGCTTTCAGAAGGTAAAGGAAATAGCCTATGGTTCGTCCTCTTCTATCTCATAGCTGAGACACTGTACGAAACTGGGGTGAGGAGGCCACTGCATTCTCTGCTCTGAATTGCCCTGTCCCTTTCAAAATATCTCAGTGATGGAAAATGGAGAAATAATCTATCAGTCCACATTTCCTTCTGCCCCCTTCCTGTTTATCAGAGCACAGCTTTCCCCATCTTCAAAGCCCCTCCGTCATCCCATCACTTCCACGATGCCTCACACAATTCATTTTTTTTCTCCCTAGGTCATCTTTTCCCTATTACGGATTCATTCATTCATGCATTCAATCGTATTTATTGAGCGTTTACTGTGTGCAGAGCACTGTACTAAGCGCTTGGGAAGTCCAAGTTGGCAACATATAGAGACGGTCCCTACCCAACACCGGGCTCACAGTCTAGAAGGTGGAGACAGACAACAAAGCAAAACGTAGTAACAAAATAAAATAAATAGAATAAATATGTACAAATAAAATAAATAAATAAATAAATAGAGTAATAAGTGTGTACAAACATATATAAATATATACAGGTTCTGTGGGGAGGGGAAGGAGGTAAGGCGGTGGGAATGAGGAGGGGCAGGATGGGGAGAGGAAGGCGGGGGCTCAATCTGGGAAGGCCTCCTGGAGGAGGAAAGCTCTCAGTGGGGCCTTGAAGGGAGGAAGAGAGCTAGCTTGGCGGATGTGCGGAGGGAGGGCATTCCAGGCCAGGGGGAGGACGTGGGCCGGGGGTCGACGGCGGGGCAGGTGAGAACGAGGCACAGTGAGGAGATTAGCGGCAGAAGAGCGGAGGGTGCGGGCTGGGCTGTAGAAGGAGAGAAGGGAGGTGAGGTAGGAGGGGCAGAGGTGATGGAGAGCCTTGAAGCCGAGAGTGAGGAGTTTTTGCCTGATGTGTAGGTTGATTGGTAGACACTGGAGATTTTTGAGGAATGGAGTTACATGCCCAGAGCGTTTCTGCATAAAGATGATCCGGGCAGCGGCGTGAAGTATGGATTGAAGTGGGGAGAGACAGGAGGATGGGACATCGGAGAGGAGGCCGATGCAGTAATCCAGTCGGGATAGGACGAGAGATTGAACGAGCAGGGTAGCGGTTTGGATGGAAAGGAAAGGACTGATCTTGGCGGTGTTGCGGAGGTGAGACCAGCAGGTTTGGTGACGGCTTGGATTTGAGTGGTGAACGGAAGAGGATGACACCAAGGTTGCGGGCTTGTGAGAAGGATGGTGGTGCCGTTAATAGTGATGGGAAAGTCAGAGAGAGGGCAGGGTTTGGGACGGAAGATAAGGATTTCTGTCCTAGACGTGTTGAGTTTTAGATGGCGGGCAGACATCCAGATGGAGATGTTCTGAAGACAGGAGAAGATACGAGCCTGGAGGGAGGGAGAGCAGGGGCAGAGATGTAGATTTGGGTGTCATCAGCGTAGAGATGATAGATAAAGCCGTGGGAGTGAATGGGTTCACCAAGGGAGTGAGTGTAGATAGAGACCAGAAAGGGACCAAGAACTGACCCTAAGTCATTTCTCCCAAATATCGATCATCATCTTAGACCATTTCTTCATTTGTGCACTCATACCCACCATTATAGTTTGGTACAGAGTGGCTTTCATAAAATGGATTCTCGAAGCACATAGTCATCTATTCACTATTCTTTCCATTCTCTTCTTCATCCTCTCATTAATTAATTCTGGCTATCTCCCCTCTTAAATTTTAACCTCTTGGAAGACAGGGATGGTGTTTAATTGATTTTGATGACTCTGAAGTGTTCACTACAGTAGTTTACACCCAGGATGTAAATAATGCAAATATCATTGACTGATGGATGGATGGATGGATGGGTGGATGGATAGATGAATGTATGGTTGGGATATTGGATAGATGGAAATGTGGGTGGCTACATGGATCGATGGATTGATTGATGGATGGGTGGCTTGTCTGCTTTGTGACCATAAGCAAGGCACTTCACTGCTCTGTGCCTCAGTTATCTCATCTGTAAAATGGGAATTAAGACTGTGAGCCCCATGTGGGATAGGGACTATGTAAAACCTGATTAGCCTGTATCTTCCTTAGCACGTAGTACAATGTCTGGCACATAGAAATCACTTTGCAAAAACCACTATTATTATAATGGATGGATGGATGGATGGATAGATGGATGGATGGATGGATGGATGAATGGATGGATGGATGGACAGACAGTTGGGTTAACAAACATACAGATGGACGGATGAATGGATGGAAGAACGAATGGATTCCAGGCAAGGATTTGCTCCCTCAAATTCATTCATTCATTCATTCCATCGTATTTAAAGAGCACTTATTGTGTGTACAGCACTGTACTAAGGGCTTGGAAAGTATAATTTAACAACAAATAAAGATAATCCCTGCCCACAACGGGATCACAGTATAGAAGGAGGGAGATAGGCATCAAAACAAGTAAACAGGAAGCCAAATGTGGGGGGCAGTTTCCAAAATTTTGTCCCTTCTCCCTTGTCACCCTCTGATTTTCTGATCTTCATAACCACCAAGAGTAATCCTAAAATTCATAGAATTACTGATATTATCGGTAGTAGTATCAACATGTAGTAGTATTATCCAACTTCTACTTCCCAAGCGCTTAGTACAGTGCTCTGCACACAGTAAGCGCTCAATAAATATGATTGAATGAATGAATGAACATTATCATTATCGAATGTATCGAGAATTTACCTGAAATTTATCTGCAATTTACCTGCAAACGACTGCCAAGTGCTGGAGTAGAAACAAACTAATCAGATCAGACACATTTCTTGACCCACAGGGGTTCAGCTTGTAAGAGAAGCGAGAGCACATATTGAATCCTGATTTTACATAGAGACCCAAAGAGGTTACATAGTTGGACCAAGGTCATACAGTAGGCCGGTGGCAGAACCGGACATATATTTCAAATCTCATGACTCCCGGCCACATGCTCATTCCACTAAACCATGATGACGGCCAAACAATCACTTGTCAGCCATTTATTCATTCATTCAATCATATTTATTGAGTGCTTACCATGTGCAAAGCACTGTACTACGTGCTTGGAGAGTACAATTCAAAATAAAGAAAGACAATCGGGCTTACAGTTGCATACGTCTTATCAGTCTCTGCCCCAGACAATGATAAATCCTCAGGTTCTGGAATTTATCTTTGGACCTCTCTTTATATGCATCCCCTACGGTCAGTACCCTGATGAGGAATGGGATAGTCAGCAAAGGGAAACAGACATATTTTCCCTTAGAGTAGAGAGGAGTTATCTCCCCTTTAGGATTATCCCTAGGGCGACCTTCATGACGTGGTTCCTCGGGGTGTAGATGAGGTGGCTCAGGCTGGGAGGGCACCACGGTGTAGAACACGGACACCAGCAGGTCCAGGGTCGAGGGGGAGCCTGACAAGGGCTTGAGGTAGGAGATGACGGTCATAGAGAGGAAGACGGTAAAGACAACCAAGTGGAGCAGGCAGGTGGAGAAAGCTTTGGCCCGGCCCTCGGCGACGGGCATCCTCAGCACGGCCCAGAAGATGTGCACGTAGGAGATGAGGAAGACAAAGCAGCCTAAACCTAAAGCTACCCCACCGGTGACTCTCACATCAATGACGACATGGTTCTCGGAGCAGGAGATCTTCAGCAGGGTGAGGACGTCACAGAAGAACTGCTAGACGATATTGGAACCACAGAAGCTCACGGAGAAAGTCAAACCTGAATACAAGACCTCAAACAATCTCCCGCTGAGCCAGGAGGTGGCCGCCATCTTTCTACAGGCCGTGTTGGTCATGATAAACTCATAACGCAGGGGGCGGCAGATGGCGGTGGAGCGGTCGTAGAACATCGCCGTGAGGAGGAGAAACTGAACCGGCAAACGGGACCACCAAGAAGCCCTGAGCGGCACAGCCGAAGAAGGAGATGGAGTTACAGGTGGTCAAGGAGTTGAGGACAGATTTGGGGACAGGGATGGTGATGAGCCAGAGGTCGTGGACAGACAGGTTCCTGAGGAAGAAGTAAATGGGGGCATCCTTCCCAGCAGTATCTTCAGATGAGATCTCCTCCCTCCTCTCTCGTCCCACCCCATCCACCTGTAATTCAGACCCCATTCCCTCTCATCTTATGAAAACTCTCGCCCCTTCCCTCTTCCCCTACTTAACTTCTATCTTCAACTGCCCACTATCCACTGGTTCCTTCCCCTCTGCCTTCAAACATACCCACGTCACCCCCATCCTAAAAAAAACCCTCTCTTGACCCCACTTTCCCTTCTAGTTATCGCCCTATCACCTGTCTACCCTTCCATTCCAAACTCCTAGAACGGGTCTTCTACACTCGCTGCCTCGGATTCCTCAAATCCAACTCTCTCCTGGACCCCCTCCAATCTGGCTTCTGTGCCCTACACTCCACCAAAACTGCCCACTCAAAGGTCACGAATGACCCTCTTCCTGACAAATTCAATGGCTCCTAGTCTATCCTAATCCTCCTCGACATCTCAGCTGCCTTCGACACCGTGTACTATCCCCTTCTCCTCAACACGCTATCCAACCTTGGCTTCACAGACTCCGTCCTCTCTTTGTTCCCCTCTTATCTCTCTGACCGTTCATTCTCATTCTCCTTCACTGGTTCCTCCTTCCTCTCCCATCCCCTAAAGGTAAGGGTTCTTCAAAGGTCAGTTCTTGGTCCCCTTCTGTTCTCCATCTTTACCCACTCTCTTGGTGAACTCTTTCGCTCCCACGGCTTCAACTATCATCTCTACGCTGATGACACAAATCTACATCTCCACCCCTGTTCTCTCTCCCTCCCTCCAGATTCGTATCTCTTCCTGCCTTCAGGATATCTCCATCTGGATGTCTGCAAGCCATCTAAAACTCATCATGTCCAAGACTGAGCTCCTTATCATCCCTTCCAAACCATGTCCTCTCCCTGAATTTCCCATCCCTATGGACGGCACTACCATCCTTCCCATCTCACAAGCCCACACCCTTGGTGTCATCCTTTACTGCGCTCTCACATTCACCCCGCACATGCAATCTGTCACCAAAACGTGCCTGTCTCACCTCCACAACATCGCCATGATCCGCCCTTTCCTCTCCATCTAAACCTCTACCTCGCTGGTTTAATCTCGCATCCTATCCCGACTGGATTACAGCACCAGTCTCCTTTCTGATCTCCCATCCTTCTGTCTCTTCCCACTTCAGTCTATACTTCACTGTGCTGCTCGGATTATCTTTCTATAGATACTCTCTGGCCATGTCATTCCCCTCCTCAGAAATCTCCAGTGGTTGCCTATCAACCTTCGAATCAAGCAGAAACTCCTCACTCTTGGCTTCAAAGCTCCCCATCACCCTGCCCACTCCTACCTCACCTACCTCCTCTCCTTTTACAGCCTAGCCCTCACCCTCCGCTCCTCTGCCGCTAACCTCACTGTGCCTCGTTCTCGCCTGTCCCGCTGTCGACCCCTGGCACACGTTCTACCTCTGGCCTGGAATACCCCCCATCCACACATCCGCCAAACTAGCTCTCTTCGTCCCTGCATAGCCCTACTAAGAACTCACCTCCTCGAGGAGGCCTTCCCAGACTGAGCCCCCTTTTCCTCTCCTCCTACCCTCCCCATCGCCCTCCAACCCTCTGCCTTACCCCTCTTCCCTCCCCATAGCACATGCGTATATTTGTACATATTTATTACTCTTTCTTTTATTAATGATGTGTATATAGCTATAATTCTATTTATTCTTTTGGTATTGACACCTGTTTACTTGTTTTTTCTGTTATCTGTCTCCCCATTCTAGACTGCGAACCTGTTGTTGAGTAGGGACCGTCTCTATATATTGCTGAGTTGTTCCTTCAAAGCGCTGGGTACAGTGTTCTGCACACAGTAAACGCTCAATAAATACGATTGACTGAACGAATGAATGAATGAATGAATGAATGAATGAATGGAGACGCCGGTCTTGGAGGGTGATGGCAACAATGAAGAGATTCCCCGTCAGGGCCGCCAGCTAGACCAAGAGGAACATTGCAGTGCGGACTAGCTGCAGCTGCCGGATCTCTGAGAAACCCAGCAGGAGGAATCCTGTCACCTTGGAGCCTTTGGGCATTTCTGGGAAGCAGCATTGACTTTCTGCAATGGATAAGGGAAGAGCCAAAATTTAAAGCCATTGATGGGATGAGTGAAGGAATTGACTGGACACTTGCTGGTGATTTTCTATGGATAAGAGATAGTTATTGAATTCAAAATGATCTTTGAGTTCACCGTGGAGACATTGAACATTTCTGGGGAATGATGCTGACTCCCTGCACAGGAAGAGGGACGGAAGACTTCAATTTAGCATCATTGATGTTGGGGGTGAAGCAATAGGACTAAGTAAATCAATTCTATTTATTGAGTACCTTCAGAGGACACGGTATTAGTACATCCGATCACTGCCCCCAAGGAGCTTCCATTCTATTGGAAACACCAGGCTCCCTACCGTGTAGAAGCGGGGTGCATTGATGGGATGAACACGGGCCTGGGACACAGAGGACCTGAGTTCTAATCCCACCCCTACCAGTTCTGTGCTGCATAGTCATGGGAAAGTGACTAATGTCTCTACGCCTCAGTTTCTCAATAGTAAAATGAGGATTCGATACCTGTTTTCCCTCCTACATAGTCGGTGAATCCCTTGTGGGATAAATATGGACTGTGTTCTACCAGATTGTCCTGAATCTCCCCCAGTACTTAATACTTTCCTTGGCATACAGTAAGCACTTAAAAATCTCAAGAGAATTATTTTTGGTTCAGGAGACGAAACTAAAATGAATAGCAGATAACAGAGGTCACACAAAATTTCACTTTTGTGAAAGTCTTTCGATGGTTTTAGAGTCAAACAAACAGTGTGTTTTTACACATAAATTCATCCATTTAGTGGAGAGAGAATGGGCCTGGTAAACAGAAGGACCAGGATTCTAAACCTGTCTCAACTCCTTGTCTGCTGTGTGACCTGGGGCTAGTCACTTATCTTCTATGTGCCTCGGTTAACTCATCTGAAAAATGAGAATTGCAACTGTGAACACCCTATGGGGCATGGACTATGTCCAACCTGATTAGCTTGTATCCACCCCAGTAGTTAGTACAGTACCTGGCACATAATAAGCCCTTACCGATACCATAAAACAAACAAACAACAACAATTAAAAGTATACTCCAACCTGATTCCATTTGCTCGCATATCTGCATTCACACTTATGCACACACAAACACAAGCATACCTCGTCATTCATTTAGTCCTTTACTAAGGTATCATTGAGCCTAAATCTCTCCTCTCCTCAACCTCCTCTCAGGACAAGTTATGTCTTTTCACAAGCAACAAAAACTCACAATAGGCTTGAATGCTCTCCGTCCTATGACTGCACTTCACCCCCTTTCAATTGCTCAACGTGTCTTCTCCGATCTCAAAGAAACTTTCTAGTTGCTACTCGTGATCTATTCTCCCGTTTCCATCCTAGCTTGGAACTCCCTCTCTTATCCACTCAAAATCAGAGTGAGCACAGTTCTTTCCGAATTCTGAGAACTGCTAAAATCCCCCCCTTCTCCAACCAGCTTCCCCGATTCATTTTCTAGCCCTCTAAACTCATTTCACCTAACTCAAGCGCTAATCAACTCATTTCCATCCTCATTTAGTGGAAAAAGCACGGGCCCAGGCGTTCTCTTCTTGACTGTGAGCTCCATGTAGGCAGCATACACATCTACCAGCTCTGTTCTATTATGCTCTCCCAAACATAGCTTAGTGGGAGTCAGAGGATTTTGGTCCTAATCCTGTTTCTGTCCCTTTATTGCTGTGGGACCTTGGGCAGGTCGATTCACTTCTCTGGTCCTCAGTTTCCTTATCTGTAAAATGGCACGCAATAACTGCGTATTCATCTTTCCAGTCTTCCTTTCCTTCTAGAAGAGGCAGGGAATGTGTCTGCTATGGTGTTATAAAGTGGGTAGAGCACGGGCCTGGGAGTCAGAAGGAGTCAGAAAGACTTGGGTTCTAATCCTAGCTCCGCCGTTTGCCAGCTGTGTGACTTTGAGCAAGTCATTTAACTTCTCTGATCCTCAGTTACCTCATCTGTAAAACGGGGTTAAGACTGTGAGCCCCATGTGGAACAAGGACAGTATCCAACCTGCTTAACTTGTATCTACCCTAGCGCTTAAGACAGTGTTTGGAACAAAGTAAGAGCTTAACAAGTACTACTATTATTATTATTACTCTCAAAGTGCTTAGTGCCCACAATAAGCACTCAATAAATATGATTCAAGATTAATTGACTGATAGTAAATTATACTGTGTCAACATAGACTAGTAGGCTAGAAAATTCTCGAGGGCAGGGATTCCAACCTTTCCCACTATTTGTCTTCTCCCAACATTTGGGAAGAACTCTTACAGGGAGTAATTGTTGATAGTGCCAGTGGCTGTCCAACGCTGGTCACACTCTCTCAACTCTACCTGTCATTTACCCTCGGCAAGAGATTCTGGGGCCCACTGAAATCCAAAGTGACTGTCCGCAGTGCTGACTCTGTGCTGGAGCACTATAGCCTGGCGGGTAGTTGACACGGTGGCAAGGTTTGAAGAAGAAGGAGGAGAGGTGAGTGACCGTTCGGGGTTAATGAACTGGAAAACACTTCCCTCCTGCCGGCACCCCTGCCCCGCTGGAGGCAGTGACCCTGGTCCAAACCCCAAGTTAGGCCCCAGACTCGTTCCGTCTCTTCCACCCTTATCCTCGTCCCCACCCCCCGCCCTTCCATCCCACTCCCCCCGGGTCACTCTCACCGGGGCAGGGTGGGGCTGGGTATCGCTGACCTCTGCAGGCCTGGGCTGGTCTTCTCTTTCCCCTCAGACCCCTGGGTTCGGTCAGCCAGAAAGGAACCGAGAGGAGCCCTCAATCCCACTCCGCTCTCCCTCAGACCCTGAGAATCTCTCCAGACGGGCTCCCGTCCCTGTAGATAAAGCAGGAACTGTTCCAGGGGGATCCCTGAGGGATGGATCGGTGACCTGCCAAGGGTCTTCATGGCCTGGACAAGCCACGCACCCTTGGGTCACGTGGTTCCTGAGCATCCTTGGAGGCAAGGCCCGGTACCTGTAGCATCAGCGATTGTGCTGGCCCTCGGAGTTCCCGTGGAAACAGCTGCATCTTCATCCCAGCGTCCCATAGGTTCCTGGTTTCAACGACAGTCTTTAGCCACTGTGAATGCTTTCACCTCTGTCTAGTTCACATCATGATACACTCAATCTGTCAGTTCAAACAGCCAACTCTAACTTTTTATTATGGTCTTTGTGAAGCGCTTACTATATATCAGTCACTGTACTAAGTGCTGGAGTAGTTACAAGCTAATCAGATTAGACAGAGCTCATGTCCCCCGTTGGGCCCACATCTCAATCTCCATTTTACAGATGAGGGAACTGAGGCACAGAGAAGTTAAAGGACCCTGCCCAAGGTCACACAGCAGACATGTGGTGGAACCGGGATGAGAACCCAAGTCCGCTTGAATCCCAGGCCCCCCACTCTACCCACTAAGCTTCACTGCTTCTTCTGACCTGTCCTGATTGCAGATCCGTTGAAGCTCTGTTCATTCATTCATTCAATCGTATTTGTTGAGCGCCTACTGTGTGTAGAGCACTGTACTGAGCGCTTGGAAAGTACAAGCCGGCTACATATAGAGATGGTCCCTACCCAACAACGGGGTCACAGTCTAGAAGGGGAGACAGCAAACAAAATCAAACATAAACTGTACACTTGAAGCAATCATTCATCCACTTTCTCATCTTTCCCTTCTCTCCTTCTTCTTCTACATGGTTTATTCTGTGTCTATCTCCCCCATTAGATCATAATCTCCTGGAGAACAGGAACAATGCAATTTTATCTCTCTTTTCAACTCTCCTGAGAGCTTACTACAGTGATTTGTACCCAGGATGTGGTCAATAAATACCATTGATAATAATAATAATCATTATTATTATGGTCCTTGTTAAGCGCTTCCTATGTGCCAAACAGTGTTTTAAGTGCTGGAGTAGATACAAGGTAATCACGTTGGACACTGTCCCTGACCCACATGGGGCTCACAGTCTCAATCACCATTTTACAGATGAGGTAACTGAGGGAGAGAAAAATGAAGTGACTTGCCCAAGGTCCCATGGAAGACAAGTACCGGAACCAGAATTAAAGCCCACTTCTTCCGACTCCCAGGCCTTAGCTCTGGATGTATGTATGGATAGATGAATGGTTGGAAGCATGGATGGATGGGAGCAAGGAAAGATGGATTGATGAGAGGATGGATTAGACAAGACAGATGAAGATACAGTCATCCATTCTTTCCTTCTTCCATACCACTTCCCATTTTCCAACTCCCAGAGTCATGCTAAAGAGTGTATCATTACATTTTCCTAGACATCACTAATAGTGATATCATTATTGTATTAATTAAGAGGGTGTGTGCCTAAATCGTTTCACTCCTGGAGTAGAAACAAAAGAATCAATTCAGACACAACTCCTGCCTCACAGGTGCTCAGAGTGTAGGAGGAAGAGGGATGTTAAGTCACTGCCCCTTGGTCACACAGAAGGCCAGTAGCAGAGCTGGCCTCAGAACTCAAGTCTCAATCAATCAATAATATTTACTGAGCACTTACTCTGGTCCCAGCACTGTACTAAGCACTTGAAAAAGTTCAATATAAGAGAGTTGGTAGACACGTTCCTTGCCCACAGTGAGCTTACAGTCTAGGGCAAATCCCATTCCTTTAGGCCTTGATAAAATTAAGAAAAAAATATGGTCTTTGTTAAGCACTTGCTATGTGCGAAGCACTGTTCTAAGCACTGGGGTAGATGCAAGGTAATCGGGTTGTATCAAATGTGATTCACATGCTTAATCTCCATTTTACAGATGAAGTAACTGAGGCACGGAGAGGCTAAGTGGTTCGATCAAGCTCACACAAAAGACAAGTGGCAGAGCAGAGATTAGAACAGCCACAAAACAGGATTTGCTAAGCACTTGGGACAGTTCATTTTAACAGAGATGTTAAAAACATTCCCTGCCCACAGTGAGCTTATGGTCTATAGAGACTCTCCTTCCTTTAGGCCATGATGCCTCCCCAAAACTGGATTGTCAGTCCGACCTACTTCAGTGTGTACTAGTTCAGTACACCGCCACCCTTCCAGACTTTGTCAATTCATCAACGTCCAGCATTTTCTTTGAACCCTGTAGGACAGCTAAGTATCTGGCTAGGTCCAAGGGCATTTCCTTGATTAAATGGTGGTATTCGATTATTTGCACAAGGAAGGAGACATTTTATCCCAGAGTGGAGGCTGGGTGAGGGACGCTTTAAGGATCCTGCCCATGGCGGCCTTCATGTCCCCGTTCTTCAGGCTATAGATAAGGGGTTCAGGGCGGGGAGCACCACGGTGTAGAACACGGATACCGGCAGGTCTAGTTCTGAGGGGGAATCTGGGGGTGGCTTCATGTAAGCATAGAAATAGGGTATGACAAAAAGGGTGATGACGACGAGATGAAGAAGGCAGTTGGAGAAGGCTTTGCCCCGGCCCTCGGTGCCCGACATCTTCAGCACAGTCCGGAAGATGCGACGTACGAGACGATGATGAGAATGAAGCAGAAGACGCCTAACGCTAAAGCGGCGGTGACGCTCACGTCGATGACGATGTGGTCCTCGGAGCAGGTAATCTTCAGTAGGGAGGGGACGTCACAGAAAACCTGCTGTATGACGTTGGACCCGCAGAAGGAGAGGGAGAACGTCGAAGCTGAAAACAAGACTCCAAACAGGATCCCACTGAGCCACGAGGCGGCAGTCATCTTCCCACAGGCTACTCTGTTCATGACGACCTCGTAGCGCAGGGGGAGGCAGATGGCGGCGTAGTGGTCAAAGGACATCAACATGAGGATAAAGTATTCTGCAGCTACGAAGGAAACCACCAAGAAGAATTTTGTGACACAGCCCAGGAATCAGATGGATCTACTGTTGGTCAGGGAGTTGTGGATGGATTGGGGGTGGTGACGGAGATGTAGCAGAGGTCGAGGATGGACAGGTTCCTGAGGAAGAAGTACATGGGGTTGTGGGGGTGCCGGTCGATGGCGGTGATGGTGACGATTCCCCATCAGGGCGGCCAGGTAGACTAGGAGGAACAGCGCGGTGTGTTCTTGCTGCAGCTCCCAGACCTCCGAGAATCCCAGCAGGAGGAATTCCCTGACCATGGAGACTTTGCGAATCTCCTGCAAGATGTCCTTGGGCATCATGATAGGACCTGACTTCAGACAGGGATTAGAAACATTCATGGAGGAGCTCACATAGCAAGATAATGCCCTTGTCCAGGGATGAACCTCAGTCAATCCATTAATCAATCAATGGAATTTATTGAGGCTTACTGTGTGCAGAACACTGTACTAAGCACTTGGGAGAGTTCACTACAACAGAGGTGATAGACACGTTCCCTCCCCACAGCCAACTTGCAGTCTAGAAGGTGAACCTCATCTTTTCATTTCTTGCTGCCTCCTGTGTTAATTCAGTACAAAACGAAAAATATTCCAAGTTGATGATGTCCATTTTAACCTGAAACATCAGCAGAGTTTGTGGCCATTCATTTAGTCAATACTATTTAATGAGGGCTTACTGAGTGCAGAGCACTGCACTAAGCGCTTGGAAAGTACAATTCGGCAATAGAGACAATCTCTACCCAACAGCATGCTCACAGCCTAGAAGGGAGGTTGTGGGGGTGGGGGTGGGGGGCGCGGTGGCAGACAACAAAACAAAACAAGAAAACAATAGCCCTAAGGCTATTTGTTCTTTCATTTGTATTTATTGAGAGCTTACTGTGTGCTTCTCCTGTTATGCCACTTGAAGCAGGGTGACCTAGGACAAGTTACTCAACCTCTCTGGGCCCCAATTCCCTCATATGTAAAATGGAGATAAAGTACCTGTTTTTCCTCTGTCTCAGATTGTAAACCCTGTGAGAGGGAGTGTTTCCTCATGACTTGACAGGCTCTACCTAGCACTTGGTGCACTGCACAAAGTGTTTAATCTAGACCCGGATGGGATTTGCTGAAACGAATGTTTACCTGCAAAAACCTAAACCTAGCTCTTGCTGATGAACCTAAAGGCAACAGTGTGGCTCGGTGGAAAGATCTTAGGAGTCAGAGGTCGTGGGTTCTAATCCCGGCTCCACCGCTACTCAGCTGTGTGACTTTGGGTGAGTGACTTCACTTCTCTGTGCCTCCGTTACCACATCTGTAAAATGGCACAGAGCCATTTTACATTTTACAAAGCCTGTAAGCCCCAGGTGGAAAAACCTGATTTCCTTGTATCCCCTCCAGCGCTATGTACTTGGCACACAGTAAGCACTTAACAAATAACATTATTATTATTATTATTATTATTATTATTATTATTATTATTCAACACAAGCTGAGAGGCAGTAGTAAAATACTTCAAGTGCAACACAGAATCTAATAGTGTAGCAACTGCAGCTGTGAGTTTTGTAAGACCACATAATCAGACAGATTGGTCAATTATGGAGCCACTGGAAAAGAAGTTCCTCTCCTTGAACAAAGGTTTACCTAGGTTTGTGATTCTAGGAGAGAAGGTAAGCAACAGACAAAGGCCCTTTACCACACCAAAGGATTACCAGAGCAAGGATGTTTTTTTATCAGCAAATAATGCCAAAATGAGTGTTAGAGTAAAAAAAAAAATTATGGTATTTGTTAAGCCCTTACGAGGTGCTAAGTACTGTATGTACTAAGTTGCAGTAGATAAAAGATAATCAGGTCAGGCACATTTCGTCTCCATATCTATGTAGGAGAGAGAACAGAGTTGAAGGCACTCTCAGGCATAGATAGGCTCTCACCATCGATAGCCTCATCTTTGAAAAAGAAGAGCAAATTCATTTATGCTTCACTATACTTGAGTGATACAATGCACATTTATATGAAAGAAAATAAGACTGGGCTGGTCAAGCAGCCCCTTTGCTATTAGAAGGTTTTGTCTTTTCCTTCCCTGAAATTCATGAGCCAGCTTTCAAACACGCTTGCATAATGATAAATCAAAATGCTATAAATGGGATCAATAAACAGGTTTTTTAAATACAGATGAGAGGCAGTTATCAACTACAGAACACTGTAATAAGAATTTGGGAGAGTACAATAATGTAGATGCGAGGACTTGTGTCTGATCTGATAATAAATCATGTTTGTTTAAATCAAATTATCCTATAACAAAAATTATGCCTCTAGACTAGAAGCTTGTTGTTTGCAGGGAACGTGCCCACCGACTCGGTTATATTGCACTCTCCCCAGCACTTAGCACAGTGCTGTGCACACAATACGTGCTCAATGAATACATCTGACTGATTGATAGAGAACCTGCATAAAGCAAACAGGGCTGGTGGTTTGCATACTCCCACTCACACACTCTCATTCCTGCCAGTGGTTTCCTTAGTGTGGCTAGGAGGGCAACAGCTGGATAGGTGGCCAATCCCAACAAGGACACTTACAAATGACCTCAGCACAATGTCACACTCCCTGAGCCCTTCAGTACTCATGACAATCCCCCTCACACACATACCATTTGCATACAAATCTTTAAATTGTGTTGCTTCCTCCTACATGTAATTTGATAATAAGAATAATAATTGTGGCATTTGCTAATTGCTTACTACATACCAGCACTACACAAAGTACTGGGGTAGTTAAAAGACAACCAGGTCCGACATGAAGCTCACAGAATAAGGAGGAGGAACAACAGGTACTGAATCCCCATTTTGCAAATGAGGGAACTGTAGCACAGAAGTTAAGTGACCTACCCAAGATCCCACATTAGATAAATGGCGAAGCAAGGATTAGAACCCAGGTCTCCTGACCTCTAGACCCGTGTTCTGTCCACTGAGTAATGATGCCTGGGTGGCCAGTGTTCGGCATACAGTAAGTGTTCAGTATGTTCCACTGATTGCTTTGGGCTTATAAAAATCTAGAAAGCAGGGATTATGTAATCACAAAACTATGTACTTAAGGAAGGCTGGTGCTGTACAATTTACTTTGTCCAACACTACACACATAAACACAAGTCATTTCTTCCTGCAACACATCACTCTGCATCCAAACAGGCTCCTAGAATGGAAATTTGCAAATTCTCAGACGGCCTCCTTGCCAAGACACGTTCCAGCAAAAGCAAGGATTATGGCAAAATTGAATCTATCAAGCTCTTACTCTCAGGATTGTTTAATGGTATTTGTTAAGGGCTTACTATGTGACGGACACTGTACTAAGCACTGTGGGGATACAGGCAAATCGGGTTGGACACAGTCCCTGCGCCACATGGGGCTCACAGTCTTAATCCCCATTTTACGGATGAGGCAACTGAGGCACAAAGAAGTGAAGTGACTTGCCCAATGTCACATACCAGTTAGTGGAAGAACTGGGATTAGAATTTGGGTCATCTTGACTCCCGGGCCCATTCTCTTTCCACTTAGCGACACTGCTTGTAATTTAGAGAAATTGTGATTCTGATCATGGTCACCCTCGTTCCCTATGGTAATTTCCCTCACATTTCCTCTGCTCCTCCCCAGAGACACTGGGCCTGTCCTGGGATGGGGAGTACCGACCTCTTCTGAGAGCGAGGCGTGTTGCATCTCATCGGTCCTGGACGCTGGTGGTGGTGACAAGAAGGTCTGGGTGACAGATGAGAGCTCTCAGGATCCTCCCTTCCCTTCTTGGCTCTCCAAGTGGCTGCACCGTTTCTCAGATGACGGCCAAGTTATTTCCTGGGGGATTCCTGTGGGAGGACGGGCCCAGGGCTCCGCTGAGACAGTTGACTATCCGGGAATCTCGGAAGGCCGGCATCGTGGGCTCTCTGTGATCCCGGCCCCCACAACCTATATAACTGCCCATTTCCGTTTGGCTCCCACTCTGGGTCTCCTTCTTATGAGAACATCAGCAGAGTAATCATCATTCCCTTTCTGTGATTAATAACAGCGTTATGGTTAAGTTCTGAGGTTTGGAGATTCATCTCATGCCAGGGCTTGGGACGAGCTGAAATCTGCAGCAATCCATCTTAGACAATCCCTTTTAAACTGCAAGCTAATCATGGGCAGGGAATGTGGCTACCAACCCTGTTATATTGTTATATTGTACTCTTCGAAGTGCTTAGTACCACGGTCTTCACATAGTAAGTGCTCAATAAATATGATCAATCTATTGATATGCATTATTTTCCCCTACTGAATTTCTATCTTCATTCTCCATTCTTCCCAAGCTTACCATTTCACTGTGCCTCATTCCCAACCCCCCCTCACTCAGACCCCCACCTCACCACCATTTCCCTGCTTGGAATTCCCTCTCCCTTCATATTCACCAGACCACAGGGCTTTCCATCTTCAAAATTCGTTCCTGACACAATATGAAATCCACAGGACCTTCTCTAATTATTTTTTTCATAATGGTACCTGGTGTTTACTATTTTCCTGAGACCGTTCTAAGCACTGAAGTACATACAAGCTAGTGAGGTTGGACTCAGTCGCTGTCCCGCATAGGACTTCCAGTCTTAATCCCCATATTATAGATGAGGTAGTTGAGGCAAGAAATGAAATGACTTGCCCAACCTCACATCGCAGACAAGTGGAGGCTGTATTAGAACCTAATTCCTCTGACTCCCAGGTCCATGCACTATCAACTAGTCTATGCTGCTTCCCTGTGATTCCCTTTCTCTGGTTGCTTAATTGTCTCGGTCTGGGCCCGTGTAACCCCCCCCACCCCCGCACCCCGACCTCCATCCTTAATAATAATAACAAAAATGATAATTGTAATATTTGATAAGTGTTTATTATATGGATTCAATATAAACTAATCCGATGGGATATAGTCCCTGTCCCACATGGGCTCAGAGACTCAATCCCCATTTTACAGATGAGGGAATTTAGGCCCAGAGAAGTGAAGAGACTTGCCTAAGGTCACATAGCAGAAAGGTAGCAGAGCCAAGATTAGACCCGAGGTCATTCTGACTCCCAGGTCCACGCTCTATCAACTAGGCCATGCTGCTTCTCTGAGTTTCATCTTGTTCATGACCTCAAACAATCAATCTGTCATTTAATCTGTTGTATTTTCAGACGTCTTCTGATTGCAAATCTAGAGAGAACGAGAGATGACTCTAAATCCATCCTAAAACCCTTCCCCTGACTGGCTTGGGGGATCAACGCAAAGAAACAGCATAGGAAGCAGCATAGTTTACTGGCAAGAGCCCGAGTTTGGGAGTCAGAGCATGTGGATTCTAATCCCGGCTCCACCACTTGTCTGTTGTGTAACCTTGGGCAAGCCACTTAACTTCTCTGTGCCTCAGTTACCCCATCTAGAAAATGGGGATTAATTAAAATAATAATAATAATATTTGATAAGGGCTTACTATGTGCACTGTTCTAAGCACTGGGGTGGATACAAGGTAATCAGGTTGTACCACGTGGGGCTCACAATCGTAATCCCCATTTTCTAGATAAAGTAACTGAAGCACAAAGAACTTAAGTGACTTGCCCCAGATCACCCAGCATCCAGGTGGCAGAGGCAGGATTAGAACCCACGTTCTCTGACTCCCGGGTTCATGCTTTTACCACTTAGCCACGCAAATCCTGTCAAATTCCCCAATGAGTGGGGGTACAATGATCGGACTAGTCTTTTCGGTTTCTCTGAAGTCATTTTTTCGTTTAAGTATTATTTGAACGGATTCTTTTCCTTCGACTCCCTTTCGTGCCCAGGTCTCCTTTCCCTTCTCCTCCCCTGTGTCCTGGGCTCTTACCTAGAGCTGGAAGCTCTGCTCGCCCCTCACTGAAACCTCTCAGATGGCTAATCAGTGGCTTGGTGACCCAATGGCTCAGCCACAGAGGTGGCCGGGGCCCGAGTGACTCAACGAGTCAATAATCTCCATTAAAATTCCTTGAAGTCCTCAAGTGGTGTAATGAACAGGAGATAGATCTGCATGGAGCAAACCTCTCCTTCTTTCTCAACTCAAATATTTTATTTTCAGACCCTGAAGACCTTATGGAGAGAAATCAAAGCAGACTTTTTTTTTCCATGAAACAAAGTTCTCCCTTTCACCACCAATATACTCTATTCATTCTTATTTCAGAGGCCTTGAAAGCCTGACGTGAACTACTACACAGGAGGTGTTTCTGCAGGAAGCCAATTTCTCCTTTTCCAATTTGTACATTTTCCCTTCAGGTCTAGAAGACCTTTCGTGGAAAATTATGAAGCGAGTTTTTGTATCAAGGAATGTTCTCCTTTTTAAACTCCATATATTACCTTCTCCGGCCCTTAGGCAGAGAAACAAAAGCAGGAGATTGTTTGCAAGAAGAAAACTTGTCCTTTTGCAACACACATATTTGCTTTCCAGGTCTTAAAGACATTCAGTATGAGACATCAAAGTAGGAGATGGTTTGTATGAAACAAATCTCTCCATTTACAAGTCAAATATTCTTTTTTCAGGCCTTGAGGACCTTTAGAGAAGTAAGAGCTAGAATTTTATGCATGAAGCAAATTTCTCCATTTTCACCTCAAATATTCTCTTTTCTGGCTTTGGAGACCTTAGTCAGTGAAATAAAGGCTGGAGGTGGTTTGTCTGAAGCAAATTTCCTCCTTTTCCACTTCATATATTCTCTTTTGCGGCCTTGAAGACCTTAGACAGGGAAGTAAAATCCAGAGACAATTTTTGCATGAAGCAAGTTTCTCCTTTCGCACCTCGATTCTTCTCTTTTATGTCCTTAAAGACCTTAGGGTAGAGGTATAAAAGCTGGAGGTAGTTTGCATGAAACCCATTTTCTGTTTTTCCTCCAGTATTCGCTTTTGAGGTCTTGAAGACCTAAGAGAAGGAAAATACTGGAGATTCTCCTTTTTGCACCTCCACATAATCTCTATTCATTCTAAAATAAAAGGCCTTGAATTCCTGAAGTGGAGAAATGCACAAGAAGTATATCTGCACATGAAGACCTGCCTTGAAGACCTTGTACAGATAAATCGAAGCTGGAGATTGCGTGAAGAGGGATCCTCCTTTTTCACCACTGATATTCTCTTTGATGGCGTTGAAGACAGGTTGTCAGGTAAACAGGATATTTTTTGCATGAAGAAAAAGTCTCCTTTTTGAATGCCATACACTGTTTCTTCAGGCCTTGAAGACCTTAGAGAAATAAAAGCTAGAGTTGGACTGCATGATGAAAATTTATCCCTTTCCACTTCAAATATTCTCTTTGGAGGTGTTGAAGACCTACGACCTTACAGAAATAACACCTGGATATTCTCTTTTTTAAAATACCATATAATCTCACTTCAGGCCTTGAAGACCTTAGAGAATAAAAGCTAAACTTTGTTTGCATGAAGCAAATATCATCTTTCCCACCTGAAATATTCTCTTTGGAGGCCTTGAAGTCTTTACTAATCATAACGAGAGTTGGATTGCATGAGCCAAATTTCTCCATTTTCACCTCCAATATTCTCTTTTCTGGCCTTGAAGACCATAGGCAGAAAAAGAAAAGCTGGATGTTCTTTGCGTGAAGCAAAGTTTCTCCTTTCCCTTCTCAAATATTCTCTTTTGAGGCCTTGAAGACCTTAGTCAGAGAAGTAAAAGCTGGAGATGGTTTGCATGAAGAAAATTTCTCCTTTTACACCTCAAATGCAATTACAAGGCCCTGAAGGCCTGAGATGGAGTAGTGCACAAGAAGTGTATCTGCCCTTGAAGCTTTGCCTTGAAGACCTTGTATACAGAAATAACAGCTGGAGGCTGTTTGCATGAAGGAAATTCATCCTTTTCACCTGATATATTTTCTTTGAAGGCCCCAAAGCCCTTAGGGTGACAAATAAGTAGGACATTTATTAGCATGAAGCAAAATTCTCCTTTTTTAATGCCAAATACTATCTCTTCAGGCCTTGAAGACCTTAGAGAAATAAAACTAGAGTTTGTTTGCATGAACCGAATTTCTCCTTTCCCACCTCAAGTATTCTCTTTGGAGGCCTTGCAGTCTTTTAGAGAAATCAAAAGTAAAGTTAGCTTGCATGAACCAAATCTATCTTTTTCCACCTCAAATAACACCTGGAGATATTTTCCTGAAGTAAACTAATCATTTTTCACCTCATATATTCTCTTGGAAAGGGCTTGAAGCCCTTAGGTTGACAAATAAGCAGGACATTTTTTGCATGAAACAAAATTATCTTTTTTTAATGCCATATACCATCTCTTCAGTCCTTGAAGACCTTAGAGAAATGAAAGCTAAACTCTGTTTGCATGAGACAAATTTCTCCTTCCCACCTCAAATATTTTCTTTTGAGGACTTAAAAATCTAAGACCTTAAGGCAATAGGAACTGGAGATTGCTTAAAGAACGAAAACTAATCATTTTTCACCTCATATATTCTCTTTCAAAGACCCTGAACACCTAAGGAGGATGAATAAGCGGGACAGTATTTTCATGAAGCAAAATTCTCCTTCTTTAATCCCATATACATATATATTGTTTTCAAGCCTTGAAGATCAGATTTAGAAAAATCAGCGGAGGAAATTGTTTGCATAAAGCAAATTTCTTCTATTGCGCTAGATATATTCTCTTTGGAGACGTTGGGGAAATACAAACCGGGAGATTAAATGAAACGTTCTCCTTTTTCACCTCAAATATCCTCTTTCGGGGCCTTGAAGACACTTGGTAGAGAAATCAAAGCTGCAGACTCTTTGCATGTAGCGAATTTCTCCTTTTCCTCCTCAAATATTCTCTTTTCTAGCCTTGAAGACCCTCGATAGAGAAATCAAAGCTGGAGGTTGTTTGCAAGAAGGAAATGTTCTCCTTTTCCATCTCAAATACTTGCTTTTGGGGCCTTGAAGACTTTCCACAGAGAAGAAAAAGCGGGAGTCGATGTGCATGAAGCAAATTTCTCCTTATACAACTCAAACACCCTCTCCTCTGGCCTAGAAGACCTTGGGTGGAGAAATCAAAGTGGGAGGTCTTTGCAGGAAGCAAATTTCTCCTTTTTCATCTCAAATATTCTCTTTTTTAAGTCCTTGAAGACCTCCCCCTTTTAGACTGTGAGCCCACTGTTGGGTAGGGACTGTCTCTATTTGATGCCAATTTGTACTTCCCAAGCGCTTAGTACAGTGCTCTGCACATAGTAAGCGCTCAATAAATACGATTGATTGATTGATTGATTGATTAAGTAGAGAAATAAAAGTTGAAGAGGGTTTGCCTGAAGCAGCCCTCCCCTTCTACACCTCAGATATTCTCTTATCGGGCCTTGAAGACCTTCGGTAGAGACGTAATAGCTGGAGATGGTAAGCATGAAGCAGATTTATCCTTAAGCACCTCAGATACTCTCTCCTTCGGCCTTGAAGGCCTTGAGTAGAGAAATCAAAGCTGGAGATCTTTGCAGGAAGCAAATATCTCCGTTTTAATCTCAAATATTCTCTATCATTAAGGCCTTGAAGACCTTAAATAGAGGAATAAAAGTTGGGGATGGTTTGCAGGAAGCAAATTTCACCTTCCTCACCTAAAATATTATCTTTTCCGGCCTTGAAGACTTTCAGTAGAGAAGTAAAAGCTGGAGATGGTTTGCATGAAACAGATTTCTCCTTATGCTCATTAAATATGCTCTCTGCTGGCCTTGAATACCTTCGGTAGAGAAATCTAAGCTGCAAGGCTTTGCATGAACCACATTTCCGCTTTTTCATCTCAAATACCGAGTTTTCAGGTCTTGAAGACTTGGTAGACAAATGAAAGCAGGAGATGGTTTTACATGAAGCAAATTACTCTGTTTTCACCTCAACTATTCCCTTTGGAGGCCTTGAAGATCTCAGATTCATTCATTCATTCATTCAAACGAATTTATTGAGCGCTTACTGTGTGCAGAGCAGTGTACTAAGTGCTTGGGAAGTACAAGTTGGCATCATATAGAGACAGTTCTTACCCAAAGGCGGGTTCACAGTCTATAAGAGGGAGACAGACAACAAAACAAAACATAAATAAAAGGTGGAAATGGTTTGCATGAAGCAAATTTATCCATTTAACCTCAAATAATCTCTATTAGTTCTCATTGAAAAAGCCTGAAAGGCCTAAAGTAGAGCAATGGACAGGAGACATATCTGTCCCGTGAAGCACATTTCTCCATTTTCACCTAAATCATTCTCTTGTAAGGCTTTAAAGACCTTACGGGAACTAAAGCATGAAATTGTTTGTATGCAGCAAATGGATCATTTTTCACATCTCAGATGCCCTTTGAAGGCCTTGAGGACCGAAGGTGGACAGATAAGCAGGACAGCTTTTGCATGAAGCAAAATTCCCGTTTTTAAAATTCTATATAGCATATTTTCAGGCCCTCAATAACTTAGTGAATAAAATGAAAGCAGAAAATGATTTGCATAAAGCAAAGCTCTTTTTTCCTGGAAAGATTCTCTGTTGAGGCCTTGAAGACCTTAAAAAAGTATCAATTGAAGATTGTGTGCATGAGACAAACCTTCTCCTTTTTCACCTCAAATACCCTCTTTCAGAGTCCTCGAAATCCTCAGTCAGAGAAAGAAAAGCCAAGATTGTTCACATGCAGAAGGTTTCTCCCTTTTCGGCTCAAATATTCTCTTTATTCATTCTCAATTAAAAAAGACCTTGAAGGTCCGAGGTGGAGAAAGGACCAGGAGGTGTATTTGCAGGGAAACAGATTTCTTCTTTGGCATCTCAAGTACTCTCTTTCAAGGCCTTGAAGACCTTGGGTGGGCAAATAAAGGGGAGTATTTTTGCATGAAGGAAAATTCTCTTTTTTAACCCCAAATATTGTCTTTTCAGGCCTTGAAAACTTTATATAGAGAAACTACAGCAGGGGATTTTCCTCTTAGAGCACATTTGCTCTTTTCCATCTCAAATGTTCTCCTTGGTGGCCTTGAAGACCTCCTAAGATAGCGAAAAGAAAGTGAAGATTCTTTGCTTGAAGCAAAGTTCTCCTTTGGCACTGCCAATAAGACTGCGAACCCCAGGTGGGACAACTTGATTCCGTTGTATCTACCCCAGCGCTTAGAACAGTGCTTGACACATAGTAAGCACATAACAAATGCACTTATAATTATTGATATTATTATTATCAGTTTGGGAGGGTCTGAGGGGTTCTGAGGATGGGGTGATGCGAAGGAATCACTGATACTGGCTGGGTGGACATGACAGGAAAATTTCTGGTTTCAGAAAGAATATGTTGTAGCCTAGGGTTAGTCCCCTTCTATCTCAGAGTTGAGACAGTGTACCAAATTGGGACGAGGTCACTGCGTTCTCTCTTCTGAATGGCCCTGTCCCTTTTTAAAATATCTCATTGATGGAAAATGGAGAAATGATCAGTCAGTCCACATTTCCTTGTACCCCCTACCAGTCCATCAGAGCACAGCTTTCCCCATCTTCAAAGCCCCTCCATCATCCCACCGCTTCCAGGATGCCTCGCACGATTCAGTTTTCCTCTCCCTAAGTCATTTCTCCCAACTACCAATCAGCATCTTAAACTACGTCTCCATTTTTGCAATCACACCCACCATTATAGTTTTGTACATAGTGGCTTTAATAAAATGTACTCTTTAAACATATAGTCATCTATCTACCATTCTTTCCTTTCTCTTCTTCGTCCTCCCATTAATTACGTCTGTGTCTACCTTCCCTGTTAGATTTTAAGCTATTGGAAAGCAGGGATGGTGTCTGATTTATTTTGATCTCTCTGAAGGGTTCACTACAGTACTTTACCCACGTGATGCATTCAACAAATCTCAATGACTGATTGATGGATGGATGGATTGATAGATGGATGGGTTGTTAGATGGATGGATGGATGGATGGATGGATGGATGGAAGGGTGGGTGGGTAGGTGGATGGATAGATGGATGGATGGATGGGTGGATTGTCTGCTGTGTGACTTTGGGCAAAGCACTTCACTTCTCTGTGCCTCAGTTATCTCATCTGTAAAATGGGGATTGAGATTGTGAGCCCCACTTGGGATAGGGAATGTGTAAAATCTGATTAGCCTGTATCCTCCTCAGCACTTAGCACAGTGCCTGGCCCTAGGTAAGCGCTTTACAAATACCACTATTATTATTATTATGGATAGGTGGGTGGGTGGGTGGGTAGATGGATGGATAGACAAATGGGTAAACAGGCAGACATATGGACGGATGGTTGGTCGGAAAGATGGATGGATGGATGAATGAATGGATTAGAGACAAAATTTGCTCAGTCAAATTCATTCATTCATTTAATCATATTTATTGAGTGCTTATTGTGTGCAGAACACTGTACTAATCGCTTGGAAAGTACAATTAGCAATAAATAGAGATAATCCCAGCGCTCAAGGTGCTCACAGTCTAGAAGGAGGAAGACAGCCATCGAAACAAGTAAACAGGCAGTCAACTGTGGGGAACAGTTTCCATGATCGCATCGCTGCTCCCTCGTCACCCTCTGATTTATTGATATATTAAATCTTGATTATACAGAGAGACCCAAAGAGGTTACGTGGCTAGACCACGTCAGTGGAAGAACCGGGCAGAGCTTTCAAATCTCATGACTCCCAGCCACATGCTCATTCCATTAAGCTATGATGCCTCCCAAACAATCACCTGTTAGTCATTTATTCATTCATTCAATCATATTTAATGAGTGTTTACCGTGTGCAGGGCACTGTAATAAGTGCTTGGAAAGTACAATTCAGAGTAAAGAGAGACAATCCCTGCCCACACCGGGCTTACAGTCACACACATCTTATCAACCTCTGTCCCAGACATTGACAAATCCTCAGAAAATGGACTTTCTCTTTGGACAGCTCTTTATACGGATACCCCCACTGTCAGAACCCTAATGGGGAATGTGATAGTCAGCAAAGGGAAACAGACATTTTATCCCTTAGAGGAGGGAAGAGGAATCTCCTCTTTAGGACTCTCCTCAGGGCAGACTTCATGTCCCGATTCCTCAGGCTGTAGATAAAGGGGTTCAGGGTGGGGGTCACCATGGTGTAGAAAACGGACAACAGTAGGTCCGGGGTCGAGGGGGAGTCCGGCACGGGCTTGAGGTAGGCAATGGCGGCCGTAGCGAGGAAGATGGTGATGACGGCGAGGTGAGGCAGGCAGGTGGAGAAGGCTTTGGCCCGGCCCTCGGTGGCCGGCATTCTCAGCACAGCCTGGAAGATGCGCACGTAGGAGATGATGATGAAGACAAAGTAGCCTAAACATAAAGCTGCCCCACCGGTGAAGCTCACATCAATGGCGACATGGTCCTCGGAGCAGGAGATCTTCAGCAGAGTGGGGACGTCACAGAAGAACTGCTGGACGATGTTGGACCCACGGAAGCTCAAGGAGAAAGTCTAAGATGAATACAAGAACCCCAACAGCACCCCGCTAAGCCAAGATACGGCCGCCATCTTTCCACAGGCCGCGTTGGTCATGATGATCTCATAGCGCAAGGGGTGACAGATGGCGGCATAGCGGTCGTAGGACATCGCTGTGAGGATGGGAAACTCTGAACCGACAAACAGGACCACCAGAAAGACTTGAGCGGCACAGCCCAAGAAGGAGATGGAGTTGCGTTTGGTCATGGAGTTTAGGATGGAATTTGGGACGATGACGGTGATGAGGCAGAGGTCGACGACAGACAGGTTCCTGAGGAAGAAATACATGGGGATGTGGAGGCGTCGGTCGAGGACGGTTACGGTGATGATGAGGAGATTCCCTATCAGGGCCGCCAGGTAGACCAGGAGGAACAGTGCGGCGTGGACGAGATGCAGCTCCCGGATGTCTGAGAATCCCAGCAGGAGGAATTCCCTTACCGTGGAGACGTTGGGCATTTTTTGGGAGCCAACATTGACTTTCTGCAATGGATGAGGAAAGAGCCAAAGTTAGAGTCAGTTGATAGGATGAGTGAAGAAATTGACTTGCTGGTGATTCTCTATGGAGAGGAGACAATAATTAAATTCGAAATGATCTTTGAGTTCACCGTGGAGACATTGAACATTTCTGGGGAATGATGAGGGCTCCCTGCACAGGAAGAGGGAAGACTTCAATTTAGAGACATTGATGTTGCGGGTGAAGGAATAAGACTGAGTCAATCAAGTATCTTTGTTGAGTACCTACAGAGGACACGGTAGTAGTGCATATTATCACTGCACCCAAGGAGGTTCAATTCTATTGGAAGCACCATGCTTCGAACTATGTAGAAGTAGGGTGCACTATTGGGAAGAACACCGGCCTAGGTGTCAGAATACCTGAGTTCTAATTCCAACTCTACCGGTTCTCTGCTGCATAGCCATGGGAAAGTGACTTAATTTCTCTACGCCTCAGTTTTCTCAATAGTAAAATAGGGATTCGATTCCTGTTTTCCCTCTTACTTAGTCAGTGAATACCTTATGGGATACGGTCTGTGTATATCAGGTTGCCCTGAATCTAGCCCAACACTTAATACTTTGCTTAGCACATAGTAAGCACTTAATAGATATCGAGAGAATTATTTTTCGTTGAGGAGACAGAAACAAAAATGAATAGCAGATAGCAGAGGTCAGAGAAAATAAATATATATTCACGACTGTTGGGTAATCGTTTCGGTGGTTTTAGGGTCAAACAAGAAATGCCTTTACACATAAATTCATCCATTTAGTGGAGAGAAAATGGGCCCGGTATACAAAAGGACCTGGATTATAATCCTGTCTCTGTTCCTTGTCTGCTGCGTGACCTGGGGCCAGTCACTTACCTTCTCTGTGCCTCGGTTACCTCATCTGAAAAATGGGGCTTACAACTGTGAGCACCCTATGAGGCATGGACTATGAGCAACCTGAATAGCTTCTATCCGACCCCTGTGCTTAGTACAGTACCTGGCACAGACTAAGCATTTAACGATATCATTAAACAAACAAACAACAACAATAACACAAAACCACCTACTCTTCAAACTGATTCCATTTACTCAGATACCTGCATTCATACTTGTAAATACACAAACACAAGCATACATCATCATTCATCTAGTTCCTTCCTAAAGCCCCGCTCAGCCTACATCTCTCCTCTCCTCAACCTCCTGTCATGAGAAATTCTGTCTTTTCACAAGCACCAAAAACTCACAGTCGGTTTGAAGTCTCTCCGTGGTATGACTGCACTTAACCCCCTTTCCATTGTTTAACACGTCTTCTCAACTCTCAAAGAAACTTTCTAGTTGATGCGATCGATTCTCCCGTTTCCATCCAAGCCTGGAACTCCCTCTCTTATCCACTAAAAATCAGAGAGCACAGTTTTTTTTTTTCCGAATTCTGAGCACTGCTAAAATCTCCACCTCCCCGCAATCCCCTTCTCCAACTAGCTATCCTGATTCATTTCCCAGCCCTCTCAACCCACCTCACCTCACAAAAGCGAGAATCACCTCATGTCCATCCTCATTTATTGGAGAAAGTATGGGCCAGGAGTTCTCTTCTTGACTGCGAGCTCCTGGAGGGCAGCATGCACATCTACCTGCTCTGTTCTATTGTACTCTCCCAAACATAGCTTAGTGGGAATCAGAGGACTTTGGTTCTAATCCTGGCTCTGTCCCTTTGCTTGATGAGGAATCTTGGGCAAGTCGATTCACTTCTCTGGGCCCCGGTTTCCTCATCTGTAAAATGGCAAGCAATAATAGCATATTCATTTTCCATTCTTTCTTTCCTTCTGGAAGGGGCAGGGAATGTGTCTGTTATGGTGTTATAAAGTGGATAGAGCCCAGGCTTGGTTGTCAGAAGGGGTACGAAGGACTTGGGTTCTAATTGCGGCTCAGCCTCTTGTCTGCTGTGTGACCATGGGTAAGTCATTTAACTTCTCCGAGCCTTTGCTTTCCCTCTCATCCTATGAAATCTCTCGCTCCATCCCTTCTCCCCTCCTTAACTACCATCTTCAACCGCTCACTCTCCACTGGTTCCTTCCCCTCTGCCTTCAAACATGCCCATGTCTCTCCCATCCTAAAAAAACCCTCTCTTGACCCCACCTCACCTTCTAGTTATCGTCCCATATCCCTCCTACCATTCCTTTCCAAACTCCTTGAAGGAGTTGTCTACACGCGCTGCCTCGAATTCCTCAACAACAACTCTCTCCTCGACCCCCTCCAGTCTGGCTTCCGTCCCCTTCATTCCACGGAAACTGCCCTCTCACCTCCTGCTTGCCAAATCCAACGGCTCATATTCTGTCCTAATCCTCCTCGACCTCTCAGCTGCCTTTGACACTCTGGACCACCCCCTTCTCCTCAACACGCTATCTGACCTTGGCTTCACAGAATCCGTCCTCTCCTGGTTCTCCTCTTATCTCTCCGGTCGTTCTTTCTCAGTCTCTTTTGCAGACTCCTCCTCCCCCTCCCATCCTCTTACTGTTGGGGTTCCCCAAGGTTCAGTGCTTGGTCCCCTTCTGTTCTCAATCTACACTCACTCCCTTGGTGACCTCATTCGCTCCCACGGCTTCAACTATCATCTCTACGCTGATGACACCCAGATCTACATCTCTGCCCCTGCTCTCTCCCCCTCCCTCCAGGCTCGCATCTCCTCCTGCCTTCAGGACATCTCCATCTGGATGTCCGCCCGCCACCTAAAGCTCAACATGTCGAAGACTGAGCTCCTTGTCTTCCCTCCCAAACCTTGTCCTCTCCCTGACTTTCCCATCTCTGTTGACGGCACTACCATCCTTCCCGTCTCACAAGCCCGCAACCTTGGTGTCATCCTCGACTCCGCTTTCTCATTCACCCCTCACATCCAAGCCGTCACCAAAACCTGCCGGTCTCAGCTCCGCAACATTGCCAAGATCCGCTCGTTCCTCTCCATCCAAACTGCTACCCTGCTCATTCAAGCTCTCATCGTATCCCGTCTGGACTACTGCACCAGTCTTCTCTCTGATCTCCCATCCTCGTGTCAATCTCCACTTCAATCCATACTTCATGCTGCTGCCCGGATTATCTTTGTCCAGAAACGCTCTGGGCATATTACTCCCCTCCTCAAAAATCTCCAGTGGCTACCAATCAATCTGCGCATCAGGCAGAAACTCCTCACCCTGGGCTTCAAGGCTCTCCATCACCTCGCCCCCTCCTACCTCACCTCCCTTCTCTCCTTCTACTGCCCAGCCCGCAACCTCCGCTCCTCCACCGCTAATCTCCTCACTGTACCTCGTTCTCGCCTGTCCCGCCGTCGACCCCCGGCCCACGTCATCCCCCGGGCCTGGAATGCCCTCCCTCTGCCCCTCCGCCAAGCTAGCTCTCTTCCTCCCTTCAAGGCCTTGCTGAGAGCTCACCTCCTCCAGGAGGCCTTCCCAGACTGAGCCCCTTCCCTCCTCTCCCCCTCGTCCCCCTCTCCATCCCCCCATCTTACCTCCTTCCCTTCCCCACAGCACCTGTATATATGTATATATGGTTGCACATATTTATTACTCTATTTATTTATTTATTTATTTTACTTGTACATTTCTATCCTATTTATTTTATTTTGTTGGTATGTTTGGTTCTGTTCTCTGTCTCCCCCTTTTAGACTGTGAGCCCACTGTTGGGTAGGGACTGTCTCTATGTGTTGCCAATTAGTACTTCCCAAGCGCTTACTACAGAGCTCTGCACATAGTAAGCGCTCAATAAATACGATTGATTGATTGATTGATTGATTGATTTGCTAACTCATCTATAGAATCGGCTAAAGACTGTGAGCCCCATGTGGAACGAAGACTATATTCAACCTGCCTAACTTGTATCTACCCCAGCGCTTAGGACAGTGCTTGGGACATAGTGCGTGGGACAAGGACTGTGTCCAACCCAATTGGCTTGTATCCACACCGCGCGGCCTTGCTGCTCCCGGAAGGATCCTCTCCGCAGAACGTCGCCATAGAAGTCCGGGATTCCGTTCCCGAGAGGCCCGCCCGCCATCACACAGCGTGTCCCTGCTCCTGGAAGGATTCTCTCCGCAGAGCACCGCCGTAGAAGCCCGGGACTCCGTTCCCAAGAGGCCCGCCTGCCATCACACCGCTTGGCCCCGATGCTCCCGGAAGGATCCTGTCCTCCGGACGCCGCCGCGAGGGCCGGGGCTCCCCCACCCTCCATTCTTCTGTATGTCCTTCCCCCAGCAGCCTGCTATCGGGCGCTTATGCCCCGCGGCCGGGCACCTGGCGGCCCCCTACCCGGGCATCTGCATCCCCGTCCGACCACACCGAGGACTTTGCCACCTCCACCCCATCATCGCTGCACTCACCCCTAGAAGCCATCTCCACTCTGTCCAAGTAGCCAACTGGGATCGCGGGACATTGTGTCCCCCTGCTAGATCGTGGCACATTGTGTGCCCCTGCTTCTTCACGGTTCATTGTATCCCCTTGCTAGTCCGTGAAATCACTGTGTCCCCCCCCCAACCGTTTAAGCGACCATCCTTGAAAAGCCCCCGAATACCCCCCTCCCCGGTCCGGACCTCACTGATCCCCCCCCCCCCGACTCCCCTCCCCCGGGAAAAAGGCCGTTGTTATCACCAAGTTACTTTAGCGACAACCTCATTCACACCTAGGCAGCCCTCCCATGCTATTTGGCTGCTCACTCTTCTCCCCAGGCATCTCCGCCCCCGTAACAGTTCCAACCTACTCCAGAGCTGCCATCCATAGGACTCCATCCTCCTCCACCTCCGAGACAAGTTTGTCAAAAGCTCCGGGATTCTGCTTGCCATTAACCTCTTTGACCCGATTTGACTAACCTATGGACAATTCATGGTCGCTTCTGCATGTTAATTGTTAAATGCTCTCTGGGATGTCATTGTCTGATTATTTAATTATTCCCATGGACTGTTAATAGCTAACGTCTCTCGATGATGTCATCATCTGCTCATTTTACTGCCATCGTATGTTAATTGTTAACTGCTGTCTGCCATGTCATCATCTGCTTATTTTTTGCCATCACATAGTAGTTGTTATCTGCTCTCTGTGACATCATCATCTGCCTATTTTATTATTGCCATAGCATGTTAATTGCTAACTACCTTCTGTGATGCCATCATTGCTACTGTGTTATTGCTTCTGCATTTCAATTGTTAACCTCCCGCTGTGCTGTCATTTACCTTGCTGACCTCACCACGAAATATCAATTCCCTTGCTCCCAACTGCCATTCCCATTCCTCACCTTCCCCTCTCCCACCCAGCTTTTTCCCTCCTTTCCCCGCACCACCACCCCTCTCCCTCCAGGCTCGTGTCTCCTCCTGCCTTCAAAACATCTCCATCTGGATGTCTGCCCGCCATCTAAAACTCAATATGTCCAAGACTGAACTCCTTATCTTCCCTCCCAAACCTTGCCATCTCCCTGACTTTCCCATCACTGTTGACGGCACTACCATTCTTCCCATCTCACAAGCCCGCAACCTTGGTGTCATCCTCGACTCTGCTCTCTCGTTCACCCCTCACATCCAATCCGTCACCAAAACCTGCCGGTCTCACCTCCGCAACATTGCCAAGATCCGCCCTTTCCTCTCCATCCAAAATGCTACCCTACTGGTTCAATCTCTCTCTCATCCTATCCCGACTGGGTTACTGCATCAGCCTCCTCTCTGAACTCCCACTCTCCTGTCTCTCCTCACTTCACTCTGTTGCCCGGATCATCTCTGTGCAGAAACGCTCTGGGCATGTTACTCACTTCCTTGAAAATCTGCATGGCTACCAGTCAACCTACGCATCAGGCGATGATGCGATGATACTACTCACTCTTGGCTTCAAGGCTGTCCATCACCTCGCCCCCTCCTACCTCACCTCTCTTCTTTCCTCCTACAGCCCAGCCCGCACCCTCCGCTCCTCTGCCGCTAACCTCCTCACTGTGCCTCGTTCTCGCCTGCCCCGCCGTCGACCCCCGGCCCACGTCCTCCCCCTGGCCTGGAATACCCTCCCTCCACACATCTGCCAAGTTAGCTCTCTTCCTCCCTTCAAAGCCCTACTGAAAGCTCACCTCCTCCAGGAGGCCTTCCTAGACTGTGCCCCCTCCTTCTTCTCCCCCTCCTCCCCCTCCCCATCCCCCCGCCTTACCTCCTTCCCCTTCCCATAGCCGCGGTATATATGTATATATGTTTGTACATATTTGTTACTCTATTTTACTTGTACATATTTATTCTATTTATTTTATTTTGTTAATATGTTTTATTTTGTTGTCTGTCTTCCCCTTCTAGCCCGCTGTTGAAGAGGGACCGTCTCTATATGTTGCCAACTTGTACTTCCCAAGCGCTTAGTACAGTGCTCTGCACACAGTAAGCGCTCAATAAATACGATTGAATGAATGAATGAATGAATAGTAAGAGCTTAGCAAGTACTACTATTGGTAGTCTCCAAGTACTTACTGCACACAATAATTGCTCAATCAGTATAATTCAAGATTAATTGATTGATAGTAAATTAGACTGTGTCAACCTTGGCCAGTAGGCTGGAAAGCCCATGAGGGCAGGGATTCCAACCTTTCTCATTATTTTTCATTTACCAACATTTGGGAAGAACTCTTACAGGTTGGAATTGCTGATACTGCCAGTCACTGTCTAAAGCTGGTCACACTCTCTCAGCCCTGCCTGTTCTTTACCCTCTGCAAGGGATTCTGGGATCGACTGAAGGCAAAAGTGACTGTCCACAGTGCTGACGCTGTGCTGGAGCACTGTAGCCTGGCGGGTAGTTGGCATGGTAGCAAGGTTTGAGGAGCAAAGAGAAGATGTTTGCGTTGGTTGACGTTTACTGAACTGGAAAACACCTCCTCACCTGCTAGCATCCCTGACGGCTGGGTGCTGTGGCCGTGGTCTGAAACGGCAATTTAGGCCCCAGACTGTCTTCCATCCTCATACTCATCCCATCCTGCCCTTCCTTCCCACTCATCCCCAGTCACTCTTACCGGGCAGCATGGGACTGTGGGTCGCTGACCTCTGCAGGCCTGGTCTGGTCCCCGATTTCCCCTCAGACTCATGGGTTCGGTCAACCAGGAAGAAACATGGAAGGGCCCTCAATCCCTCTCCGCTCTCCTCCAGACCCGGAGAATCTCTCCGGACAATCCCCGTCCCTGTAGATAAAGCAGGGGCTGCTCCGAGGGGGATCACTGGAAGATGGTTCGGGGCCCTGTCGAGGGACCTCGTGGCCCGGACAAGCCAAGCACCCTCAGGTCATGTGGTTCCTGAGGCTCCTGGGAGACAAGGGCCCGGCCTCTGCAGCATCAGTGATGGTGCCGGCCCTCAGGTTTCCCATGGAAACAGCGGCATCTGCATCCCAGAGTTCCAACGGTTCCTAGTTTCAGCGACAGTCTTTGGCCACTGTGAATGCTTTCACCTTTGTCTAATTCACAACCTCATACACGCAATCTGTCAATCAGCTAAAGTAACTTTTTCCTATGGTCTTTGTGAAGCGCTTACTCTATATCAAGCACTGTACTAAGTGCTGGAGTAGTTACAAACTAATCAGATTAGACAGAGTCCATGTTCCCCGTGGGGCTCAGATGTCATTCTCCATTTTACAGATGAGGGAAGTGAGGCACAGAGAAGTTAAGCGACCCGGCTCAAGGTTACACAGCAGACATGTGGTGGAACGGGGATGAGAATCCATATCGATTTGAATCCCAGGCCTGCGTTCTTCCCACTACGCAATGCTGCTTCTTCTGACTTGTCCTGATTGCAAATACGCTGAAGCTCTGTTCATACGGACCATATAAACTGTATGCTTGAATCAAGCGTTCTTCCACTTTCTCACCTTTCCCTTCTCTCCTTCCTCTTTTACGTGGTTTATTCTGTGTCTATCGGCCCCATTAGATCATAATCTCCTGGAGAGCAGGAACAAAGCAATTTGATCTGTTTTCAGCTCTCCTGAGAGCTTACTAAGTGCTTTGCAACGAGGATGCAGTCAATAAATACCAATGATACTAATATTAGTAATACTTATGGTCGTTGTGTACCCAAGCACTGTTCTAAGTGCTGAAGTAGATGTAAGGTTGTCAGATTGGACACAGTCCCTGTCCCACATGGGGCTCACAGCCTCAACCCCCATTTTACAGATGAGATAACTGAGGCACAGAGAAGTGAAGTGACTTGCCCAAGGTCACGACGTAGGCAAGTAGCGGAACCGGGATCAGAGCCAGCCACCTCTGACACCCAAGCCCTTGCTCTGGATAGATGGGCGGATGGATGGATGGATGGATGGATGGATGGATGGATGGAAGGATGGGTAGATGAATGGTTGGAAGTATGGATGGATAGAAGCAAAGATGGAAGGAGGGGTAGATGAATGGTTGGAAGTATGGATGGATAGAAGCAAAGAAAGATGGATTGATGAGAGAGGATGGATATGGCAATGCAGATAAAGCTGCAGTCATGCTTTCCTCCCTTCTTCCATACCTCTTCGCATTTTCCAACTTTCATTCCCACCCCCAAGAGTCATGCTAAAGAGTGTATCATTTTATTTTCGTATACATTACTAATAACGATATCATCATTGTATTAATTTAGTGGTTGTGTGCCTACACTGTTTCACTTGCTGGAGTAGAAACAAAAGAATCAGTTCAGACACAATTCCTGTCGCACTGAAGCTCAGAGTGTAAGAGGAAGAGAGATCCTAGGGATGTTAAGCCACTGCCCCTTGGTCATACAGAAGGCCAGTAGCGGAGCTGGCTTCAGAACTCAAGTCTCAATCAATCAATCAATTGCTTTCTCATCTTTCCCTTCTCTCGTTCCTCTTCTACGTGGTTTATTCTGTGTCTATCATCCCCATTAGATCATAATCTCCTGGAGAGCAGGAACAATGCAATTTTATCACTTTTCAAATCTCCTGAGAGCTTACTACAATGCTTTGCACCCAGGATGTGGTCAATGAATACCATTGATAATAATAATAGTAATAATTTTGGTATTTGCTAAGAGCTTACTATGTGTCAAACACTGTTCTAAGTCCTACAGTAGATACAAAGTAATCGGGTTGGACACAATCCCTGTCCCACAAGGTGTTCACAGTCTCAATCTCCATTTTGCAGAGGAGGTAACTGGGGCACAGAGTGACGGGCCCAAAGTCACATGGCAGACCAGTAGCGGAATGGGGATTAGAACCCGTGACCTCTGACTCCCAAGCCCGTGCTCTGGACAGATGGATGAGTGGATGGATATACGAATGTTTGGAAGGATGGATGGATGGAAGGAAGGAAAGATGGATTGATGAGAAAGCATGGATTTGACAAGACAGATGGACCTGCAGTCATCTTTTCTTCCCTTCTCCCATACGACCTCCCATTTTCCAACTTTCATTCCCACCCCCAGAGTCATGCTAAAGAGCATATCATTATATTTTCATAGTCATTACTAATAATGATATCATTATTGCATATATTAATAGGTTGTGTGCCTAAATTGTTCCACTTGATAGAGTAGAAACAAAAAGATTAGTTCAGGCACAATTCCTGTCCCACAGAGGCTCAGAGTGTAAGAGGAAGAGCGATCCTAGGAGGGTAAGTCATTGTCCCTAGGTCACAAAGCAAGCCAGTAGCAGAGCTGGCAACAGAACTCGTCTCAATCAATCAATCAATCAATCATATCTTTTGAGGACTTACTCTGGGCCCAGCACTGTACTAAGCACTTGTAAAAGTTCAATATAACAGAATTGGTAACACGTTCCCTGACCACAATGAGCTTACAGTCTAGAGCGATCCCCATAGTCTAGGCCATGATAAAATGTTTTTTAAAATATGGTCTTCTTAAGCCCTTGCTATGTTTCAAGCACTGTTCTAAGAAATGGGGTAGATACAAAGTAATCGGGTTTTCCCACATGGGGTTCACAGTCTAAATCCCCATTTTACAGATGAGGTCACTGAGGCACGGAGCAACTAAATGGCTCGCCCAAGGTCACACAGAAGACATGTGGCAGAGCAGGGATTAGAACCGTCCCCAAATTGGATTTACTAAATGCCTGGGAAAGTGCAGTTTAACAGAGTTGTTAAACACATTCCCTGCCCACAGTGAGCTCACAGTTTACAGGGACTCCCATTCCTTTAGGTCATGATGCTTCCCCAAAACTGGATTGTCAATCCTACCTCAGTCTGTCCTGTTTCAGTTTTAGCCGCCTCCCTCACAGAATTTGACAATTCATCAACGTCCAGCGTTTTCTGTGAACCCTGTATGACCACTAATTATCTGGTTAGGTCCGAGGGCAATTCCTTGGTTAAGTGGTGGTGTGAGATTATTTGCACAAAGAAGGGGATATTTTGTCCTACAGCGGTGGCTGGCTGAGTGACTGTTTTAGGATATTGCCCATGACGGCTTTCATGTCCCGGTTCGTCAGGCTGCAGATGAGGGGGTTCAGGGAAAGAGGTACCGCTGTGCAGAACACGGACACAAGCAGGTACACGATCAAGGAGGAGTCTGAGAGAGGCTTGATATAGATAAATACACCCTCTGAGTAGACAAACGTGATGGCGACGAGGTGGGGCAGGCAGATGGAAAAGGCTTTGGTCCGGCCATCGATGGCCGGCATTCTCAGCACGTCCCCGAAGATGCGCACATATGAGATGATGATGTAAATGAAGCAGCAGACACCTTATCCTAATGCGGTGGTGATGCTCATGTCGATAGCGACGTGATCCTCGGAACAGGTGATCTCCAGCAGAGGAGGGATGCCACAGAAGAACTGGGGGACGATTTTGGACCCGCGGAAAGAGAGGGAGAATATCCCAGGTGAACACATTGCTGCAAAGAGGCCCCCGCTGAGTCAGGAAGCGGTGGCCCTCTTTCAACAGGCCCCTCGAGCCATGACGACCTCGTAGTTCAGGAGTAGGCAGAAGGCGACGTAGAGGTCGTAGGACATGACCGTGAGAACGGACAACTCCAAGACAGCAAACCAAATCACAGGGAAGATTTGGACGGTATAGCCCACTAGAGCGATGGATCTCTTGTTGGTCAGGGGGCTGTGGATGGATTTGGGGACGGTGGCCCAGAGGAGGCAGAGGTCGATGAAGGACAAGTTCCTGAGGAAGAAGTACATGGGGGTGTGGAGGCACCGGTAGAGGGAGGTGATGGCGACGATGAAGCGATTCCCCATCAGGGCCGCCAGGTAGACGAGGAGGAACAGCGCTTCGTACAGCTTCCGGACCTCCGAGAAACCCAGCAGAAGGAATTCCCTCAGAGTGGAGCTGTTGATCATTGGCAGGTGATGATGACTCTCTGCACGGGATAAAGAACTTGATGAGGTGAAGAAATCATCAGGAGTTTTGCCGGTGATTCTATGAGAGGAGCAATTTATTTTCTATTGGAAGAGAATTATTAATTATAAAATGACCTAGAAACTTCGTAAAAGACTTCCATGTAACAAAGTGGGAATTCCAAAGGAGGATTAACACCATATTTTCCCAAGTGAGGATAACGAGATGACAAAGATATAAGAGGGGAAAGCAGTCACAGAAATAGTAGCAATAATTGCAGCAAAAGTCCTAGTAGAAGTTGTAGCATCAATCAATCAAGCAATTTAGAATTTGTATTTTTGAGCATTTACCGTGTGCAGAGCACTGTACTAAATACTTGGTAGAATACAACGTAACAGAATTGGTGGACATGTTCCCTCCCCGCAACAATCTGACAGTCTAAAGGGGAATAAAAATGTCAAAAAAAATTATAGATATGTACAGAGACTGTAAGTTCGTTGTGGGTAGGGGGTGTGGGTCTATTATATTGTTCTATTGTACTCTTCTAAGCACTTAATACACTGCTCTACACAAGGGCACTGCTCTTTTCTCAATAAATATTCATTCATTCAATTGTATTTACTGAGCGCTTAGTGTGTGCAGAGCACTGTACTAAGCTGAGTGACTGAAACGCTCTGGGCATGTTACTCCCCTCCTCAAAAATCTCCAGTGGCTACCAATCTGCACATCAGGCAGAAACTCCTCACCCTCGGCTTCAAGTCTCTCCATCACCTCGCCCCCTCCTACCTCAACTCCTTTCTCTCCTTCTACAGCCCAGCCTGCACCCTCTGCTCCTCTGCCGCTAATCTCCTCACCGTGCCTCGTTCTCGCCTGTCCCGCCTTCGACCCCCGGCCCACGTCATTCCCCTGGCCTGGAATGCCCTCCCTCCGTACATCCGCCAAGCTAGCTCTCTTCCTCCCTTCAAGACCCTACGGAGAGCTCACCTACTCCAGGAGGCCTTCCCAGACTGAGTCCCCTCCTTCCTCTCCCCCTCGTCCCCTTCTCCATTCCCCCGTCTTACCTCCTTCCCTTCCCCACAACACCTGTATATATGTATATATGTTTTTACATATTTATTACTCTATTTATTTGTTTATTTATTTTACTTGTACATATCTATTCTATTTATTTTATTTTGTTAATATGTTTGGTTTTGTTCTCTGTCTCCCCCTTCTAGACTGTGAGCCCACTGTTGGGTAGGGACTGTCTCTATATGTTGCCAACTTGTACTTACCAAGCGCTTAGTACAGTGCTCTGCACACAGTAAGCGCTCAATAAATACGATTGAATGATTGATTGACTGGCTGGTAATAATAATAACGGTGTTTATCGAGCCCCCATGGGACAAAAAGGCAAGGCACCTTGGAGCACACAATTTCACTCTCTCACCGAAAATCACAGCTAAACATACATGTATCCAAACACATAATACCCTCACATGTATTCCCGCTCACTCACAAACCAGGGTTCTCCCACAGACGGGCATTCGCACAGAGCCAATTGTATTTTTCGAGTGCTTACTGTGTTCAGAGCACTGTGATAATCACTTGGGAGAGTACTAAACAAACAGGTTAGTAGGCATATACACCCATAAACGCATCTAGTTACTCATTCGGCTCTTCTCTGACCCCCAATCCTATTCTCTAGGGAGAGATGGCGAACATTCCCCACTGTTCCCTACCCAGATGGCCCCATTCCCTAAAGTCTAGGATTTGCTCCCTGATTCTCCAACCCTGCCCTTAGCACACACACATACGCGCGTGTGCGCGCGCGCGCGCACACACACACACACACACACACGCGCGCGCACACACACACACACACACACACAAAGCTGCAGGTCCAGGGAATCTGATTGCAGCTGTCTCTGTACGAGGAAAATGAACTGCAGAATGAAGACTGATTGAACAAGGAAGAATCTGGCTTGGGACCTCAATTACATACGTCGCCTCTAGCTTGGAAGAGGGTTGAGAGAAATGTTTAATTGGTGGTATTTACTGAGTGTTTACTGTGTGTGGAGCACTGGACTAAAGCGTTCAGACAATCCAACAGAATTGGTAGACACGTTCCCTGTCCACAACGAACATATAGGTGGATGGAAGGATGATGGAGGGATGATGGAGGGACGATGGAGCTGTGATGGAGGGATGAGGAAATGCCGAAGGAGGGCCGATGAAATTATGTCAGCGAGACGATGGAGGGGGTGTCCGAGAACAAACAGCAGATGAGTGCTGATCCAGGTACAAAGACCATGCGACCGAAAACCTGAGCAGAGGAAGTGATTCCTGTACTGGTGGCTTGTGCTATGGTACCTGCCACTGTGTCGTCCCTGCTGAAGCCTGGATTCTGCTCCTGCATACTCGCCTGCAATGCTGCCCTGGTCCACAGCTCAACCTGGAGGACGAATGCGAGATTCTCCACAGACTCACTACGGGCTGCTGGCCCGTCCCCGCCCCTCAATCCCCACCACAGGGCACACTCACCGTGGAAGCGTTGGGCTGGAGGTCGCCGACCTCTGCCAGGCTGGGCTGGTCACCTATCTCCACTCAGATTCTTGGGTTCGGTCAGCCAAGGAGGAATATCTAGGAGCCCTCAGCGCTTCGCCGCTCTCCAGCGGAAACTGAGATGTTTCTTCAGATGGACCCCATCCCCCAAGTTAGAGCAGCCGCCGCTCTGAGGGGACTCCCTGGAGGACCGGACCGGGGCCCAAAAAAGTGAGATGACTTGCCCAGTGTCACACACCAGATAGGTGGCAGAACTGGGATGAGAACTCAGGTCCTTCTGACTCCCGGACCTTGCTCTTTCCTCTAAGCGACACTGATTTTAATTTAGAGAAATTGTGACTTTGACCTTGGTCATCGAGTTACCTATTGAAATTTCCCTCACCTTTCCCCTGCTCCTATCCGGAGTCACTGGGCCTGTCCTGGGCTGGAGAGCAAGGAACTCTGCTGAGAGAGAGGTTCAGTCTATCTCATCGGTCCTGGACGCTGATGGCAGTGACAGAAAAATCTGGCTGAGAGGAGAGAACTCTCAGGATCCTCGCTTCCCCTCTCTGCTGTGCCATCCCCTCAGATGACAGCCCGTCTATTTCCTGGGGGATTCCCTGTAGAAGAACGGGCCCTGGACTCCCCTGACACAGCTGACTGTCCGGAAATCTCGGAAGGCCGGGATCCTGGAATCCCTGTGGTCCCGGCCTCCACAACCTAAATGACTGTCCAGTTCCTCGTGGTTCCCACTCTGGGACTCCTTCTTATGACAACATCAACAGACAAAGCATCATTCCCTTTCTGTGATTAATAATAGCATTCTGGTTAAGCTCTGAGGTTTGGAGCTTCATCCAATGCCAGGGCCTGGGACCACCTGAAAACTGCAGCCATCCAACTTAGACATTTCACTCTAGACTGTAAGCTCATCATGGGCAGGGAACGTAGACCAACCCTGTTATATTTTTAAATCGTACTCTCCCAAGGGCTTAGTACGATGGTCTTCATATAGTAAGTGCTCAATAAATATGTTTGATCGATTGATATGCATTATTTTCCCCTACTGAATCCCTATCTTCATTCTCCATTCCTCCGAAGTTCACCATCTCACTGTGCTTCGTTCCCATCTCTCCCCACTCAGACCCCTACCTCCTCACCTTTTCTCCGCAGGGAATTCCCTCTCCCTTCATATCCACCAGACCACAGGGCTTTCCATCTTCAAATCTCTTTCCTGAAACCGTGTTAAATCCACGAGACGTTCCCTGATTTTTTTTTCATAATGGTACGTGGTAAGTGTTTACTATTTTCCAGGGACCATTCTAAGCACTGAAGTGCATACTAGCTAGTCAGGTTGACCACAGTCCCTGTCCTGTATAGGACTTCCAGGTTTAATCCCCATTTTACAGATGAGCAGGTTGAGGGAAGAAGTGATATGACTTGCCCAAGGTCACATGGCAGACAGTTGGTGGAGGAAGAATTAGAACCCAGGTCCTCTGACTCCCAGGTCTATACTCTATCAACTGGGATATGATGCTTCCCTATGTTTCTCTGCCTCAAGGTGCTTAATTGTCTCGGTCTGGCCCTGTGTAAAAAGCCCCCCTCCCCATCCTTAATAATAATAATGATAATAACAATAATAATGATTGTGGTATTTGATAAGCGTTTATTATATGCCCGGCACTGTACTAAACACTGGAGTGGATACAAGCAAATTGGGTCAGACAAGTCATAACTAGGTAGCTGGAACACCTGGGGATCATTAATAGCAATCAAGGGCCACTATAAACAAGGCAGCAGGAAACAGAGGGGCTCTCTTTTTCTGGATTGGTAGTAGGAGCCATCTGGACAGGGGGCTTTTCTTAGAAACTCCAGTGGAGTAGGTCCCTGCAATAAACAAGTTAAGTCCTTCTTGCACTGGAACAGATTGAGTTATCAGTAATGTGGAAAGAACCTGAGCCTGAGGTTCTTAACCATCTATAAGCAACGCAAAGGTATTCTTTTTAAGCAGGAAAAGAAAAATCATAAAGCATTTTCACAAAGTGACGACTAATTTGACTTTGAGGAAACCCTTCCAGAGCATAAAAGGTAGCAGCCAATGGAAGGCCATTCCAAAAGGTATCTCTGATAACTCCACTGTTCTGTGTTTCAAAGTAAATTGGAAAATGCATCGAGTGGGGAAAAGGTCAGTCTAAACTAAATTTGCCTGAGGGGGCTGCCTTTCCTAAAACAAGTGTTCCTGGATTTACCAGAATGAAGCCGTTTCCTCATCCCTCTTCTCCCCACTTTTCCCCACCCCAGATGGATCCGTCTAATACCTCTCTTCCCCAAAAGGCAATCTGCACTGCTAAGGGGATAGGTTGATTTACCGTCTCCATTGATATCTGTACCAGAATCTGGCTAATTAGCTACCTTTCCTATTTGTAGATTGGAAGGTCCCTCAAGATGTCCTGGATGGCTATTCGTTGCTTGCCTGGGAACAGGATACTGGATCAGATCGATCACTAGAGGTCTCGTCATCCCTATGTTTTTTTCCCTGATTTTCCTATCCCACAAGTAGATAGATGCCCAAACTACTGAGAACTCATTGTCGTTCTGTCAGGATGGTCGTTGCACTTGTATTTGCACCATTTTTTCACCCCTCCCTCAGTCCCACAGAACTTATGTACATCTTCATAAATTATGCATTAATATTAATGTCTGTCTCCCCCTCTGGACTGTAAGCTCATTTTGGGCAGGGAACGTGTCTATCCACCCTGCTATATTGACCTTTCCCAATTGCTAAGTACCGTCCTCTGCATACAAAAAAAAAAAAACTCAATAAATATGCTTAATTGATTATCAAACTCCCTCCTGATGTTATTTAAACTTTGGTTTCTGAAAATAGAGAGCGATTAGTCATCATCTACCTCTTTAAAAGTGCAGGCATTGATATACCACTTAGCCTTCCTTTTCTCCAAGTTACATAGCCCTTTAAAAAAGAAAAATCCTTCCTCCTAGAACTTGGTGTTTTTTCTCTGGTTTTAATTCCCAGTTGCAAAACAGTAATAAACCCTGATGTTAAAATCTGACCTCTCTATATCCTGATTTGGAAACTTAAATTCAGCGTGCATAAATGTAAAAAAGCTGAATAGATAATCCCAAATGCATTGGAGCTTTCGAATGCGGTGCTTTTGCATAACTAACTGAAAATTAACAACGTGGAGACAGTTATTGCCGTTGTTAGGTGAATAATTTATCCTAAACAATTTTAAATGAATGATGATCTCACAGGGCTGAATTTGAAACCAGAGAAAGTGGACTTTGGAAGTGACAGAAGAAATAAGAGATAGGATGCCTTTATAGGTTGTGAAAGATTCGGTTTAATAAAGCTAATAAAGTCGAGGGATTTTAAAATAGGAAGTGTGTGATGATGGTCTCATCACACATCATCCCGGATTGTCTTTGTCCAGAAACTCTCTGGGCATGTTACTCCCCTCCTCAAAAATCTCCAGTGGATACCAATCAATCTGCGCATCAGGCAGAAACTCCTCACCCTGGGCTTCAAGGCTCTCCATCACCTCACCCGCTCCTACCTCACCTCCCTTCTCTCCTTCTACAGCCCACTCCGCACCCTCCGCTCCTCTGCCGCTAATCCCCTCACCGTACCTCGTTCTCACCTGTCCCGCCATCGATCCCCGGCACACGTCATCCCCCGGGCCTGGAATGCTCTCCCTCTGCCCAGCCGCCAAGCTAGCTCTCTTCCTCCCTTCAAGGCCCTACTGCGAGCTCACCTCCTCCAGGAGGCCTTCCCAGACTGAGCCCCTTCCTTCCTCTCCCCCTCGCCCCCCCTCCATCCCACCCATCTTACCTCCTTCCCTTCCCCACAGCACTTGTATGTATGTACATATGTTTGTACATATTTATTACTCTATTTATTTATTTATTTATTTTACCTGTACATATCTATTCTATTTATTTCATTTTGTTAGTATGTTTGGTTTTGTTCTCGGTCTCCCCCTTTTAGACTGTGAGCCCACTGTTGGGTAGGGACTGTCTCTATATGTTGCCAACTTGTACTTCCCAAGCGCTTAGTACAGTGCTCTGCACACAGTAAGTGCTCAATAAATACGATTGGTTGGTTGATTGATTGATTGATGGTCTCAGTTTGGATAAGCGTAAGCAGATCTTCCTATTATTAAAGTGTACCAGCCACTGGGAACATCCTGTTGAACCACTAGGAGACAGAATCACCTTCTCATAAACAGGCTTAGTTCACCAGATGGAGTTTAATCCTTATGAATGTGAGCTGTATAAGGGGGACCCTTGTATCTTGGTTGTGATTGTTCTGTGAAAAACATAAGGTCTTCAAGATTGTCAAACAACGTTTTAAGAAAAACGTGAGATGGGAAGGTAAGGGAACCCATCTTTACATGATAAGAAAAATCTAATGATCCCTGATGGATTTAGGTGACAAATTACTATTTATTAAATATACGTTATATTACAAAAAGTCCATTGAAACTGCAGAGGTGACAGAAGCATTTTAATAGGATATGCTAATATGTGAGCTCATCACAGGAGGGGAATGTGTCTGTTTATTGTTGAAGTGTACTCTCCCAAGCACTTGGTACAGTGCTTTGCACACCGTAAGCACTCAATAACACGATTGATTGAATTAATGAAAGAATGAAAAATGATTGAGCTCAATAATGAGTTTAGGAAATCTTTCTTCTCCAATCACACATACTTCCACGGTTCCAGACCCATTATACCCAACAGCACAAGAACATGAAAAGAGGATGCTCTACTGGAAAAAGCACAGATCTGGGAATCAGAGGATCTGGCTTCTAGTTCTGGCTCTACGGTTGTCTGCTGTGTGACCTTGGGCAAGTCACTTTACTTCTCTGTGCCTCAGTTGCATTATCTGTCAAATGGAGATTAAAAACTAGTTCTCCTTCCTACTTAGTTTGTGAGTCCCTTGTGGCACAGGGACTGTGTCCAACCTGATTACCTTTAATCTACCCTGGTGCTTAGAACAGTGGTTGACACATAGTACGTATTTAATAAATATTATTTAAAAACAAAAACAAGCCTGCCAGAATCATATTTGACTTTCGCACTGAACTGTAAAATCACAATCATTTTTGGGTAAATTGATATCATCCCTGGCTCTTCTCTCCATATGTATTTTAAATCAGGTGCAACAGAACACACCGAATTCCTCCAAGGGAAGCAGAAATAATTTCTTCATTTTCCTTCTCTCTGTCTCCCTCCTGGGCAACAATTATAATTTACTTGGAATGCAGTTTATTATGATTCATCAGACACATTTCCCCAAGGTGTCATTACGTAACACTCATCTAAATATTGTTTCTGAGAATTTTAATTTTGGGGAAAAAAATAAGGAAAGTTTGAGTATGACTAAGAACAATATCTTTAAAGTCCCTGGTTCTTGGAGGTTAAAGAGTACCTACTCCAATGGATTGACCCTCTGTTCTCAGTGACTGCAGATCCAGGAACCACTGGGAGCTGTAAACTGATTCTGTGATTACAGATGATTTTTCAGATCTCTTTAGTATTGTGCTTTGTACACCGAGGGAGAGATTTGCTTTCCATAAAAAGAGTAATTACTCTTAGGGGAGAAGAAAAATGTGTGCCCTATATTCCTGTAACCACCAACCCTGTCCACTCTTTTTGTTAGGGGGAGATACTGGCTAGTAAATTGTAGAGAGCCATTGCCCTACGAGCTGTCTGCCTCAGGAAATGAGGGAAAAATAGTCCGCCTCCTGAAAGAAATGTCGATCATTTTCAGTCATCTTCACAAAAACCTATTTCAGTCTGTTTACACACATTTGGAGAGCTGGAGTGCTGCAGTCAAGCAAAAGTCAAGCTACCAAATTCAATCTGCATAATGCATATAGGAGAAACCTAATAGTGAATCCGACTCAAATCTTTGAAAATAAACCCAGCGTTGCTAGTAATAATGGAGATTTAACATGCAATGGTTCTTCTTTGGCTTCAGAGCATTAGAGGGTGAGATTGCAAAAGACACACGGAGTTTGCAGAACAGAAAATTGGGAAGTAGTTTGCTTTCCTAAAATTTGACTACTGGTTTCTTATTTCTCCTATCAGAGCGGATTGCAGGTTATTAGGAGTAATAATGATGATGTCATTTGTTAAGTGCTTACTATGTCTGAAGCACTGTTCTAAGCGCCGGTGGGTGGACATTTGTCATTTTCCATGGCAGTATCTGTTTCAGAGTGGGATGCTTCCTACATCTGCCAACGGGCAGCGCTGTCACTGGACGACTATCTCATTAACGTGGCCTGTTCTGGCACGGGTCCAGGGTTCCCACAGTCAGGCTGTGCTAGTCCAGATAAAAGGAAAGGCAAAGCAACACTAATAGGAGTGGTCTGAGGGAGAAATGCTGGGACCAAATTAGGAGCTGTCAAATCTCCGAGGACAGGGGAAGTGCCAGGCTGACCCTACCCCCTATTCTGGAGTCAGGCGGATGCCCCTATCACCCAGTGTAGAAAGAAAAAGTGTGGGGTAGAGAAGATAGAAAAGAAAAGATTCACGCTCCTCAGAATGTGGAACTCTGTGAGGACTAGTGGCAGACTGGAGTCAGGGATGTGAGCTCTTCAGTCTGCCTGGGGGCCAGGATTTATTTGTATTGCTTCCTGTCTCCCTTTCTAGACTTTAAGCTTGATATGGACATGGAACCTGTGTACTAACTGTGTACTAATTTTATTGTACCCTCCCAAACGCTTAGTACAGTGCTCTGCATAGAGGAAATGCTCAGTGAATAGCATCAATTGACTGACAGTTACTTGTTCACCCAGTCACACCTTTTAGATGGACTGATGCACATACTCATGCTAACCAATTTAAGGGTCTATATTGACTTAGATGCTTCATGCAACCAGGGTCTACCTAGACAATTTCTGCCAGATTCATCAGCATACAAGAGAAGATAAAAACAGAGAAAATCTTATGAAGCAATTAAAGGCACAGATATATAAGTAATATATAAATAAAACATGTAAGTGTCACACATCCTAAGAATAAAATTACAGTACATGAGTGCTACGGGGTGTTGGTTTGATGCACATGAGGTGTTATGAATTAATCGTGGAAGGCTTCCTGGAGAGAGTTATGTGTTCCTCTCAGAGTGGTATTGGCCTTGTTGGAAGTTTCTACAGTTACGTTCTACTATAGATAACCATTCTATGAGTAGATGTTTTTAAAAAAGCATTTTCCTTCTGAAAATTAGAGTTGATTCTCATGTGAGCCCCATGTGGGACAGGGACGGTGACCAATCTGACTGTCTTGCATTTTGTGTCTACCCCAGTGCTTAATGCGGTGGTTACCACATACTAAGGGCTTGATAAACGCCATAATAATAATGATTATGATTAATAAAGCAAACAAACCTATTTAGTTACTAGGAGGCTTAAGTTTGCTTTTATGTATGAGCATTACAATGCGTGGCAATCTATGAGGAGATGTGCACCCAATGAATAGGACACCTATTAAGATAGGACAATAAAACATCTTACAAAGAAGAGATGTCCCATGAGTTAGTAAATGGACTGGTAAAGCAAAAACTGTACCTTCCCATCTTTGCTCTGCTAGTAATTTACACACTGATCCTGGGTGGTGTTTCTGTTTCATGACAAAAATGTTGGGAAGGAAATATTGGTCTACCATATGGTTTAGATAAATCTTATTTTTCTCCAAATTGAGAGTTTAGCTTTAGAATACGAGACAATTGAGAAGTTGCATGGGCTAGGATAGAGGTCAGGCCTAGGAGTCAGAAGGACGTGGAGTTCTAATCCAAATTCCAACATATCTGCTGTGTGATCTTAGGCAAGTCACTTCACTTCTCTGTGCCTCAGTTACCTTATCTCTAAAATGGGAATTAAGACTGTGAGCCCCATGCGGAACATGGACTGTGTCCAACCTAACGAGCTTCTATCTACCCCAATGCTTAAGATAGTGCCTGGCACATAGTCAGCGTTTAACAAATACCATTTAAAAATGGATATAATGTTGTATTAATGAAGACACTGTCTAGGAGAACTTCTTCCACGAGACTGTAAACTCCTTGAGGGCAGGGATCATGTCTACGAACTTTTCTGTACTCTCCCAAGGACTTCCTACAGTGCTCCGAATATAGTAAGTGATCCATAAATATCAATGAATGATTCTTCCCCCTGGACAGTTTTAGCCATGGCTAGGGGTTACCTTTATCCACTATGCAGCTGCTTTTCGACTTGAGCAAATAGAAAGAATAGATTTATTTTGTGAGTGAGCGGCAACACCCCTATTCTATCCTCCAATTTGATAGAATCGTTTGTTTTTCCAGGGCCCAGCATTTTAGCCAGGTAGAAAGCATGGTTCCAGTCAAGTTTCTAACTCTAAGCAATAATTCACTGATCTTTATTGGTCATAGAACTGCAGTTAGAGCATTTAAAAGCTCAAGGAAAAGGACAGGGTGCTTTATACTCCATCCAATAACACTGCAATTAACAGGGAAGAGGCCAGTTGCTCTTCAGGTAGGGGCTTTTTTATAAGAAATCATATAATGTGATTGCCAAGAACAGATTTATAATGGTGCTTAATGTACACTGAAGCTCTGATACCTCTGCGAAGTAAACTAAATAATCAATTCTTCAATAGCTTTTTGCTTAATGTAACAGAAAAGAGAGCCCAGAGGACCTGAAGAACTTGAAGCAAGTTGCAGATAGTAAATTTTACACTTTCCCCGATAAGGTTCAACTAAAGATATCAGCCCCATTTTGCAGGCGAGAAAACCTAAGCTTAGAAAAGTCATATGATTTGCTGAAAGTCTCCCTAGCAGAGAGCTAGTGACCAACCTTTGCCTCCTGACTAACAAATTTCATTCATTCATTCAATAGTATTTATTGAGTGCTTACTGTGTGCAGAAGACTGTACTAAGGGCTTGGGAAGTACAAATCGCAACATATAGAGACGGTCTCTACCAAACAATGGGTTTGCAGTCAAACAGGGGGAGACAGACAACAAAACAAAACAAGTAGACAGGTGTCAATACCATCAAAATAAATAGAATTATAGCTATATACACATCATTAATAAAATAAATAAAATAATACATATGTACACAAGTGCTATGGGGAGGGGAAAAGGGTAGGGCGGGGGGCGATGGGGAGGGGGGAAAAGGAGAAGAAAAGTGAGGGGCTCGCTCAGTCAGGGAAGGTTTCCTGGAGGAGGTGAGCTCTCAGTATGTGAATCCGTTACCTCTATTCACATTACTCGGCAGATATTTACTATCTAACTAAAGTGGACTTCCAGTCATCCATTTTACTGGACAAAATGTGTACTGTGAGACCACACAGGCAATTATAGCTGGATTAGAAAAGGGTCAAGTAACACAATACTCATGTTTACTTGAGAATCAATCCGTTTGATGTTAGAAATCCTCAAGGAAGTCACTGTGACTGTTCCTGATTGTTGGTTTGATTTTTTTCTCTTCCCAAAAGAAAAAAAACCAGGCCTTAATACTGCCATGTTGAATTAAAAACCTGCCATGGGAACATTTGCAAATGATGCGGTTAGCATGACCATAGCTTGACCCCAAATTTAATTATGTGTAAAATAATAAATAACACATAAAAAGCACCTAACAATTAAAATGGTGAACATTAAATGGGATCCATGGAGGACATATTTAGGAACTCCCAAATTTCTACATGCGAATTCTGTAAATACCGTAGTTTTCTTTGCCTAACACACTGAACCATTCATGAATGAGAGCATCCGACGATTGATGTAAAATCTGACCCAAACCAGGGATGTTGTTTTCTCCTTACAAACACACTATTCAAGGCCATTACGCAACTTCTTTATTAACCAGTCTAGGCTAATACAACGACACCGCGACTAGAGAAGCAATTCCTCATTCACCTTGTTTGCAACTAAATATCTTATGTTTTGACCTTTGGGGCCTAAGGACAAAATTCTTGCCATTCAACGTTTTGCATAAGGCCAATTCCGGGAGCTTTTACTCTCCAATGTACTTGGTTCAGTGCTTTGAACACAGTAAGCACTCAATAAATACCACTGATTGAGTGACTGAACTGTCTTCCATTGCTTTCTTTCCTGAAATTTGCGTTAACAATTTTGACTAGGAATATTAAATGGTGATTTGCATATGGTCAGGCCTGGAATGAATTATGGGGAATGGTTCTTTCCAGCCTTAGGGTTCGATGCATTTTCCTCCTCTGATCTTTTTATCTCTCTCAAATGCACTGTATTTCTCACTTTCAACTTGATGTTGATTATGATTATGGTAGTGCCAATTGCACATGAGTAAAACTTTTCTTGTGTTTAATTTATCTCTAAATAACGAACTCCCCAAATGACCTTTCTGATCGTGTTATGGACCATGTCTGTTTAAGGAATACTGAATTGAAGAGGTTAAGACTTTCCTATTAGAGAGTGCGGAAGTTCATACAACATGAATTATGGCTTGATTAACTCCACTCAGCCTTCCTCTGCTATGGAACTTGCCACCAAGTTCATTCATTCATTCAATCGTATTTATTGAGCGCTTACTGCGTGCAGAGCACTGTACTAAGCGCTTGGGAAGTACAATTTGGCAATATATAGAGACAGTCCCTACCCAACAGCGGGCTCACTGTCTAGAAGGGGGAGACAGAGAACAAAATAAAACATATTAACAAAATGAAATAAATAGAATAAATAGGTACAAATAAAATGGATAAATAGAGTAATAAATACGTACAAACATATATGCATATATACAGGTGCTGTGGGGAGGGGAAGGAGGTAAGGCGGGGGGATGGGGAGGAGGGGGAGAGAAAGGAGGCGGCTCAGTCTGGGAAGGCCTCCTGGAGGAGGTGAGCTCTCAGTAGGTCTTTGAATGGAGGAAGAGAGCTAGCTTAGCGGATTGTGGAGGCAGGGCATTCCAGGCCAGGGGGATGACGTGGGCCGGGAATCGACGGCTGGACAGGCGAGAATGAAGCATAGTGAGGAGATTAGCGGCAGAGGAGTGGAGTGTGCGGGTTGGCCTGTAGAAGGAGCGAAGGGAGGTGAGGTAGGAAATGACGAGGTGATGGAGAGCCTTGAAGCCGAGGGTGAGGAGTTTTTGCCTGATGCGCAGGTTGATTGGTAGCCACTGGAGATTTTTGGGGAGGGGGGTAACATGCCCAGAGCGTTTCTACACAAAGACGATCCGGGCAGCGGCGTGAAGTCTGGATTGAAGTGGGGAGAGACAGGAAGATGGCAGATAGGAGAGGAGGCTGATGCAGTAATCCAGTCGGGATAGGATGAGAGATTGAACGAGCAGCGTAGCGGTTTGGATGGAGAGGAAAGGGCGGATATTGGCAATGTTGTGGAGGTGAGACCGGCAGGTTTTGGTGACGGGTTGGATGTGAAGGGTGAACGAGAGTGCGGAGTCGAGGATGACACCAAGGTTGCGGGCTTGTGAGACGAGAAGGATGGTAGTGCCGTCAACAGTGACGGGAAAGTCAGGTAGAGGGCAGGGTTTGGGAGGGAAGATGAAGAGTTCGGTCTTGGATATGTTGGGTTTTAAGTGGCAGGCAGACATCCAGATGGAGATGTCCTGAAGGCAGGAGGAGATGTGAGCCTGGAGGGAGGGAGAGAGAGCAGGAGCAGAGATGTAGATTTGGGTTTCATCAATGTAGAGGTGATAGTTGAAGCCGTGGGAGCGAATGAGTTCACCAAGGGAGTGAGTGTAGATAGAGAACAGAAGGGAACCAAGAACTGATCGTTGAGGAACCCCCACAGTAACGAGATGGGAGGGGGAGGAGGAGCCCACAAAAGGGACTGAGAATGAGCGGCCGGAGAGATAAGAGGAGAAACAGGAGAGGACAGAGTCTGTGAACCAAAGGTTGGATAGCGTGTTGAGGAGAAAGGGGTGGTCCACTGTGTCGAAGGCAGCTGAGAGATAGAAGAGGATTAGGATAGAGTAGGAGCCGTTGGATTTGGCAGGCACGAGGTCATTGGTGACCTTTGAGAGGGCGGGTTCCGTGGAATATAGGGGACGGAAGCCAGATTGGAGGGGGTCGAGGAGAGAGTTGACGTTGAGGAATTCGAGGCAGTGCGTGTAGACGACTCGTTCAAGGAATTTAAACAGGAATGATAGCAGGGAGATAGGGCGGTAGATAGAAGGTGAGGTGGGGTCAAGAGAGGGTTTTTTTAGGATGGGAGAGACGTGAGCATGTTTGAAGGCAGAGGGGAAGGAACCAGTGGAGAGTGAACGATTGAAGATGGAAGTTAAGGAGGGGAGAAGGGACGGAGCGAGAGATTTCATAAGATGAGAGGGAATGGGGTCAGAAGCACAGGTGGCCGGAGTAGCACTTGAGAGGAGGGAGGAGATCTTCTCCGAGGATACTGCTGGGGAGGATGGGAGAGTAGCGGAGATGGTTGAGAGCCGGGGGGCTGGAAATAGGGGGAGTGACTTTGGGGAGCTCAGACCTGATGGATTTAATTTTATTAATGAAGTAGAAGGCCAGATCGTTGGGGGTGAGGGAAGGAGGAGGGGGAGGAACAGGGGGCCTGAGAAGGGAGGTAAATATATGGAAGAGCTGACAGGGATTATGGGCATGGGCGTCAATAAGGGAGGAGAAATAGTTTTGTCTGTCAGAGGAGAGGGCAGAAGTAAGGCAGGAAAGGATAAACCGAAGTGAACGAGGTTGGCATGGTGTCTAGGCTTTCGCCAGCAACGTTCAGCAGCTCGAGCATAAGGGTGAAGGAGGCAGACAGTGGCAGTGATCCAAGGCTGTGGGTTAGTGGTACAAGAGCGGCGAAAGGAAAGGGGAGCGAGCGAGTCGAGCTGAGTAGAGAGGGTAGAGTTGAGAGCAGTAATCTGATCATCAAGTTTGGGTACAGAGGAAAGGGAGGCGAGGTGGGGTGTGAGGCGCTCAGAAAAATGGATGGGGTCAAGAGAACAGAGAGCTCTGTGAGGGAGTAATATAGAATTACAGGGGACAGGAGTGTGAGTGAGGAGGCAGGTGAGAAGGTTATGTAAAGAAAGAGGGGTTTCAGATTTGGTGAGGGTGGAGACAGTGCAGGGGTAGGAGATGATGAGGTTGAGGGTGTAACCAGGTTGGTGAGTGGGCGAGGTTGGGTGGAGCAAGAGGTTGGCAGCGTCAACGAGAGATAGACGGCGGGCGGCAGAGGAGTCACCAGGGATATCCATGTGGATGTTGAAGTCTCCGAGGATCAGAGTGGGCATGGAAAAGGAGAGAAGGAAGGTGAGGAAGGAGTCAAAATCGTTAAAGAAGTTGGAGGTGGGGACGGGGGGGCGGTAGATGACGGCTACAATAATCTGGAGGGGGTGGTAGAGGCGAATAATATGGGCTTCAAAAGAAGGGAAGGAAAGAGAAGGGGGAGAAGGGATAGTGTGAAAGCGACATTGGGGGGCGAGAAGGAAACCGACACCTCCTCCTTTTCCGGTGAGTCTGGGGGAGTGGGAGAAGAAGAGGCCTCCACTGGAGAGAGCAGCAGAAGAGACCGTGTCGTCCGGAGACAGCCATGTTTCAGTTAGGGCGAGGAGGAGGAGACCTGGAACGAAATAGGTTCAGGATGAAAGGGAGCTTACTTATAACGGAGCTGGGGTTCCAGAGGCCACACTTGGCAGCAGCTGTGGAGGGAGGGGAGGGAGGGGATGGGTGCGAGGGGTGGGGAGAGTTTGGATTGGGATGAGTTCCTTGGGTCAGATAAAGCAGCTCAGGAGCAAATGGTGGGATCAGAGTCCTTCAGAGAAATACTTTAGTTCCCGTCCAATTCTGATCAGCTGATGTTACATGTTGTTTGGGGATCCATATTTTTCAATGGCTATTGATGGCCACTTTAGTAGAGGTGTGGACACTCAGTGACTAGAGGAAAGGCCTACACGCACCTCAGGTTTTACCCTCCTTGACCTGAGGTCTGCTCCTTTTCTTGGCCTTTGTTTGTGGGGAGAGAGATGAGAAAGTGAAAAAATCATAACTATGAAAATATTTTCGTGCAATTATTGGATCACTCTTTTCAGACAAATCTTTGTTTTATAGTTCTAAGTCTAATGACAAAAAACTCATCTTGGGTTCAGTGCAATCATATTCACATTCTCAAGCTTTCAGAATACTTTCTTGTTAACATTAATATCACAAACCCCCATTGGCCTAGTTTGTGTTGCAGCTTATTGTTACAACATATAAAAACTCAGCTGCCCTTAAGCATAGTCTGTTTTTGGGAGAGGATATTTCATGTAGTACCCCCTCTAGACTGCAAGCTTGTTTTGGGCAGGGAATGTGTCTGCTAATTCTGTTGTATTGTTCCCTCCCAAGTTCTTTGTACAGTGCTATGCACACAGTAAGTGCTCAATAAATACGACTGAATAAATAGCAAGTGGTCAGTAAATACCATTGATTAAGTGATAGTTTCTTAGAGACATTTATATCTGCTGTTGGTCCAGTGGAAAGAGCACTGCTGCCTGGCAGAGATGAGAAAATGTGAGGGATTCTAAGCAAAGCACTATTACTATAATCAGTTCCCCAAGTAGATAAATGCCCTGTATAGGTTCTTGCTCTTAAAGTTTCAGGACAGAAGCTCATCCGTCATTTCCAGCTCACTGTGGGTAGAGAATGTGTCTGTTTATTGTTACATTGTACTCCCCTAAGGGATTAGTATTGTGTTCTGCACACCGTAAGTGCTCCATAAATATGATTGAATGAATGAATGGATGAAAGCATTTGGAGGAGGATATACTTGATCCTGTGATCAAGAATGAATGGATAAAACCTGATCACAAGATCAGGTATGTCCTCCTCTAAATGCTTTTAAATGCAGCAAATAATTGAATACTATATAACTGGAATATTTCAGCATGTTTGCCACAGATGATAATTTCAGGTGATGATAAAGATGAATGTAAACATTTAAATATTCACATTAAATCTGAACTCTTTGCTCCATTCTACAGAATAAGTAACTGAAGCATAGAAAGGTTATATGAGTACTGGCAGAACTGAAGAAGAATAGGTTCTGTCTACATCTTGGTCCTTCTAACCCCTCCACGTATTGCTACTGCTGTAATTATGCCTGTTATTTTATAGTCCCTTCCGTTTAAGTAAGAAGAAATGAAGTTATGTAGGTGGGTGAACCCCTAAGTGGTCTCAAAATGCATTTTTCATTACTAGTCTGCTTTAGTAGCATTAGCTCATTAAATGTATCCTGCAGCTCAAGTCTCCCTGAAATCAAGTGACTGATGAAGGGTAATTCAGAATGAATGAACTCTGCATTAGTGTATACTATGTACCACTTGAGAGAATTTATGAATAACCAAGTAGGGATAAAAATAAAATTAAAAATACAGCCCTGAAAGTCTAGATGCTGTTGAGGGAACATGCAGGTTTAATGGCATCATAAAACACCACTTTCTTAACACATGTTTTTGTGTATAAATTGCATACTCCTAGGACTCAAAGTTATGATTCATGTATTTCATGTCAGCATCCTTAATTCTACTGGCAAAGGATGCCAGCCTAAAATGTAAAACGGGGAGGAAAATAAAATTTTAACAAGTGGCAATAAAACTAACGAAGTATAATCTCGAATATACTGCTTTAATTCAGACAAAAACGAAACTTAATAACCCAATCCTAAAGATAAGGAAATAGAGCCATGCCATGAAAACACACATTCATCATAGGAATATGGGCTATTCTAGAAGCAGAAATGAAAACAACAGGCCTTATTATTGGACTTGCCTGAGAGTATGAGAATACTGGGGATGAAGCAGTGTGGCCTAGTGGAAAGAGCACAGACCTGGGAGTCAGAGTACCCGAGTTCTAATCCCAGCTTTGCCACTTGCCTGCTTTGTGACCTCGGGCAAGTCACTCAACTTTCTTCAGTGCCTCAGTTTCCTCAACTGTAAAATGGGGAGGAAATACCGGTTCTCCTTCCTACTTAGGCTGTGAGCCCCATTCAGGCCAGGGGCTGTGTCTGACCTAATTAACTTGTACATTCCCCAGTAGTTAGAACAATGTTTGACACATAGTAAGTGCTTAAAAAATATTGTAAAGAAAAAAGCTCAGTTGGGATCATTTTGGTTCCATTTTCGAGCAGTGTGAACACCATTTTTTTAAAACCGCTTGATAATAGAAATAACGTTTCGGTCTGATGATTTAACTGTTTCCAGTTTGATGTCACGGATAGGCCAGGAGAAAAATTCAGTGTGAGTTTAGAAGAAGAGAAGCTGGTAATTCAGTAGTCTTTCTACAAGGACTTTCCTAACCCTATTTGCATAATTTATTTGCATATTTTCATATTATGTGAGGGCCTTTATAGCTTGCAATCTGGTCTGAAGCAATTTTTGTAAGTTGAAAATTGGTCTTTGATTGTGTTGTGATTAATTTTCTGGAAAAGCTTCCATTCTCCACTCCTCCTTCTATCAGTAGCCTAGATCCTGTACCTCAGCAGAGAAGCTGGGAAGATGGAAGAAGAATTGTCGGGAGGCATGGCAATAGGGAAGAAAGGGTCCCCAGAATTATGTCAAGCCATATTTTCTGTAATACTAAACTAGTAATCACTTTATTTGCATTTATCACACAAAACTTTCTCAGGAACATTTTCCTCCCAATTTCCTGCACATCCTGGTAAGCTCCTTGAGGGCAGAGAACTTGCCTAAGAACTCTGTTGTATTGTATTCTCCTAAATGCTTAGTACAATACTCCACAGATAGTAAGGGTTCAATAAATAACACTGAATGATTGATCCAGGTGAGAAAGCAAAATACAAAAAGAACAAGTGAGAAGAATGCAATGAGAATTCAGAGGAGCAAAACCAAGTCGTTTTTGTTCTGTTGTTGTTTTTTAATGGCCAAAACTATTGTTAATTACCTTTGTCAATTATTGATTCTATTTCCAGGTAATTAGTAAAAGGAAAAAGAGGCACAGGGCACCTTTCTTTGAAGAAGCTCCAAGACCTCCATGAATCACATGGAGAGTTCTGGGCTTTGCCCGTCCAGGAAGGTTTAGAAAAATTGAAAGGAATTCAGAGAAACATTTGACTTCCACTATACAAAAAAGCCGAGGAAACATGAAATGTGCAGGTGCAGCCAATGGGTAAGACAGGATATGACATTTTGTTCAAGTATTTGCAGGATAAGCAGCATGGGGATTTAAATTTAGCTGCAGTCACATTTGAGTTGCAGATTTGATTCATATGATTTTAGGCATTTGGTTGCCGAATTTGGCTGAGTAGCAAATGACAGAGTTCATTAGAGTTCATTTTTTGTTGTTATTGTGTTTTCCTAGCTCCATCGTTTGCCACCTGATTCCATAACAGTACAATAACTTGGAAATGGTTAGCCAAGGAACAGGCAAACAGAATGTGTCGGGGTGGTAGTTACAATTTAGGCTTATCATTCTTCCAGGTTTATAGCAGATAGTCTGTCCCCTGTCCAGTACAAATGCAAATAATTGGGGTCCTTTTATATCATGTATTTTCATTTTAAATGTCCAGTCTCCCTCTGCCTTGGCGCCTGCCACCATATAGTGTAGCTCAGAAGCAACATCCATGCCAGAAGAGACTGGAAGGGGAATGCCATGTCCCTGTAGCAAGTTTGGGACCCTGAGAAATGCCCTATTCTCAGACAGACTTTAGCAAACCTTTTATTAGTGATGTGATTTCTAACATTATGTATCTTGCCTAACACACCTTCTGTATTATATGCAACATAGTATCCAATATCCTCGAGAGCTGTCAGGGACCATAGTTGCAGTTGCTACTGTATCCAAGTTGGTCTGGAAACATAGGTGCAACGTGGCTAGGATGTTTCCTAGGTAGGTGCAAGCAAGTGAATAGCCTCAGTTCTCGGTCTGGTCCTCCCACCAACAACAGCAAGTTCTTAGAGCAGCATTACCTAGTGAAAAAAGCAACGGTATGGGAATCCGGCGGTATATGTTCTAGTCCACCATATTTGCTTGCTGTGTGACCATTTATTTCTCTGTGCAGTCAGTTTCTTCATCTATAAATGGGGATAAGAGCATTTTTGTTCCCTCTTAGGTTTGTGAGCCCCATGTGGAACACGGACTGTGTCTCATGTGATTTAATTCTATTTACCCCAGCTCTTAGTGCCATATATCTACCCCAGCTCTTAGCAAGGTGCTTGGCACATAATAAGCATTTAATAAATTTATTAACCTGGAATCCAAGCTGTCTCCACATCTCACTGGCTCCCTTTCAGAATTCTGAATGCCTATGTGCTTTACCCACTGAGTGTAGGATATTACTAACTCAAGGCTTGGGTCATTCAGTCACATTTCCCATTTTTTTAAATCATTTAATTTAGTCCATTTGCTTTAATTCCAGCGGGCTGAACCAGGTCATCTGTCAAGGTCCCTTCCAGATCAATTATTTAATACAGAGCATAGTACACGGTAGATATGATGAATACTACTACTGCTGCTACCACTTTAGGAGTCGAAGATTCTATAATGATCGGCTTCGATGGTTTATGCTCATCAGATGCTTAGAAAGGAGTTGGATCACGGATGGGAACTAGAGTCAAGTACAATGATATAAGACAGTTTGGGATTTTCAGTCTCCTCTTTTTTGGGAAATTGATCTTTGGCACTAAAACCCATGTATATTCATCAGAACTTGTTCTTTGACAAGTCTTTTGACTAATCATTTGACACTCTAGAAACAACCAGTCTATCTTCAAGGTCTCCAAGGATGGTGAGCATTCAGTCTTGCTTCACAGCTTGTTTCATGGTTGTCTAGAAACTCCAAGTTCTTTCTTAACTTCAACTAGAATCTCTCCTGTTTTACTTAATCCCATTTCCTCTAATTGGACCATCAGTAGATTTAGAGAAAAATTGATCACTCTCCCCTCCATAATGCATAATTAAGTTTAGCTACTAAATCACTCCTTAGTCTTCTCTCTGAGTGTCTTTGACCCTAACTCTAATTTTCTTTGTGAAGCAAATTTTCCATTTCTTAAGTGATTTTCATTACTCTTTTTGGGGCCTTCAGTTTCTCTACCCCATTTTGAAAGTAGGTGAAGCAAGACATAGCAGAGCTGAAGGAACGTTTACAGGTAGATGGTTTATACTGCAAGTCATGCAGTGCATGACCAATCAGTCACAGGTAAGGGTGCTGCAGACAGGAAATTAGGAGTTGTCTATGTATGAACTAAGCTTTTTTAACACAGCATGCCTTAAATATACTGCTCCTTAGGGAATATGGTTAGGGAATGTTCAAGTCACCAGTTGTCTCTGGTCTGCTAAAGCTAAAGTGGAAAAGGGATTCCATCTCTCACCTCTAGAAAGAGGATCTAGAGCATGAGGTTCCGATTTTGTGCATCGAGGAATGATGGTTTCAGAGTCAATAACATCGCATCATTGACTCATATTCAGCTTCTAGTTAACTAAGCCCTCCCCATCCCATGTCTTTACCTGCTGTGCTTGTGCACTACCAGTCCTTCCCCACTACGGAATCAGTGTTGCCTACTGTATAGAGCAAAGGCCTAGGTTTTGCCACATGTCTGCTCTGTGTCCTTGGGCAAATCACTCAACTTCTCTCAACATCAGTTATCTCATCTGTAAAATGCCAGTTAAGACTGTGAGCTCTATGTGGGATGTGGCCTGTGTTCAACCTGATTAGCTTGTATCTATTCCTGCATTTAGTGCAGTGCCTGGAAGGTAGTAAGTGTATTAAAATGCCATATAATTTCCGTAGTTGTGGTGTGTGTGTTTTGTCCCTAAGGGAATGACCTTTGATTTGTCGCTCGATTCTTTCATCCTTTGAATATTCAGTGTGTGGTCTATAGTGGTCCATTAGTCAATTAAATACCACAAACAAAGAAGAACATTGCTTGGAAATTGGAAGGTAAGGGGAGAAATTTCTGCCCTTTTAACCAATTAGTGAGGCACTAAACAACTGACTACTGTTCAAACACTTTTATTCAGTGAGTGGATTAGATGAGTTTGAGCTCAGACTATTGAGTAAGGATGGGTACTTGTAGTCTTTCGATATTCTTCAAATAAAATGTCTCCAATTTTCATTGACTCATTGTCTTTATTGGAACATGTTGAGAGAGGAATTGGGCCTTTTGGATAAATGAGAAAATCATACTGCTGCTTCACTTGAGAATTAAGGTAGTTTCTCAAGGAAGGCAGAAAATGATGATAACAATGTTTAATTCAGATTGGAGATGATACTCAGGCCCAGAGGAAAATGATTTGAAATATAAGGAAACTCTTAATTCAGGATGATTCACAAAGGAGTGAATGAACATCTGTGGGATAGCATGTGATGGGGTACCAATGCCTGGAAGAGGTCTCTCTTCCTGAGTCTCTTCCAAATTAAACAGCTGCTGCTTTCTAACAACAATGTTTTCTTATTTTAGACATAATGGAGATCGGAAAATGTTTGGGGCTACAAATGCCACTTCTTGTGGGTTTTTAATTTCCACTGCAAACCATTCTTCTCGAGGGTTATATTTAGTAGCACATTTTGAGATCCGTACATATTTATGGAACTAGCTACCTCATTCATCACTGGGTATTAAAATGGAAACTTGGTAATTTAATTATTAAGGCACATCGTGAATGGTAACTCATTTTATTGGGCTGTTACATAAGGTAGAACATTTCTATAAAAGCGTTTGACACTTTTACTTAGTTATAATTGACACCACTTTAATAAGTTTTTCTTAGAGCTTCCTCATTTCTATCACAATTCTCAACTTAATGAAAGTTTCCTGTTGGCTCTTAATACCTAAAAATCTTGTACTTATTTACAGGAATGATATATGACAGTTTAGGTTCTTAATTTCAGGTATAGTTTTCCAAAAGTATTGCAAAACAGCAAGAAACCTGTATAAAGATTTTCAGAGATTTGAGAAGCATAAACCCTGTGCAGAGTAATTGAGGATGTTGTATATCTACCTCAGAAGTATTCAGTTTTATTCTCTGGAAAAATCAAGTTATGCAGGGAAGAGTGTTGGCACTTAAATAAATCATCATTCTGTATGATATCTTTATTTGATGCCACTTTTGCTCTGTTTTATAAACTATTCTCACTAAGTGCTTTATACCAGAATGCAATTCAATGTAGGACCCCTAACCTAAACTTTATACTCTTGAATATTGTGGTATATCTTTCTGTTGGCATTTGTTTTCAATGGAAAAAAGGGAAAAGAGCTCATCGTTGTGGAACGTTTTGTATTTTGTACACCTTGTGAGGGCATGTTGTATTTGGTTTCAGCCTCATGATGAACAGTAAAATAATGTTCCCATTTGGGATACAAACTCATTTCTTCTTTGTTTTGATTAAGGTGATCGATTATATGTTCTCTTTATATTTCTGGATGTATGTGAAAAGTGGGCAGAATTCCTTACCATTTATCTCTGATGTAAATCAACTGAATCAATCTTTTTGCAATACGATTGTCCTCTTTACTGAGGTTTCTGTTTCAGGAAGAAAAAAGATGGCAAATAGAATAGAAATTCCTGCTCATCTATTCCACAATCACCTGGTTAGGTGAATTAGTAAGAGCCAAAAGTGGCATTGATTTAAAAATGTTCACTTTCCTTTTTCAAGTGTTATGAAATTGAAACAAATAACATACATGGAAATTAAATTTTTGAAACATTTTTGTTACATGCTTTAAATGGTTAATGTCAACTGAAGCTAATTTTTTTAAAAAATCCAGTAAGTCGTCCTTTCTTTCGAAAACGAGTTCAGCTTGCTAATTTAAAAAGTTAAAAGTAACAACAGTCAGTCATGAGTCTTTCCTGGGGGAACTCAAGTAAAATATTTCAGTTACTTTTCATAACAGCATGAGAATAATTACACACACCCAGACACAAAATTATATCTGAAGAGAGGAAAATAGCATTAGAAAGTCTAGTTTGCTTCCAGAACTTTTGGACATGAATGTGATCTAATATTGCTTTGTTTGAAGATCGTTTCATCCAGATCCAACTCTCTCCCATTAACCTTCACCTCCATACTGCCATTATAAAAGGCACTCACTGGGGTGGCAGTGACTGGAACATCTGCACAGATAACACATTACATCATCAGGCCATGGCTTTCAGAATCCATATTTATCTTACAGATTTGGGAATACATTGATACTTCTCACTTTTGGTCAGGTACTTATACTCAAATAAAGACCAGCAATTCAGACCACCTGATTTTGTAACTACTATTTCCTCCATGCTGGGCCTGATCAGCCCGTCCTTGTACAATCTTCATTGTATTTCACTGATAGCAGGACATAATCAAGTCATCACCTAACACTGAGTTTCTCCATCAGAGTAGTGGCAAAGACTGAAAAGAGCTATGGGCAGCCTCAGATTTCTACAGACTCTCATCTAGGGTCAGGCAGCCTTCTCTGTTTGGGGGGGAAGGAGGAGGTTTGGCAAAGGGACTCACCCCTGGAAGAACTTCAACATGCTGAGGGGGAAGGGGAGAGGTACTGGTACCCAGGGGTTCTTGATACACTATTCCCACACCCATTTCCCCGCTCCTTGATCTAGCTGTCATCATCATTCAACATCTGTGTGCTGAAACATGTATCTGGGAGCAAATGGAGCAAATAAAAAAAGTAGAAAACATGTTGTCCCCAGGAAATTTAGAGAGATAGAGAAATAGGTACAGGTAGTATAAATTCAATGGGGACAAGGGGTAAAACAGTGACAAATGTATTCATTCATTCATTCAATCGTATTTATTGAGTGCTTACTGTGTGTACAGCATTGTGCTAAGCGCTTGGGAAGTACAAGTCGGCAACGTATAGAGACGGTCCCTACCCACCAACATGCTCACAGTCTGGTAACAACAACAACAACAACAAAATAAATTGTCCAATATATAAAGTACCAAAGGTGGCTGTTACGTGGGATTTCCTTCTCATTCACTCTCATCAAATTGTTTATAGTATTCCTACCTAGGAGAAGCCTTTTTTCAAGGAGAGCAATCCCTTTCCCAGTTGTCCACTGGCTCACTGTCCTGCAGTTATCCACCCAACATTGCACTGTCATAGCACATTTTTTTAAGTCTGTGGTGCGCTATACATTTAAATTGTGTCTCTGTCTTCTAGGCTTGCATATACCCCCTTTAATCCATCAACCAATCAATGCTATTTAATGAACACTTACTGTATTGCAGAATACTGTACTCATTCTCTGCTCTCCAAGAGCTTACAATTTAGTTAGATCAACTCACCGTACAGAAGCTATTTGGGAATCATGATGTCTTCCATTGACCTGTCTATGTCCAGACCAGTAGAACTACATTACTGGAAGCATTCTTCAGTGCTGGTGAGCTGATTGCATTCCAGGATTCTTCTTCTAAAGTTCCACTGTCATCTAGTGCCTAGCAGACTGTATTCATTACCTTCTTTCCGGCAATGGAAAGCAGTAATATGCCCCATTAATTTCCAGAGTCAGCTTTCTCTACTTTCTTCCTGAGGATGATAATGACACTGGCATCTTTAACGTCTTAGGTCATTTATTCAATGTTCTAATTATGAAATAACTTGCACAGACAAGTGAGAAATAGGGACCTTCCTTACCTGTAGATTTCCACAGTAATGACAGTTAAGTCATTTGTCATGGCTTTGACTGCAGAAACTGCTTCCTCAGAATGTGGAAACGAGAATCAAACAATCCACTGTATTTGTAATAATAACAATAACAATAAGAATAGTGGTATTTGTTAAGGGCTTAGTATGTGCTAAGCACTGTTATGAGCATTGGGGTAGATATGAACCAATCATGTTGGACACAGTCCCTGTCCCACATAGGGTTCACAGTCTTCATCCCCATTTTACAGATAAGGTAACTGAGGCACAGAGAAATTAAGTGACTTGCCCAGGATCAAACAGCAGACAAGTGATGGATCTGGGATTAGAACACACGTCTTCTGACTCCCAGGCCCGGGTCACTAGGCCATGCTGCTTGGAACACTTACTCTGTGCAGAACACTGTAAGCATTTGGGAGAGTACAATGCGACAGAGTTGGTAGACATGTTCACTACCCACAAGGAGATTACAGTCTAGAGGGCAAGACAGGATTTAAAAGAAATTGCAGATACACATATTACAGATAAGTGCTTTGGAGCTTAGTATTGGTTAAATAACAGGTCCAAATCTAAGTGTAATTCAGCAGGAAGAGAGAGTAGGGGAAATGAGGACTTAGTCAGGGAAGCCCTCTTGAAGGAGATGTGATTTTAATAAGGCTTTGAAAGTGAAGATAGTGATCTTCTGAAATATGTGAATGGGGATGGAGTTCCAGGCCAGAGGCAGGACGAAGATTCATCGGTGAGAGAGGTGAGATCAAGGTACTTTGGTAAATTGGTGTTAGAGGAGTGAGTGAGCATGCTGGGTTGCAGTAGAAAATCAGTGAGGTAAGATAGGAGGGGCAAAGTGATTGATGGCTTTAAAGCCAATGGAAGGAGTTCTTGCTGATGCAGAAGTGGGTGGGCAACCACTGGAGGTTCTTGACAAATGGAGAGACATGGATTGAACAGTTTTTAATAAGAATAATGAGGGTATTTTTAAGCACATGCTATAGGCCAAGCACTGTTCTAAGCGCTGAGGTAGATACAATGTAATCAGATTGTCCCACGTGGGGCTCACAGTTTTAATACCCATTTTACAGATGAGTTAACCGAGGCACAGAGAAGTTAAGTAACTTTCCCAAGGTTACACAGCAGACAAGTGGCAAAGGTCTGATCTCAATCAGACCTCAATCTCTGACCTCCAAGCCCGAGCTCTTTCCACTAAGCCACGCTGCTTCTCCTTTAATCATTTAGGAAAATGATTCAGGCAGCAGACTGAAGTATATATGGTGTGGGGATAGCCGGGGGGCAGGGAGGTCAGCAAGGAGGTTAATGCAGGAGTCAGGAGGGGGGATCATCGTAGTAACAGTTTGGACGGAGATTAAAGGGCAGATTTTAGCGATTTTGTGAAGGTAGAACAAGTGTTCACTATCTGACCTATTTTCCAAATTTTTAAAGTCCTCTTCTTTCAGTTGTGAAAGGCATGTTCAAGGGATCCAGGTAATAACAGTAACTGTGTTATTTTTTAAGTGCATCCTATGTACCAAGCACTCTACTAAGCATTAATCTAGATATGATAGGCTATAAAATCATTAAGGACAGGGAAGGTGCTGTTAATTCTGCTGCATTTTTCTCTCCCAAGTGCTTAGTACAGTGTTCTGCACATAGTAAGCACTCAATAAATACGATTTAATAATTTATTGATTCAGAATAATCAGGCCAGAACCAGACCTTTTCCCCTTTGGGTCTCACAGTCTAAGGGGTAGAGAGAATGGGAATTTAATCCCCATTTTACAGATGAGGAGACTGAGGTACAGATAAGTTAAATGATTTGTCAAAATGCACACATCGGACAAGTGTCAAAACTGGAATGAAAATCTAAGTCTTTGGACTCTAAGGGCCGAGCTCTTTCCATTAGGCCACACTGTTGTAGTGTTGCTACCATCTGTGTAGACGATCTCCGACCAGTGATAAGGATGATTTGACTGGTTTTCTTCAGTACCAGGGGTGCTATGGTAATGAATATGGGGTAATATGGCCCTTATTTAGTGTTGAATATATCGTAGTCTCCCAAGATCTTAGTACAGTTCTCTGTACACAGTAGGTGCTAAATAAATGTGATTGATTAAGATTAAGAAAAATGATTCAATGATTCAATGATTAAGAAAATGTCCTTTGTTTACGGGCAGTCAGCATATGCCTACAGTTTGGGTATTAGGATCAAACTTAGCTTAATTTCCAAGTTCCAAAACAAGTCTTTGCCTGTCTCTGTGTGTTATAATCCTAAGGAGCTGCTGGGTATTAGTGTGTTTCTTGAAACTACTTTGCAGATAGTTTTAATCCCAGATTCATTTTCATCGGTCTTGATGGTGTCTCCTTGTTATACTTACAGATTGTGTTTCGGGGAAGCACCTATTTTCTGTTCATGAATTGCTGAGTTCTTTGGTCCAATTCCAATTCCAATTCTGCTGAATAAAGTTTTCTTTATTCTCCAGCAGCTTGCTATATTTAACCTTCTTGATAGCCTGGGTGCTATATTTTAATGCACTAACTATATCGATAGCTCAAGTATGGAGAACATAAAGCACAAATAAATAGTCTAAGTGGAAAGATAAGTTACTCATCCACATAAGATTGATGCTACAGTAGGCATTTTATTAGAGTGGGGTTTTGACATCTTGGGAAGGGATGACATGAAACTAAGAAATGCATAGAACTCATTGTGGGCAGGGATCATCTCTCTTTATGTCTGTATTGTACCTTCCCAAGCTCTTAGTACAGGGGCTCTGCATACAGTAAGTGCTCAATAAATACAAATGAATGAATGAATGAATGAATAGGAACAGGCTGAGAATATGCCTAAAAATAACCTAGGATGGAAAGTCCTTTCAACCAGTTGATAAGCACAGTCAAAGAGTTTAGTATTTGTAATAGGCTATCATGGAACGTTAAAGAGTCTGAACTAGAATCATGTTTTGCTCTAAATGAATACCGACAAAAATGAAAATAAACACAATTTTACTAAAATTAAGATAGTCTAACAAATGTCCTGCCACTGGAAATCTCCAAAACACCAAACAGTTCCCATCAGCTATTTACCAAGCAAAAGGAAATAAAACTTCCTTCTATAGAATTCACTAAGAAAATTCTAAGTGGTTGCCAACAGAAAAAGAAAGCAAAAAATTAAGCATTTTATCTGCAGTTCCATCTGTCCGGTCTATTAACAAAACCACTAAAACACCGGACAACATTTAAACAAATTAAATCAAGACTACACAATGGAGAGAGAATTCTTTTGAGCTAGTTTTGCTGAATGCAGAGAAACCTTGCTAGTTTTAAGAGGCTCAAGAAAAAGCAAAATGCACCATGATCCTCAGAAAAAATGTTCTAGTCGCCCATTAGTAGTAGGGGAAGAGTGATCAGATTTTTTCCCTTTACTTGAGCCTCTTTTCCATATGGTTTGGGAAATAAAATGCCATTTTTTTTTGAGGTAGCAGCGTGGCTCATTAGAAAGAGCCCAGGTTTGGGAGTCACAGGTCATGGGTTCTAATCCTAGCTCTGACATTTATCAGTTTATCATCTTATCACTTATCAACTTCGGGCAAGTCACTTAACATCTCTGCACCTAAGTTACCTCATCTGTAAAATGGGGATGAAGACTGTGAGCCCCACGTGGAACAACCTGATTACCTTGCATCTACCCCAGCACTTAGAACAGTACTTGGCACATAGTAAGCACTTAACAGATACCATCATTATTATTATTAAAATACAACAGTATAACAGACACATTCCACGCCCACAAAGAGCTTACAGTCTAGAGAGAGAATCGTCACGCTGCTCTTCAATTAAGCATACTAAGCACTTAACAAATACAATTATTAATAGTAGGCACAGAGAAATGATGGATCAGTCAATCGTTTTTATTAAGCACTTACTGGATGCAAAGCACTGTACTGAGCGCTTGGGAGGGCGCAATGTAGCAGAGTCAGTAGACGGGCTTACTGTATGCAAGGAGCTTAGCTCAGGCCGTGGACCCTTTGTCCTAACAATTCTTCAACTGCCCAGAAGAAGCTCCCTGCCTCTCCCAGCTATGGTCCACGTCTCCTCTGTGACCGAATCCCACTCAGGGCAGGAGGTTGAGGGAGAGGGAATCCGAGGCGTCCTATCCAACCCAACAATTTCATCTTTCTGACAGTGCCGTCCTTGGGGTAATGCTCAAGTTCTCAATGTGGACTTCCAGGCAGATGTCAGACGACATGGCCAACGGCATGGTGCTGACGGGATTCCGGCTGTTGGAATTCTCAGAGGTCCGGGAGCTGCATCTGGTCCATGCTACGCTGTTCTCCTGGTCCACCTGGCGGCTCTGACGGGGAAATTCCTCATTGTCACCTTCACCGCCCTCGACCGGCGCCTCCACACCACGATGTACTTCTTCCTCAGGAACCTGGCCCTCATCGACCTCTGCTACGTCCCTGTCACAGTCCCCAAATCCACCCTCAACTCCCTCTTGAACGTGAACTCCGTCTCCCTGCCGGCATGTCATCTCGTGATTTTATCGTGATTTTATCGTTTTCTCTGGTGATTTTCTTGGCGGGAACGGAGATGGCCCTGCTGACCGTCATGTCTCGTGCCCACTTCGTGGTCTCTGCCACCCCCTGCACCTTAACACCATCACGCACCGCAGGGCCTGTGCCTCCATGCTGTCTGCCTCCTGGCTCAGCAGCGCTGCGAACGCCGCCTTCTAAACGACCAGTGTCTTCTCCCTGTCCTCCTGTGGCCCCAACATTGTCAACCAGTTCTTCTGCGATGACCCCCAATTGCTGAGGTTCGCGTGCTCCTCTAGCCAAGGCGCCGAAAACCTGAGTTTAGCCACAACCATCGGCTTACCATTCTTCTGCTTCGTGCTCATCATGGTCTCTTATTCATTCATTCATTCAATCGTATTTATCGAGCACTTACTGTGTGCAGAGCACTGTACTAAGCGCTTGGGAAGTACAAGTCGGCAACATATAGCGACAGTCCCTACCGAAAAACGGGCTCACAGTCTAGAAGGGGAAGACAGACAACATTCATTCATTCATTTAATTGTATTTATTGAGCGCTTACTGTGTGGAGAACACTGTACTAAGCGCTTGGGAAGTACAAGTTGGCAACATATAGAGATAGTCCCTACCCAACAGCGGGCTCACAGTCTAGAAGGGGGAAACAAAACCAAACGAAACTTGTAGGCAGGTGACAAAATCGTCAGAACAAATAGAATTAAAGTTATATGCACATCATTAAGAAAATAAATGAAATAGTAAATATGTATAAGTAAAGTAAATAGTTATAAATCTGCACAAATATACACAAGTGTTGTGGGGAGGGGAAGAAGGTAGGGCGTGGGGATGGCATGGTGGAGAAGAAAAAGGGGGCTCAGTCTGGGAAAGCCTCCTAGAGGAGGTGAGCTCTCAGTAGGGCTTTGAAGGAAGGAATGAGCTAGCTTGGCGAATGTTTGGAGGGAGGGCATTCCAGGCCAGGGGAAGGACGTGGGCCCGGGATCGATGGCAGGATAGCTGAAAACGAGGCACAGTGAGGTTAGTGGCAGAGGGGCGGAAGGTACGAGCTGGGCAGTAGAAGGAGAGAAGGGAAGTGAGGTAAGAGGGAGTGAGGTGATAGCCTTGAAGTCGAGAGTGAGGATTTTTAGCTTGATTCGTAGGTTGACAGGCAGCCGCTGGAGATTTTTGAGGAAGGGAGTAACATGTCCAGAGAGTTTCTGTACAAAGATAATCTGGGCAGCAGAGTGATGTATAGACTGAATTGGGGAGAGACAGGAGGATGGGAGATCAGAGAGGAGGCTGATGCAGTAATCCAGTTGGGATAGGATGAGAGATTGAACCAGCAAATTAGCAGTTTGCTTGAAGATGAAAGGGCGGATCTTGGTGATGTTGTGGCGGTGAGACCTGCAGGTTTTGGTGACGGTCTGGTGAACGAGAGAGCAGAGTCGAGGATGACACCAAGGTTGCGGGCTTGTAAGTTGGGAAGGATCGTAGTGCCATCTACAGTGACAGGAAAGTCAGGGAGAGGGCAGAGTTTGGGAAGTAAGATAAGAAATTCAGTCTTGGAAGTATTGAGTTTTAAATGGCGGGCAGACATCCAGTTGGATATGTCCTGAAGGCAGCAGGAGATACAAGACTGGAGGGAGGGAGAGATAGCAGGGGCAGAGATGATAGTTGAAGCCGTGGGGGCGAATGAGTTCACCAAGGAAGTGAGTGTAGATAGAGAACAGAAGGGAACCAAGAACTTGAGGAATCCCTACAATAAGTGGGTGGGAGGGGGATGAGGAGTCCGCGAAGGAGACTGTGAATGACCAGCCGGAGAGATAAGAGGAAAACCAGGAGAGGATGGAGTCTGTGAAGCCAAGGTTGGATAGTGTATTGAGGAGAAGGGGATGATCCACAGTGTCAAAGGCAGCTGAGAGGTCGAGCAGGATTAGGATAGAGTAGGAACCATTGGATCTGTCAAGAAGGAGGTGATTAGTGACTGTTGAGAGGTCAGTTTCCGTGGATTGTATGGGACGGGAGCCAGATTGGAGGGGGGCAAGGAGGACGCTGGTGTTGAGGAATTCGAGGCAGGGAATGTAGACGACTCATTCTAGGAGTTTGCACAGGAAAGGTAGGAGGGAGATAGGGCAATAACTAAATGGGGAGGTGGGCTCAAGGGAGGGTTTTTTAGGATGGGGAGACGTGGGCATCTTTGAAGGCAGAGGGTAAGAAACCAGTGGAGAGTGAGCGGTTGAAGATTGACGTTAAGGAGGAGAGGAGGGAAGGGGCGAGAGATTTCATAAAATGAGAAGGAATGGGCTCTGAAACACAGGTGGATGGAGTAACACTTGAGAGGAGAGAGTTCTCATCTGAAGATACTGGTGGGAAAGATGGGAAAGTAGCCGATAGGGTTGAGAGCGGGGGCGGTGGAGAAGGGAGAGGGGTGACTTTGGGGATCTCGGACCTGATGGAGTTAACTTTACTAATGAAGTAGGAGGCCAGATCGTTGGGGCTGAGGGATGGAGGAGGGGGAGGAACAGGGGGCTTGAGAAGGGAGTTAAATGTACAGAACAGCTTACGGGATGATGGACACGGGTGTCAATAAGGGAGGAGAAATAGTTTTTCCTGGCAGAGGAGAGGGCAGGGTTAAGGCAGGAAAGGATATACTTGAAGTGAACAAGGTTGGCTTGGTGTTTAGATTTCGCCAGCAGCGTTCAGCAGCTCGAGCATAAGAGCGAAGGAGGCGGACAATGGGAGTGATCCAAGGCTGTGAGTTAGTCGTACGAGAGCGGCGAAGGGAAAGGGGAGCGAGCGAGTTGAGTTGAGTAGAGAGGGTCTAGCTGACAGCAGTAATCTGGTCATCAAGATTGGGTAGAGAGGATAGGGAGACGAGGTGAGGTGTGATGCGTTGAGAAAGATGGTTGTGGTCGAGAAAGTGGAGGTCTTTTGTAGTAGTAATACTTACTGTGGGGGTTCCCCAAGGTTCAGTGCTTGTTCCCCTTCTGTTCTCAATCTACACTCACTCCCTTGGTGACCTCATTCGCTCCCGCGGCTTCAACTAACATCTCTACGCTGATGACACCCAGATCTACATCTCTGCCCCTGCTCTCTCCCCCTCCCTCCAGGCTCGCATCTCCTCCTGCCTTCAGGACATCTCCATCTGGATGTCCGCCCGCCACCTAAAGCTCAACATGTCGAAGACTGAGCTCCTTGTCTTCCCTCCCAAACCTTGTCCTCTCCCTGACTTTCCCATCTCTGTTGACGGCACTACCATCCTTCCCGTCTCACAAGCCCGCAACCTTGGTGTCATCCTCGACTCCGCTCTCTCATTCACCCCTCACATCCAAGCCGTCACCAAAACCTGCCGGTCTCAGCTCCGCAACATTGCCAAGATCCGCCCTTTCCTGTCCATCCGAACTGCTACCCTGCTCATTCAAGCTCTCATCGTATCCCGTCTGGACTGCTGCTCCAGCCTTCTCTCTGATCTCCCATCCTCGTGTCTCTCTCCACTTCAATCCATACTTCATGCTGCTGCCCGGATTATCTTTGTCCAGAAACGCTCTGGGCATATTACTCCCCTCCTCAAAAATCTCCAGTGGCTACCAATCAATCTGCGCATCAGGCAGAAACTCCTCACCCTGGGCTTCAAGGCTCTCCATCACCTCGCCCCCTCCTACCTCACCTCCCTTCTCTCCTTCTACTGCCCAGCCCGCAACCTCCGCTCCTCCACCGCTAATCTCCTCACTGTACCTCGTTCTCGCCTGTCCCGCCGTCGACCCCCGGCCCACGTCATCCCCCGGGCCTGGAATGCCCTCCCTCTGCCCCTCCGCCAAGCTAGCTCTCTTCCTCCCTTCAAGGCCTTGCTGAGAGCTCACCTCCTCCAGGAGGCCTTCCCAGACTGAGCCCCTTCCCTCCTCTCCCCCTCGTCCCCCTCTCCATCCCCCCATCTTACCTCCTTCCCTTCCCCACAGCACCTGTATATATGTATATATGGTTGTACATATTTATTACTCTATTTATTTATTTATTTATTTTACTTGTACATTTCTATCCTATTTATTTTATTTTGTTGGTATGTTTGGTTCTGTTCTCTGTCTCCCCCTTTTAGACTGTGAGCCCACTGTTGGGTAGGGACTGTCTCTATGTGTTGCCAATTAGTACTTCCAAAGCGCTTAGTACAGTGCTCTGCACATAGTAAGCTCTCAATAAATACGATTGATTGATTGATTGATAGTAATATAGATTTACAAGGGAGAGGAGTGTGAGTGAGGAGGCAGATGAGAAGGTAATGATCAAGGAGAGGGATTTCAGAGTTGGAGAGGGTGGAGATAGTGCAGCTGTAGGAGAGGATGAGGGTGTGACCAAGTTGGTGAGTGGACAAGATGGGGTGGAGCAGGAGGTTGGCCGCGTCAAGGAGAGATAGAAGGTCGGTGGCAGAGGAATCACCAGAGGCATCCGATTGGACGGTGAAGTCTCCGAGGATCAGAGTGGGCATGGAAAAAGAGAGAAAGAAGGTGAGAAAAGGGTTAAAATCGTTAAAGAAGTTGGAGGTGGGGCCAGGGGGACGGTAGATTATGGCTACAAGAATCTGGAGGGTGTGGTAGAGGCTAATAATATGGGCTTCGAAAGAGGGGAAGGAAAGGGAAGGAGGAGGAGGGATAGTGTGAAAGCCACATTGTGGTGCGAGAAGGAAGCTGACACCGCCTCCTTTTCCACTGAGTCTGGAGGAGTGGGAGAAGAATAAGCCTCCTCTGGAGAGAGCAGCAGCAGAGACCGTATCATCAGGAGTGAACCGTGTTTCGTTTAGGGCGAGAAGGAGGAGAGAGCTGGAAAGGAACAGGTCAAGGATGAAAGGGAGCTTACCTATAATGGAGCGGGGGTTCCAAAGGCCACACTGGGCAGCAGCTGTGGAGGGAAGGGGAAGGGTGCGAGGGGTGGGGAGGGTTTGGATTAGAATGAGTTGGAGGGGGCCTGGGCGGGGAGAGGGGGAAGAGGGGAGGGGATGAGAAAAGAGAACTGGAATGGGGTGGGGGCGGAGAGGAGGGGAGGGAGGGAGTTGGAAGGGAGGGATTAAGGGTTGGTCCCGGTATAGAGGGATTCTGGGGAGGGGGTAGAGGGGAAAGGTGGGGGCGGGGGAAAGGGAGGGAAAGATCTGGGTGGGAGAGGGGAAGGGGAAGGGACGCGCTAATCTTCCGGACCCTGCTGAGAATTCCAGCCATTGAGGGCCGGGCTAACGCCTTTTCCACCTGCCTGCCTCACCTCGCCGTCGCCACGCTTTTCATCACTTCCGGCTCCTCTGCCTACTTGAAGCCGATATTCGACTCCCCTTCGTTGCTGGAACTGACGCTTTCCGTGTTCTGCTCTGTGATGCTCCTACCCTGAACCCCGTCATCTACAGCTTGAGGAACCGAGACATGAAGGGTGCGATGGAAAAACTTATATAGCAGAAACTGCCCCAGGGAACTTTCCTTTAGATTGTCAGTTCCTTCGGAGCAGTTGTGCTGTCGACAGACGATGCCCTGAATTAAAAGTAATAATAATGAATAATTGCGGTATTTGTTAAGCACTTACTGTCTTCCAAGCACTGTTCTAGGCGCTGGGGTAGATACAAGGGAATTACGTTGTCCCACGTGGGGCTCACAGCCTTAATCCCCATTTTATGGATGAGGTAACTGAGGCACAAAGAAGTTATGTGGCTTACTCAATGTCACACAGCAGACAGGTGGTGGAGTCGGGATTAGAACCCAGGTCCTCTGACTCCCAAGCCCGTTCTCTATTCTCTAAGCCACACTGCTTCTCACGAAATTCATTCATTCAATCGTATTAATTGAGCGTTTACTCTGTGCAGAGCACTGTACTAAGCACCTAGAAAGTACAATTCGGCAGCAAATAGAGAAAATCCCTGACCAGCAACGGGCTCACATCAACAGATTGCCAGGGAGCCTTGATGAACCTAGGACAAGTCACTTCACTTTTACGTGCCTCAGCTACCTCATCTGTAAATGCGAATGAAAATGTTGAGTCCCACATGGGACTTGGAATGTGTCCAACCAAATCATCTTGTATTTCTCATAGAACTTAGTACCGTTCCTGGCACATTGTAAGCGCTGGAAGATATCACTAAAAAAATCTGTAGCACATTAAAAGTACTTTTTGCACTCTAAACCACCAGGGAATTATTGAACAGGTAACCAACGCTGAGATGTCTTCTCTGTTTTCCAGAAGCTTTGTGAGTTCCGACGAGGGGTGGAAATTCCGCTACTGTGGGAAGAAACGCAGTTTTGCATGTCTGCAGGCTTCAGAGGGAATCAGAAAGGGAGCAGACGTCTTCATGGACTGGAAAAGCAGCAATACTTCAGTTAATCAATTGTATTTATTGAGCACTTATTGCACTCATACAAGCACTTGGAAGAGTACAATATGACAGAGTTGGTAGACATGTTTCCTTCCCACAAACAAGAGCCTAGTGGAAATAATACAGGCCTGGGAATCACAATCAATCAGTCAGATCCACTGAGTGCTCACTGTGTGCAGAGCACTATACCAAGAAGAGAACAATATAACAGCAAACAAGCACTTTCCCTGCCAGAACTTGGTCCTAATTCTGGCTCCACCACTTGTCAACTGGGTGGTCTTGGGGAAGTCACTTAACTTCTCTGTGCCTCGGTTTCCTCACTTGTAGAACGGGGATTCACTGCCTCTCCTGCTTCTCGCTAGAACTGTTACCTCCCTGTAGGGGGAGAGGGACGGTGTTTGACCTGATTACCGTGTATCTACCCCAGTGCTCAGCGCAGTGCTTGGCTCAGAGTAAGTGCTTAACAAACGCATTTATTACCTTCCCTGAAATCAAAACCCTTGTTGTCCTAGTCTGTTGCCTACCGATCTTCATGACCCAGGAGCAGCATGGTGTAGTGGATAGAGCCCGTGCCTGGGAGTCAGCAGGTCATGGATTCTAATCCTGTCTCTGCCACTTGTCTGCTATGTGACCTTGGGCAAGTCACTGCACTTCTCTGTGCCTCTGATATGTCATCTGTGAAGTGGGGATTAAGACTGTGAGCCCCCCATGGGACAGAGACTGTGTCAAACCTGATTTGCTTGGATCCACCCCAGCTGTTAGTACAGTGCCTGGCACAGAGTAAGCTTTTAACAAATACCATTATTATTATTGTTATCATTATTATGACTCATAATCATTAACCTTTTGTTGACCTTCCGCATTCATTCATTCATTCTTCGATTCAATCGTATTTATTGAGCGCTTACTGTGTGCAGAGCACTGTACTAAGCGGTTGGGGAGTACAAGTCGGCAACATATAGAGACAGTCTCTACCAAACAACCGGCTCACAGTCCAGAAGGGGGAGACAGACAACAAAACAAAACATGTAGACAGATATCAAAATCATCAGAACAAATAGAATTATGGCTATATGCATGTCATTAACAAAATAAACAGAATAGTACCAACTCTTCCACCGCTTGCCAATGGGTCACACATTCTTAGGGGACAGAGGCAGTGATTTTTAAAATATTATTTATTCGGTGCTTACTATGCGTCAAACACTCTTCTTAGAGCTTGGGCGCGGCGCCCGACCTCCGCGAGGCAGAGCGCGTGCCAGCTTTGGGCCTCCTGTCAGGTCATCAGAAGAGGGGCCCGACTTAGGTCGGTCAGCGGCATCAGCAAGCCCGGGGCCGCATGAAACGTCGCTGGTCGGACGGACCAGCGACAGACGTGGTTTGGCTGCCTCCCTGCGCTGGGGCTGCATGAGTGCCGTGGGAAACCATGTCCACCCTGTACAGAACGCTCCACGTCCTGCAGCGGGCGACCGCGAAGAGACTCCTCCACTGCTCCCGACCCTGGCCAACACCAACCGGGCAGCCCTGACCGCGTCCACCGCGCGGCCTATGCCCGCCTCTATCCGGTGTTTCTCGTGCAGGAGGACGGCTCCACCGTCGACATCCGCAACGGGGAGCCCGGCGCCTGCTGGCCGCGCCCGTCGACATGGACACACTGTCCCCCGAGGAGAGGAAGGCCAGGCTGCGGAGGCGGGACTCCAAGCTGGCCGAGAAGGAGGAGGAGGAGGAGCCCGAGGTCCTGGACGACTTCAAGCTGGACCGCTACCAAACGTTTTGGAAGAAGAAATGAGTCCGAGGCAGGAGCTGGTTGGGGACCGTCTGGCCCTCCCTCCCCACCCAGGTAGGCGCACGTCTACCAACGAATACGGGTGCCCTGGGAGCTAGGGGGTCGGGGAGCCCCGGCTCTTCACGTCTTCATCGTCATCGTCACCACCGAGAGTATTTACTGACCGTCCCCGGTGTGCAGAACGTGAGGCACAGGAAGGCCGAGTCGGAAGATCCAGTCTCCGTCATTCATTCAGTGGTATTTATTAAGTGCTTACTGTGTGCAGAGCACTGTACTAAGCGATTGAATGAGCATCTGTTCTTGGCTTCCTCACGCCACCCCAGTGCCCCCCGTCGGCCCCCCTCAGATGTCTGAAAAATGTGAATTTCCCCTCCCGCCCCCCAGATTTCTGCGACCGACTCACGCTGGCTGCAGAATTTCCATTCACCGCTGCCTCTAATCCATGTCAGTCAATCCATCAATCAGTCATTTTTATGAGGCGTTGATGGCATGCAGAGCTGGAGAAGCACCGTGGCTCCGTGGAAAGAACACAGGCTTTGGAATCAGAGGTCATGGGTTCATACCCCAGCTCCGCCAATTGTCAGCTGTGTGACTTTGGGCAAGTCACTTAACTTCTCTGTGCCTCAGTTACCTCATCTGTAAAATGGGGATTAGGACTATGAGCGCCCCTGGGACAACCTGATCACCTTGTAACCTCCCAAGCACTCAGAACAGTGCTTTGCACATAGTAAGCGCTTAGTAAATGTCATTACTATTATTATTATATAAGAGTCAATTAGGTCGGACACAATCTCATCCCACATGGGGATCACAGTCAAAAAGGTGGGAGAATGGGAGTAATGAAGGACAGAGAAAGGAAGTGACTTGCTCAAGGTCACACAGCAGACAGGTGGCGGAGCTGGGCTGAGAACCCAGGTCCTCTGTTTCCCAAGGCCTGTGCTTATTCCACTAGGCCATGCTGCTTCTCATGGTAAAACCTCACGAAAGGCAATGACTATCAAATTTCCATTGACACGAGTCATTTGGGTCCACTTATTACAAAACATTTCTAGCCACTCATAGATTTATTTCGAAAGAACGCATCGAGTTTGGACTGAGATCAAAATTTCAATTGTTTTCCATTTCCAGTATTGAGAACAGATTAAGCGTGCAAATGAACTGCTATCGCTCTGTCATTGTAACTTTAGTCCATTAATCAAATTACCTGTAAATTAGGCACATGAAATAATGGAACAGGTTAGTCCTATGAACAATATTATTATTGCCACCATCATTAATGATAAGAATAGTAATATTTACTATTCACCAGCGTTTAGGGTAGTGCTTGACACATAGTAAATTCTTAACAAATAAAATTAATAAAATTATCCAGCACTTATTATGTGCTAACCTCTGGGGTAGCTACAAGGTTATGAGATTGGAAACAGTCTCTGGCTCACACAGGGTTCACAAAATCTATCTTAACCATATCTTACAGATGAAGAAACTGTTGCTCAGTAAGGGAAACTGAATTTCCTAAGGTCACACAGTAGACCAGAGACTTGAACAAGGGTCTCCTGAATCTCATGGCCACTAGGCAACACTATCAATCAATCAATGAATCAATGGTATTTATTGAGCGCTTACTGTGTGCAGAGCACTATAGTAATTACTTGAGAAAGTCCAATGCAACAGAATTCCTAATATTAGGTTTAGGTTTTTCTGCCCTTTCATTGAGTATACTTAGTGGGTATTTCCTGGATATTCACCTCGGTAGCTATATTGTTACTAGGTTATGGCATATAATAACCTCATCCGGGCTTACTGTAATCAATCAACCATCAATAATATTTATTGAGCACACTGTGTGCAGAGCACTGTACTGAGCACTTGAGAAAGTGCAGTACAACTGAGGTGGTGGACACATTCCTTGCTCACAACGAGCTAAGAATCTTCAGGGGAAGACAGGCATTAAAATAGACTGCGGAAAGGGGAAATAGTAGAGGATTAAGAATATTTACAGTACGTACTGAGGAGTTGAGATCATTATCATAATCATATTTATTGAGTGCTTTCTGTGTGTAAAGCACTGTACTAAGCACTTGAGAGAGTAAAATAAAACAGAATTGGTAGACATGTCCACTGCCTACCAAGGGGCTCACAGCCTAGGGGGGAAAACGGACATCAATCAATCTATGAGTTGTATTTATTGAGCGCTTACTGTGTGCAGAGAATGATACGAAGCTCTTGGGAGAGTATGATGAAACAGAGTTTGTAGACATAATCCCTGTCCACACCGAGTTTACAGTCCAAAGTCGGAGACAGACGTCAATCTATCCATAGGTGGTATTTATTGAATTATTACTGTGTGCAAAGCACGGTACTAAGCACTTGGGAGAATACAATATAACAGACAGGTTTTCTGCCCACAAGGAGCTTGCAGTCTGAATAGGGAAGTAGGCATTAATCATAGTGAAGGTAGGAAAGTTGATTACACACATTCTGTAGCATAGAGTATCTCATCAATGGATACACACATCTCTGAGTGTTATTCAGGATATGAAGCTTAGGGTTACTTGGATGTGTGCCCCCGGGGGTATTTTATAGAAGCAGCTGGATCTAGTGGAAAGACCATGGGCTTGGGAGTCAGAGGACCTGGGTTCTAATCCTGGCTCTACCACTTACGGGCAGTGTGACCTTAGGCAACTCACTTAACTTCTGTGCTCCTCCGTTCCCACAATACCTGTTCTTCCTCTTACTTATACTGTGAGCCCCATGTGGGAACTGCTTATCTTGTACCTAACCCAGCACTCAGTTCAGTGCTAGGCACATGATAAGCGCTTAACAAATACCACAATTATGCTCATTACCTGATTTTTTGTCCAGATATCTGTTTTCCTTCGGTGGAGAGTTGTCTGTTTTACCTGCTACCTTTCCCGCCCTTCTCAAGAACTCTAGAAAAATTTGATGCAAGATACTAGCCCTTTTCTGAACTCTGGTCTTTGCCCAGAATCCTCCTCACCACCACCTTCATGTCCTTGTTCCTCAAGGTGTAGACGAGCGGGTTGAGGGTGGGGGTGACCACGGTGTAGAAGAGGGTAAGAAACTTGTCCAAAGTCCCAGTGAAGGAGTTGTTGGACCATATGTTGACCACCGTGATGGACCTGTAGAAAAGGGTGACCACCAGAGGTGGGACCCACAGGTGCCAAGGGCCTTCCTCCAGGCCCAAAGCGACTTTATCCTCAGCACGTTCCGGGCGATGGACCCATAGGAGACCGTGATCAGGCTCAAGGGCAGAAGAATCAGGACCAAAGTGCCTATGAAGAGCTGGATCTCATTGGTCCCGACGACCACACATGACATGGTGGGCATCTCAAAGAGGAAGTGGGGAAGTCGCCCGTGTCCACAACGGGGAAGGCAGAAGATGACGGTGGCCTGAATCGTGTTGTTTCCCACCCAAATCAGTGAGGCTAAACCCACCAGGACCTGATGGAGTCGCTAGTGCAAGACGGTGGTGTACTGAAGGGGTCGACAGATGGCGGAGTGACTGTCCAAGGCCATGACTGCCAGAAGGATGCAATTTGTGGACCCCAGGGCCAGGGAGATGCAGAGCTGCACCACACAACCGACCATGGCGATGGTCTTGGAGGGCCCCCGAAGGTTCCACAGAAGCTGGGGGACGATGGTGGTGGTGAAGCAATGGTCCACGAGGAAGAAGTGAGACAGGAAGAAGTACGTGGGCGTATGGAGACGGAGATGTCGTCGGGTCACCAAAATGATGGCGGTGTTCTCCCCCAAGAAAATGAGGGAGATAAAAAAGAGTGAGGGAGGAACGGAGAGGGAGAGAGGATGAAGGAAAACGGTAGTGGGAAAGAGAAAAAGGGAAAAGTGAGAGAGAGGAAGAGAAAAAGGAAAAGAGAGAGTGAGGGAAAGAGAGAAAGAGGAAAATGAGTGAGTCAGAGAAAGTGTGAGGAGAGAAAAAGCAAGATAAAAGTCAGGGAAAGAGAATGAGGAAGAGAAAAAGCAAGACAGGGAGAGGGAAATAGATCATGAGGGGGAGGGAAAAAGATCACGAAAGGGAGAAAAAAACGGGAGGGCAAGGGAGAGTGAAAGGGAGAGAAAAAGAAAGAGGGAGGAAACCGAGGGAGTGGGAGAAAAGGGAACAAGAGTGAGAGGAAGAGAAAAATGAGAAAGAGTGGGGAGAAGCAGAAAAGAGAAACAGCAAGAGAGAGTGAGGGAAAGCAAGTGAGAGGGAGAAAAAGTATGAGAGGGAGTGAGAGGGGGAGAAAAGCAAGAGGGAGTGAGAGAAATCATAACGGAGAGAAAAAGTGAGAGAAAGGGCTAAGAGTGAAAGGGAGAGAATAAGCGGGATAGAGTGAGAGGGAGAAAACAGTGTGAGAGCAAGAGAGAGACAAACAAGAGAGGGAGAAAGCAAGGGAATAAAGAGGAAGAGGGAAAGAAAAATTGGGAGGGGGGAAAGAGAGAGGGAGAAAAAAGTGCAAGAAAGAATGAGAGGGAGAGAAAAACGAGAGGGAGAGGATGAGAGAAAAATAGCCAGAGGACGAGGGAGAAAATGAGAGCGAGCATAAGGAAAAAAGAGGAAAGGAGGAGGAAAACGTATGAAGGAGTGAAAGGGAGAGAGAAACAGGAGACAGAAAGTGAGAAATAGAACCAGAGAAAAGCAAGTCAGTTTTAGTAGTAAGAATAATAACAATAACAATAATGGCATTGGTTAAGCGCTTACTATGTACCCAGCACTGTTCTAAGCGCTGGGATAGATGCAAGGTAATTAAGTTGTCCTACGTGGGACTCACCGTCTTAATCCTCGTTTTACAAATGAAGTAGCTGAGGCACAGAGAAGTTAAGTGATTTGCCCAAGGATACCCAGAAGTAGCATTGATCGTGCAACCTATGCAGTTTCAGTGCCATTCTGATGTGGTAGGAATGGTTTTTATTATACTCGTAATATGTGCAAAGCACTGTACTAAGGTCTAGGACTGAAATGGATTGGGTCCCTGGCCCCCAAGAAGCTCTGATTCTAAGATGATGATGATAATAATAATAATGTCCAAGACTGAGCTCCTTATTTTGCCTCCCAAGCCCTGTTCTCTCCTTTACGTTCCCGTCATTGTGGACGGCACTACCGTCCTTCCTGTCTCACAAGCCCACAACCTTGGTGTTATCCTTGACTCCGCTCTCTCATTCACCCCACACATCCAATCCTTTACCAAAACCTGCTGGTCTCACGTTCACAACATCGCCAAGATCCACCCTTTCCTCTCCATCCAAACCGCTACCTTACTGGCTCAATCTCTCATCCTATCCCGACTGGATTACTGCAACGGCCTCCTTTCTGATCTCCCATCTTCCTCTCTCTGCCCACTTCAGCCTATTCTTCACCCTTATTAGGATTCTGTATGATTATCCTCCCACAGAAACGCCCTGGGCATGTCACTCCCCTCCTCAGAAATCTCCAGTATTTGCTATAAACCTTTGAATCAAGCAAAAACTCCTCACTCTCGGCTTCAAAGCTCGCCATCACCTCGATCACTGCTACCTCACCACCCTTCTCCACTTCTACAGCTCATCTGGCGCCTTCCGCTCCTCTGCCGCTAACCTCCTCACTGTGTCTCGTTCTTGCCTGTCCCGCCGTCGATCCCTGGCCCACGTCCTACTTCAGGCCTGGAATGCCCTCCCTCCTCACATCCGCGAAACTAGCTCTCTTCCCCTCTTCAAAGCCCTACTGAGAGCCCACCTTCTCCAGGATGCCTTCCCTGATTGAGTCCCGCCTTTTCCTCTGCTCCACCTCCCCTCCCCATCGCCCCGACTCCCTCGTTCTGCTCTACTCCCTTCCTCAGTAAATACGATTGAATGAATGAATGAATGAAGTCTTAACCTGCCCACCATCCTGCCGTGGCCTGTGATATGGTGCCCTGTACCGTATTCATTTATTTGTATTAATGTCTGTCTCCCCCTCTAGACTATAAGCTCATAGTGGGCAGGGAACATGTCTGCTAATTCTGTTGTATCGTAATCTCCCAGGCATTTAGTACAGTGGTCTGCAAATAGCCAATAAAGGCATTGATCGATTGACTGATTGATTGTGAGAATCAGCGTGGCTTAATGGAAACGGTGTTGCCTTGGGAGTCAGAGGTCGTGGGTTCTAATTCCTGTTCTGTGACTTTGGGCGAATCACTTAGCTTCTTAGTCCCTCAGTTACCTCATCTGTAAAATTGGGAATAAGACTGTCAGTCCCACGTGGGACAACCTGATTGCTTATATCAACGCCAGTGATTTGAATAATGCTTGGCATATATTAAGCGTTTAACAAATACTATTATTATTATTATTATTATTATTATAATTGTACGCGGTGTTACTGAAAAGTGGAGGTTCTTCGGTTCAGATGTAGTTGCAGCTTCCCTCGTTTGGAGAAAAATTAAATTTTCTGGGATTTTTCTCAAATATTTCCCTTCCAGGACAGAATTTCTCAATAGTCAATCAATCAGTCAATCAATAGTATTGATTGAATATCTTTCATGTGTAGCGGCCACGCCCTGGGTAGAGTGGAGCAGAGGAGAAAATGCCAAGGAGGAAAGAGTAGGATTTAATCCTCATTTTATAGTTGAGGTAACTGGGGCCCAGAGAATTGAAGCGACTTTCCCAAGGTCACACAGCAAACACATGGCAGAACCGGGATTAAAGCCCAGGTCTTCTGACTCTCAGGCTTGTGCTCTACCCACTAGACCACACTGCTCGGATGCCTTAATATTTTCACCTCCTTCCATCCCGAAGGACCCTATTTCCCCAAAAGCAAGAAATGGCCAACCTCATGGCAGTGAGGAAATTCCTCCTGCTGGATTTTTCGGAGATCCGGTAGCTGCAGCTGGTCCAGGCCGCGCTGTTCCTCCTGGTCTACCTGGCGGCCCTGTTGGGGAGTCTCCTAATCGTCGCCGTCACAGCCCTCGACCACCACCTCCACACTCCTATGTACTTCTTCCTCAGGAACCTGTCCACCCTCGACCTTTGCTACGTCTCTGTCCCAGGCCCCAAATCCGTCCACAACTCCCTGACTGACCACAGATAAATTTCTGTCCCGGGTTGCATCTCTCAAGTCTTCTTAGTAATCACCCTTAAGGGTGTCGAAGTGGCCCTGCTCACGGTGATGTCCTGTGACCCCTACGAGGTCATCATGGACCGAGTGGCCTGTGGGAAGATGGCCGTCACCTCGTGGCTCAGCGTGGAGCTGAATGGAGGCATCCACACCGCCGTGAATTTCTCCCTCCTCTTCTGTGACACCAATGCCATCCATCAGTTCTTATGCGACATCCCTTCCCTCATCTGTCTCGCCTGCTCCAAACGCTACAGTTATGAGATCGCCGTTATGGGCCTCAGCGTGTTTCTGGGGCTCGGTTGTTTCGCCTCCATTCTCGTCTCATACGTGTGCATCTTCCGGACCGTGCTGAGGATGCCAGCTGCCGAGGGATGGGCCAAAACCTTCTCCACCTGCCTTCCCCATCTCGTCGTCGTCACTGTCTTCCTCTCCACAGGGGAGTTTGGTTATCTCAAGCCACCTTCACACTCTTCCTCGGTGTTCGACCTGCTGCCATCCGTGTTCTACGCTGTCATGCCACCCACCTTGACTCCCCTCATCTGCAGCGTGAGGAACCGGGACATGAAGGCCGCTCTGGGGAGGGTGCTGAGGAGGAAGTTTTTCACATAGAATGGAAAGCCTCTAGTCTGTTTAAAAGTGGAAGATCAGCATTGACTCTATCCACCAATCAGTCAGCGGTATTTATTGAATGCGTACTGTATGTAAAGCACTCTACTAAGTATAGATCCATTGAAGGACAGAGATATGTGCAATCTGAAGATTTTGGCATTTATTGAGAGATTTCATTTATTAATAATATTTCTTCACCTCTTACTATGTGTCAGGCTCTTCACTAAGCACTAGGGTAAATACAAGCTACTCAGGTTGGACACAGTTCAGTGTCCCACATTGGGCTCACAGTCTTAATCCCCATTTGACAGATGAGGTAAATGAGGCATGGAGAAGTTAAGTGTCTTGCCCAAAATCTCACAGCAGACAAATTGCAGAGCCGGAATTATTACTGCTATTGCACGTTAATTGTTAACTGCTCCCTTTGATGTCATCACCTGCTTATTTTATTATTGCTATTGCATATGTTTAGACTGTGAGCCCACTATTGGGTAGGGACTGTCTCTATATGTTGCCAACTTGTACTTCCCAAGCGCTTAGTACAGTGCTCTGCACAGAGTAAGCGCTCAATAAATACGATTGATGATGATGTTAATTGTTAACTGCTCGCTGTGCTGTCATTTACCTGCCTGACCTCACCGTGAACCATCAATTCCCCTGCTCCCATCTGCCCTTCCCATTCCTCGCCTTCCCCATCCCCTCTCCCACCCAGTTATTTCCCTCCCTTTCCCCCGCCCCAGCCCCTCCTCTGCACCCCTCCCCAGAATCCCTCTGCACGAGCGCCAATCCTCAACCCCTCACTTCCAACCCCCTCCCTCCCCTTATCCCCGCCCCCGCCCCATCCCAGATCTCCTTTCTCGTCGCCACCCCTCTTCTCCCCCTCCCCGTCCAGGCCCCCGCCATCTCATTCCCATCCAAAACCTCACCGCCTCTCACCCCTTTCCCCCTCCCTCCCCTCCCTCCACAGCTGCTGTCAAGTGTGGCCTATGGAACCCCCATTCCATTATAGGTAAGCTCACGTTCATCCTTGACCTGTTCCTTTCCCGCTCTCTCCTCATCCTCGCCCGTACCGAAACTTGGCTCATCCCGAGAGACACGGTCTCTACTGCTGCTCTCTCATTAATTCATTCAATCACTCATTCATTCATTCGTTCATTCATTCAATCGTATTTTTTGAGCGCTTACTGTGTGCAGAGCACTGTACTAAGCTCTTCGGAAGTTCAAGTCGGCAACATATAGAGATGGGCCCTACCCATTCTAGAAGGAAGAGATAGAGGAGGCCTCTTCTTCTCCCACTCTCCCAGATTCACCGGAAAAGGAGGAGGTGTCGACTTCTTTCTCGCACCACAATGTCGCTTTCGCACTATCCTTCCTCCCCTTCCCTTTCCTTCCCCTCCTCTGAAGCCCATATTTCTTGCCTCTACTGTCCTCTCCAGATTCCCCTCATCAACTCTGAAACCCCTCTCTCTGATCATATCCTTCTCACCTACCTCCTCACTCACACATCTCCCCCTGTAAATCTATATTACTACCCCACGGAAACCTCTGCTCTCTCGACCCCATCCATCTCTCAGCGCATCACAGAGAAACAGCGTGGCTCAGTGGAAATAGCCTGGGCTTGGGAATCAGAGGTTGTGGGTTCTAATCCCGGCTCCAGCACTTGTCAGCTGTGTGACTTTGGGCAAGTCACTTAACTTCCCTGGGCATCGGTTAACTCATCTGTAAAATGGGGATTAAGACTGTGAGTCCCTCGTGAGACAACCTGATCACCTTGTATCCCCCCAGCGAACACGAGCTGCTGAAAGCTGCTGGTGAAAGTCTAAACACCAAGCCAACCTTGTTCCCTTTAAATTTATCCATTCCCGCCTTAACTCTGCCCTCTCCTCTTCCAGAAAAAACTATTTTTCCTCACTTATTGAAATCCAAGCCCATCACCCCCGTCAGCTGTTCCGAACATTTAACTTCCTCCTGAGGTGCCCTATTCCTCCCGCTCCTCCATCCCTCACCCCCAACGATCTGGCCTCCTACTTCATTAGCAAAATTAACACCATCAGGTCTGAGCTCCCCAAAGTCATCCCTCCCCCTTCTCCACCCCCCGGCTCTCAACCCTCTCCGCTATTCTCCCACCCTTCCCAGCAGTATCTTCAGATGATATGTCCTCCCTCCTCTCAAGTGCCACTCCAGCCACCTGTGCTTCGGACCCCATTACGTCTCATTTTATGAACATTCTCGCCCCTTCGCTACTCCCCGCCTTAACTTCCATCTTCAACCGCTTACTGTCCACTGGTTCCTTCCCCTCTGCCTTCAAACATGCCCACGTCTCCCAAATCCTAAAGAACCCTGTATTGACCCCACTACCCCTTTTAGTTATCTCCCTATCTCCCTCCTACCCTTCCTTTCCAAAATCCTAAAACGAGTCGTTTACACTCGTTGCCTCGAATCCCTCAACTCCAACTCTCTCCTAGACCCCCTCCAATCTGGCTTCCGTCCCCTACAATCCACCAAAACGTCCCTCTCAATGGTCACCAATGGCCTCCGTCTTGCCAAATCCAATGGCTCCTACTCTATTCTAATCCTCCTCGACCTCTCAGCTGCCTTCGACACTGTGGACCACGCCTTTCTCCTCAACACGCTATTAAAAGTTGGCTTCACAGATTCCACCCTCTCCTGGTTCTCATCATCTCTCTGGCCGTTCATTCTCACTGTCCTTCTCGGGCTCCCTTCCTCCCCCCATTCCTTTACTGTAGGGGTTCCTCAAGGGTCAGTCCTTGGTCCTCTTCTGTTCTCTATCTATACTCATTCCCATGGTGAACCCATTCGCTCCCATGTCTCCAACTATCTTCTCTTCGCTGATGACACCCAAATCTACATCTTCTTCCCTGCTTTTTCTCCCTCCATCCAGGCTCGTATCTCCTCCTGCTTTCAGGACGTCTCCATCTGGATGTATGCCCGCCATCTAAAACCTAACATTTCCATGACTGAGCTCTTTATCTTCCCTCCCAAACCCTGTTTTTTCCCTGACTTTCCCGTCACTCTAGATGGCACTACCATCCTTCCCGTTTCACAAGCCCGCAACCTTGGTGTCATCCTTGACTCTGCTCTCTCATTCACCCCACATATCCAGTCCGTCACCAAAACCTGCCAGTCTCACCTCCACAACATCGCCAAGATCCGCCCTTTCCTCTCCATCCAAACCGCTACCTTGCTGGTCCAATCTCTCATCCTATCCCGACTGGATTATTGCATCACCCTCCTTTCTGACCTCCCATCCTCCCGTCTCTCCCCGCTCCAGTCTATACTTCACTCTGCTGCCGGGATTATCTTTATATAGAAACGTTTAGGGCATGTCATTACCCTCCTCAAAAATCTACAGTGGTTGCCCGTCAACCTACGAATCAAGCAAACATTCCTCACTCTTGGCTTCAAGGCTCTCCATCACCTAATCACCTCCTACCTCACCTCCCTCCTCTCCTTCTACAGCCCAGCCCGGGCCTTCTGCTCCTCTGCCGCTAACCTCCTCACGGTGCTTCGTTCTCGCCTGTCCCTCCGTTGACCCCTGGTCCAGGCCCTTCCCCTCATCTGGAATGCCCTCCCTCCACACATCTGCCAAACTAGCTCTCTTTCTCCCTTAATATTCCCTACTGTGAACTCACCTCCTCGAGGACCTCCCAGTTTGAGTCCCCTTTTCTCTCCTCCTTCCCTCTCCATCGCCCCCTTCCCTCCCTATGCCCTGTCCCTTCCCCTCCCCACAGCACTTGTTCATATTTGCACATATTTATTACTCTACATATTTTAACTCTACATATTTACTACTCCATTTATTTCATTAATGACGTGCATATAGCTATAATTCTATTTGTTCTAATGGTTTTGACATCTGCCTACTCGTTTTGTTTTGTTGTCTGTCTCCCCCTTCTGGACTGTGAGCTCGTTGTTGGGTAGGGACCATCTCTATATGCTGCCGAGTTGTACTTCCCAAGCGCTTAGTACAGTGCTCTGCACACAGTAAGTGCTCAATAAATACGACTGAATGAATGAATGAACGCTTGTTCTCTGCTATATTTATTGAGTGCTTACTGTGTGACAAGGACTGTACTAAAAATACCCTCCTGCTAGATAAAGAAAGATAGGGGGACACAGGTATCATAGTTATCACCTTTATTGTAATTTCCTCTCCTAAGCACTTAGTACAGTGCTCTGCACACAGTAAGCACTTAGTTAATGCCATTAATTTACTAATTCAAGTAGTGCAATTTGTGCCTAGATCTTGTCTATCTCACGACACCCCTTCGTCCATATCTTGCCTCGGGCCTAGAACACCTTTCCCTTCATGTCTGACAGATCGTCACTCTCCCCACCTTCAAAGCCTTATTAAAATCTCATCTCCTCCAAGAGGCCTTCCCTGACTAAGCCCTCATTTCACCTGCTTCTTCTCCCTTCTTTGGCATCTATGCGCTTGAATCTGTGATCTACGGGCATTTGATATTCCTTTACACTGTGCTGAGCATTGGACTAAAACCCAACCCACACACTTCACTCCTCTAACGCCAACCTTCCCACTCCTCTAACGCCTACCTCAATCTCGTCTATCGCGCTGACGATCTCTCGCCCATTTCCTGTCTCTGGCCTGAAACACCATCCCTCCTCAAAT